>NW_028240990.1:0-434617 GCF_964263255.1 Lissotriton vulgaris
AAGAAAATGTGGATGAAGATTTTATGGATCAATCTTTTGACGAACAATTTATTCAAACCTTACAATAGACAGAAACATCCATGTTCGACGAGATACCAGATGATATAATGCTGGAAGTTTTAATGAACTATGAAAATAATAAATAATTTTTTTTTAAATCAAAATAAATAAATAAATTAAAAAACGAACAAAAACAACAAATAATTAACATACAGTATAACAAAAGTCTATCATTCTTTTATCCTTAAAGTTCGCTGCCCAGAACGCTTTCCGGTTCGCGAACTTGGCGCTTACCACGCAAAAAAAAAATTTTTTTTTTGGGACCCTCCTAGACCCTTTTAAAACCTCCACATAAAACCTAGGGGGTCAACGAGGATCTACTATGCCCCCTTATGGTAATTTCCCCCTTTGTTTTGGCCTCCTCTTGTCTCTCGATCCTACCGAGAGACAAGATGGCGGCCGCTCCGGACTGTTTAGAATGTTGACAGACACCGAAGAGCCAATCAGCTTCGCATCGCAAAGTTCCGATACGCGAAAGGTTCGCTAACCGGATCGCTGCCCGGAGCGCTGTTACAGATATATATCTTGATTTAAACGTTAATTTCTCAAAATCCACTGAAGCACATATATTGAGATCTAGCAAAGGCACATCGGGCTAACAGTCCCTACAATTTTGCCAAGTTTCGTGCAAATCCATTCAGCCGTTCGGGCTAAAAGTGAGTCCAACCGCCCTATGGAAATTAACATGGGAAAAACGCGTTTTGGGACCCCCCTTTTTTCTCGGCCCCCCCTCCACAAAACCCCCCCAAATTTTCCAGTGCTGCACAGAAACAAAATGTGCCATTTTCCTGAAAATTTCAGCCAATTCCGTCCACAAACGGCAAAGTTATTAGGCATAGAATTTTCAGAAATCCCATAGGGAAAAAATCCTAACTATATATACCTACTGGCGACCGCCAGTAGGTAATATATATATATATATATATATATATATATATATATATATATATATTACCTACTGGCGGTCGCCAGTAGGTATATATAGTTAGGATTTTTTCCCTATGGGATTTCTGAAAATTCTATGCCTAATAACTTTTGCGTTCGTGGACGGAATTGGCTGAAATTTTCAGGAAAATGGCACATTTTGTTTCTGAGCAGACCTTGAAAATTTGGGGGGGTTTTGTGGAGGGGGGGCCGAGAAAAAAGGGGGGTCCCAAAACGCCTTTTTCCCATGTTAATTTCCATAGGGCGGTTGGACTCACTTTTAGCCCGAACGGCTGAATGGATTTTCACGAAACTTGGCAAAATTGTAGGGACTGTTAGCCCGATGTGCCTTTGCTAGGTCTCAATATATGTGCTTCAGTGGATTTTGAGAAATTAACGTTTAAATCAAGATATATATCTGTAACAGCGCTCCGGGCAGCTATCCGGTTAGCGAACCTTTCGCGTAACGGAACTTTGCGATGAGAAGCTGATTGGCCCTCCGGTGTCTGTCAACATTCTAAACAGTCCGGAGCGGCCGCCATCTTGTCTCTCGGTAGGATCGAGAGACAAGAGGAGGCCAAAACAAAGGGGGAAATTACCATAAGGGGGCATAGTAGATCCTCGTTGACCCCCTAGGTTTTATGTGGAGGTTTTAAAAGGGCCTAGGAGGGTCCAAAAAAAAAAATTTTTTTTTGCGTGGTAAGCGCCAAGTTCGCGAACCGGATAGCTTTCTGGGCAGCGAACTTTATGGATAAAAGAATGAAAGACTTTTCTAATACTGTATGTTAATTGTTTGTTGTTTTTCTTGTTTTTTTTTGTTTTCTTTATTTATTTATTTTTTTTATTATGATTGTGTTTCATACTTTATTAAATTTTCTAACATTTCATTGTCAGAAATGTCATAATTTATTATAGGGTGTAATTGTTTTTCATTTTGAAGCAAGTTGTCTACTGCTTCAACACATTGTAGAAGTTCGTGGTCTCTACTGTCATCCATAAAGTCATCAAGTTTGTCTTGGCTGCTCTCCTTCAGTTCAATCGAAAATGAAACTTGCTGCTCGCCTTCCATTTTGCCTGAAATTTGGATTAAAAAAATATATATTAGTAGAGATAGGGCACTGTTGGGATTAATTTTAGATAGGCAGTTTTTATCAGTGAATTTATCTTTTGGCAGTGTATAGTATGAGAGTGGAAATAGGACTAAAAAAAAGTGTATGTGATTTAACCAAGACACTACTACTACAGAGGGATAGTGTATATGTAGCAGAAAAAGTCTACTATATTAAGTCATAGTGCACAATATATTAAATTATAACTTACCTTCACAAAGAAGTTGAAGTTTTTTGAAGCTTTTGAAATAGGAGGTACAACAAGAAGTAGTAGTCAAAATGGCTGTGTTTCCTTCTCTCCCTTTATATATATACAGGTATATAACCAATCAAATGTCAGGTAATAAAAGTAGAAAATGAAAGTAACATTTTCATTGGTTGTCAATTCCAACAATTCAGATGTGTTTTGTGAAGTAATTTACCTCACGGTACTTGGAGAGGTCTACAGGCTAAATGGCTAAATGGAATTTCAATGAAATTTGTGAGAATGGAAGGGATTGTTATGTAGTATGAGCTAATCTATATTTGGTGAGAGTGTTTCTAGTCGTTATTCTGTAAATTACTTTCCCGCCTTTTTTTAGGACCGCTTTCCGGGAAGCTGCCCGGTTAGCGAACCTTAAGCGTCACGGGAGTCCACCATTTTGTGTTTCGTTCGCATTAAGATACAAGATGGAGGGCAAATAATGTTTAGAATGGGTAGAAGGGGTCATGGTAGACTTATCTTGACCCCCTAGGTTTTCTGAGCGTGGCTGAGGAGGCTTATATGTGCGGAAAAAAATTTTTTTTTAAAAAAATTCCGCGAGGTTAGCTTTCGGTTAGCGAACCGGGTAGCGCTCCGGGGAGCGAATTTTGTGGAAAATTAGTGAAAAAAGTTAGAGAAAAATAATAATTGTGAGTGATCAGATGTAGGGTAGCTCTGAGAAGAGCTTTTGGGTTTATGGTACATTTAGGTACTTATAAGTAGGTACCAATGCAGAGTCTTAAATTCAGAATGAAAATTCTGTTGCCCTCATCTGAGAAGTGAACTCCATCTCCTCTGTAGATATCTTGCATGTAGTAACGCAAGTTATTGTTGTACAGAGAGCCCATTCCATGGTCTCTCATGTAAGCTGAAACAGATTTGTTTACATGCTTCCTCGCTTTCTCAATTTGTGGACAAAATTGGTTGGACCACCTCCATTTCTGTCTTTGGCATATATTGGAATATACCAAGGCAGTTTGAGGAAAAAGTGCCATTAATTGCTCCAAGGTGTCCTTTAAAAGCATTTCCAGACCTACCCCTGTCAAAGTGCCCAAATCATTACCTCCACAGTGCACTATTAACAGGTCAGGTTTTGGCAAATGCATAAAGGTTTTCACCAATGGTATCAATTGGTGACATTTTAATCCTCTTTGGCCCAACCACTTAATTTCCACATCTTGTAAATTGAGGTTGTGTAAATTTCTGCTCTCAGCATACCTTTGAGCCCAGTGGATGTAACTATGTCCAACAATCCAGACGTTAAACATGGTGGAAGAAGGTTGTTCTGCAGTCAGATGAAGTGTGGTAATGAAAGGGCAGTTGAAACAGTAGGAGTTTCTAAAGAAAAAAAACTGTGGATTTACAATGCTAATGATTCATTAGCAGTGATTGGTGCATTTCCATTTCTGAAAACAGAAAGTTAGGGTGCATGGATGTGTTCTTTGAAAGATGTAATTTGAATGGTCAAGGAAGAAACATTTAATGAAAGATTGCACTGGATACGCAGGTGCACTGAGAGTTCAGAGTTCAATTGAAACATTGTTGTGTGAATTTGCAAACATGAGAGGTCTTCCAGGAGGTGGTTGCTATGGAAACAAGGCAGACAGGGCAGAGGGGGGAAGGGTTTTGATTTGAAAAAAGTGAGGGAAGAGGTATGATTGGCTAATATGAGAGATATGTGAAAAGAATATCTGTATTTCTGTGCTTTCAATAGCTGCAGCCTTTGGAGTGCATCCTTTTTCTTCTGCTGAAGACAATTTGGTGTATTTCTGAGACTGTTTTCAAAACTCAAAAAATATTTGCTAAGGTGAGAAAAGATTTATTTAATTTAGATAGAGAATAGTATGATTTAAGGAGAAAATGATGAAGAAAGCTGTGTTTTTAAAATGTGGTTTTGTCTCTAGTGATATACTAATAGAATTAGTTTCAAAGAGAAATTATAATTGCATATTTGGTGTAACATTCTGGCATGCAGTTACACAAGATATTGTAATACATGGAGGCCATTTCATGGTCTGTTATGTAAGCTGAAACAGATATGTTGCTTTTAAAAACGATTTAAGAAATCAATTACATTTCTAGATATGTACTGCTAGAGCTTCATAGGTTGTTTTGGGCCATATTTATAAGGTATTTGAGTGTCTAAGATGTTGTGTTCGCCTTTTAAAATGTAAAGTGTTCCTCATGGGACAAGTGTCTTGTAAATACGCTCCCACTTGTGCTTGGCAAATTTAGATTTTGATTATGGGAGTTACCTAGCCATGTTAATAGTGTCCCAAAAATGGTGCTAGGGCATTCCAGAAAACACTTTCATGTGTCTCAAGGACATTTTTAGTCATTTCTTCATGAATGCAGGTATACAATTGATTTATATGCTGTGTTTAAAAACGAATTTTGAAATGAATTAAATTTCAGGATATGTACTGTTAGAGCTTCATAGGTTGTTTGGGGTCATATTTAGAAGGCATTTTAGTGTCTTTGAAGTTATTTTTCCCTTTTTAAATGGAAAGCGTTCCTCATGGGGCCCTGAGCAGTTCTTAGCCATGTTATTTAATAGGAAGTGGATAACATGGCTAAGAGCATTTGCTGGGAAATGCATGAATATCGCTGATTTTTCTGCTATATTCATGCATTGTGGCCGTTTTTTTTCACATTGCTTCATAGGTTGTTTGGGTTCATATTTAGAAGGCATTTTAGTGTCTTTGATGTTATTTTTCCCTTTTTAAATGGAAAGCGTTCCTCATGGGGCCCTGAGCAGTTCTTAGCCATGTTATTTAATAGGAAGTGGATCACATGGCTAAGAGCATTTGCTGGAAAATGCATGAATATCGCTGATTTTTCTGCTATATTCATGCATTGTGGCCGTTTTTTTCACATTGCTTCATAGGTTGTTTGGGTTCATATTTAGAAGGTATTTTAGTGTCTTTGATGTTATTTTTCCCTTTTTAAATGGAAAGCGTTCCTCATGGGGCCCTGAGCAGTTCTTAGCCATGTTATTTAATTGGAAGTGGATAACATGGCTAAGAGCATTTGCTGGAAAATGCATGAATATCGCTGATTTTTCTGCTATATTCATGCATTGCGGCAGTTTTTTTTCACATTGCTTCATAGGTTGTTTGGGTTCATATTTAGAAGGCATTTTAGTGTCTTTGATGTTATTTTTCCCTTTTTAAATGGAAAGCGTTCCTCATGGTGCCCTGAGCAGTTCTTAGCCATGTTATTTAATAGGAAGTGGATAACATGGCTAAGAGCATTTGTTGGAAAATGCATGAATATCGCTGATTTTTCTGCGTTATTCATGCATTGCAGGCCTTTTTTTATCACATTTGCAAGCATTTCTTAGCCATGTTATCCAATGGGAGGTGGATAACATGGCTAAGAGCATTTGCTTCAAAGGTTGTTTGGGGTTATATACCATTTTTGGGAAATTATTAACATGCCTATCTAACTCCCATAATCAAAATCTAAATTTGCCAACCGCAGGTGGGAGCGTATTTACAATAAATTTGCACCATGAAGAATGTAAAATAGCATACTAGATACTCAAATAACTTATAAATATGATCCAAAACATCTTATGAAGCACTAGTAGTGCATATTTCCAGAAATGTATTGGTTTTCATTTAATGATTTACTTCATTGGTAGGCCTTCACATGTTTTTTTACCTTGGTTTTTTTTCAGTGAAAATCTTATCTGCAACCATGTGTTGGCCTCACCTCAAATAAACAAAACAGGTGATGGACTGAATGTGGATCAATGACACACATTCACCCCAGTCCAAAGATCTGGGCCTAAACAAACCTTTAGATAGGCTACATCTTATCGTCATCCTGAATTAATGATTTAAAATATTAGGGAGTGATTTATGAGTGTTGTATGCCTGTTTTGTACCATTGAGTGTCATTTTTGTGATGCAGTGCTGGTGGAAAATATTTGCTATGTTAAATAATTAGTACAGCATTAAGTTTTAGATGACTGTTATTTATTTACTGTTTGGTAATAGTGGTTAATAACATTTTATATTATATTTTTTCACAGATTCAACTGCAGATTCTTTCATAGTTTGGAAAATGCCTTCCAGAAGTCGAATACGAAAGGCTAGAAAACGTCAAAGACAGCAGGATGATGTTTTATTGCAGCAGTCCTCTTCCCCAAATACTTGTCAAAACACCAAGAAAGGTCCGGGTAAGAGCACGAAATCATTCTTAAGAAATATTTGTAGTAAAAAAAATTTTGCTCAAAAAAATGTGTCTCTTAACAAAAAGAGAAGTAATTTAAATGGAAAGGAGAGACCCATCACAAATGTTACTGGTAGAGGAAGAGATAACTCTGTGCATGATAGTAGAAGGAAACAACAGTTTAGGGACATTCGACAACGAATGTTCCGTAATAGGATATTAGTTAATTTATTGAAAAATATTAAAAAGAAAGACCAACAGAAAGCGGCATTTTATAGGAAGAAGAAAAATGTAGAGAAAATTATTGATCATGCTTTTGAAATCAAGCGAAAGTTGTTTATTTTGGTAATCAATAGAATTAGGAAACTAAGCAAGGTAATTTCTGATTTCAAAACAAAAAGTAGATGGAAGAGAGTAGTAAATCGTACTAACTTTTGTGAAGTTTTTTCTGGAGAATGGATGCATAGTTCAAGTTCTGAGGCATTTTTTAATGAGGAGACTTATTTTCAGGATAATGATTTGGTGCATGCAGTTGACATCAGTGGTCGAGCTTATGAAGTGAAGGATGGTTGTCCAGTTGAAAAAGAACTACTTGTGACAACAGAGACAGAAGAGGCGCTAAGTGATGAGGTTTTAGGAAGACGTCCTAAGGGTCCTGTGTACATTTGGAAGTGTAGTTCTATTTGCAGTGTGCGACAGGTTTCCATCAATTTGCTATGTGATTTTATACGGACATTTAATAAGAAAAGTTTGAAGCAGAAAATGAAGTTGTTGCAAGATTTAGATCCTTGCAGAGTGAGACAAATGACAGGTTTGCGTGGTCATTCACTGGCTTGTCTTTCCAGGAGAGTATGCCAGAGTGTTTTTCATCATTTCAGGATGCTAGCAGTGCATCATAATAAAGTGAGAAAATTAGTGAGAATGTTGTATTATGCTAAGAGTCCAGCAATTATGCTTAAACAGTTATGTGCTGCTCTTTTGCATGGTTCTGAAATAGATGTGAAGAATCTTTGTGAAGAAATTGAGTTTTGTTACTTTGGTAGTAAAGATGAGAATGTTCAAATTGACCCTGAAGTAGAGGGTAATGTGGAAGATAATGTACAGGTTTCCAGTACAGATAATTTTCAGAAGGAAATTGCCACGTTTCAGATGAAATCAAGTGAGAGGCCTAATTTCACTTGTGTATGTTGTCGACGCACTTATTATAAGAATCAGACTAAGGTAGTGGATTTATATGCAAAAAGTGAAAGGGAAAATAATAGTGAATGGAAGGATTTAGCCACATACTTGATGGTAGAAAATTATTTTGATTTGGGATCGGATCAACGTGTGTGTACTTATTGTTGTAATAAATTAAACCAAAACCAGATGCCTGCTAGGGCAGTTCATAATAATCTGGAATTGGTTGAGATTCCTTCTGAATTGAAGGATTTAAATACTTATGAATCTATTTTGATTCAAAGTATCCATCCCTTTCAGGCTATTGTAAGAATGGAGCCAAAGACAGGGAAATTGCCTCCAGCAGATTTACAGAGAGGATTAAAGGGAAGAGTTGTTTATTTGCCTCTAGATTTGAACAAAAACATTAACACAATTGGAATAGAAAAAGTGGAAGAGGAACCTCTGGTTATCTTGGTTAATGGGGTTCCGACAAAGAATAAGAAAATATGGCAAGATTTAGTGGATGTTAGGAAAGTCAAAAAGGCAACAGTGTATTTGAAGAAAAATAATAAGTACTATAAGAATGTATATGTTGCAGAAGAGGAAGTAAGTGATGAAGAGGATAGCGATTTGTGTGCTGGCCAAATTGAGAAAGTAGAGGCCTCTAAAAGTGAAGAAATATATGAACATTATAGTGTTCATCCTTTGCATTCCAAGGAAGTGATGGGGAATGCTATTGAGTTGTTTCAAATGAAACAAGCCAAAGGGAGTCCCATTAGTGTTTGGGAGGAAAGTTTGGAAGCTCGGTGTTTCCCACAGCTATTTCCCACAGGTCAAGGAGGAAGATATGATGAGCGACCTCGTGAAATTCCTGCGTCTGAATACCGGACTTTACGATTGTATGCAGAAGATCCTAGGTTTCGGCAATGCATTCCCTATTTGTTTCATCTCCTGTTTGAAAGCGATCTGTCTGGACTGTCATATGCAGTGAACCACATCTTAAAAAGTGGTATACAGATGCGAAACATCTCGGCAAGTGACTTTATGCATAAAGTCAATGTCCAAGACAGTATTTTGGATTCTCACTTAATTAATCTCATGGCGTGTCAGCGTGGTACTAATGAGTACTGGTACCGTCGTCATGGTGACTTAAAATGTATGCTGAGGAACTTAGGAACTCCGACATGGTTCCTCACTCTGAGCTGTGCCGAGTATGGCTGGGATGACTTACTTGAATTTCTACGAGAGGCAAATGGAAATATTGAAAACATTGAATTCAAGACACCTGGAGAACTGTGTTCTTTGGATCCTGTGAATGTATGCAGGTACTTCAATCATAGATTTGAAGCTATGATGTCTTTCATCACAAATAAAAAGAATCCACCTCTTGGAGAGGTGTTGGATTTCTTCTGGAGAAAGGAGTACCAAGCAAGAGGTGCCCCTCATATACATATGTTGCTGTGGATCAAGGATGCACCTAAATTTGGAACAGATCCGGATGACTTAGTGATGAATTTCATCGAACAGTATTCTACGTGTGCTGTTCCAAACGCAACGGAGAAGAAAAGTCTAAGAGAACAAGTTCTACGTTTCCAAAGCCATCGTTGTGGAAAGTACTGTCGTCGTAAATTCAGAAACAAGGACAAGTTCTACACCAAATGTCGTTTCAACTTTCCACGACCGGTGATTTCTAAAGGAAGAGTGAACAGTTTGATGTCTTCGCTGCGACATAATGTGACGAGGAAATCACCCAAGAATACATACAATTTGAAAAGGAACGAAGAGTCCAAGTACATCAATGACTACAACCCAGTGATTTTGTCCATGTGGAATGCCAACATGGATATACAGTTTGTGGCTGACAACTGTATGGCTGTGGCTCGGTATGTGACATCTTACATCACCAAAAAAGAAAAGACCGAACTGAAGGATATGTGGGAGGACATTTCCCATGAAAAGAGCCTCAGCAAGAAGTTGTACAGTTTCAGTCTGAAGATGTTGTCGCATCGAGAAATCGGAGCTTACGAATGTTCTGATCGATTGTCTTCAGCAAGTCTCTATGCCAAATCCAGGAGTCTCGTTTGGGCGAGTCTTGGTCTTGCTGCAACGCGAAATCGAGTTCTAAAACCTGTTCGGGAAATTGAGTATTTGGCAGAAAAGGAACCAAACAGTACCGACATTTTGAAGACCAACATGTTGGATACATATTATCCAAATCGAAGCAGTCACCTTGAGAATATTTGTCTATATGAGGTTCTCCAAAATTATATATTCAAGAGGAACATCAAAGAAGATATTGAGAAAGGAGTGTATGCTGTAATTGGAAGTGAGGGATGCCTGGTCAAGCAAAGAAAATGCCAATTAGTAAACCATCGAAAATTAAGTGGCGAATCTCCAGAAAAAAAGGAGTTTTTCTATTTAGCACTTTTGCAACTTTTCAAGCCTTGGCGTGCAGAAGAGGAACTGCTTGGAGATTTCCTCTGTTACGAAGACTCTTTCAATGCAGCCAAGGAGTCCATAGAATGTCCTGCTTTTTCTAAATATCAAGAAATGCTAACTTTGGAAATTGAGCAGGAAGCAACGATTGCAGCCGAGATTGCCAGAGACAGTTCTCAGGACAGTCAGAGTTCTGTTTCATTGAGTCAAGATCCACTTGGAGGACCTATTATCGAAAATGAAGCTGCCACTGCTATGAATGAAGTAGAAAGAGCCATGGCACATGCTCAGGAGGATTCAGTTAACTTACAAGACTTGGAAAAACAACTCAACGTTGAGCAGAGGAAAATATATGATGAAGTTACCAAGGAAATTGAGCACGGATTAAGTCATGAGAAGAAAGAGTGCTCGTGTACGTCGTTGAAGCCTGTCCGACTGTACGTGAGTGGAGAAGCGGGAACTGGAAAAAGTTTCCTCATTAAAGCAATCTCTTGTTATTTGCAGGAAAGGACTGAGTCATCGCTGTCTTGTGTTGTCACCGCTCCTACTGGACTGGCAGCACATAATATTAAAGGTATTACTTTGCATCGTCTATTGATGCTGCCGGTGGAGCATGACAACAAATTACAATACAACAAGTTATCTGGAGATGCTTGCTGTGAAGTTTCAAGAGTTTTGAGGAAAATGAAACTACTTATCATTGACGAAGTAAGCATGGTTTCCAATGTCATGCTTGCCTTTGTGCATTTGAGAATGCAAGAAGTACTTAAAACTGAATATGATGTCTTATTTGGTGGGAAACACATTATTGTTTTCGGAGATCTTCTACAGCTGACACCAGTAAAAGGTCAACCTGTGTTCAAAATACTCACGCATGAAGATACCAGGAAGTGCCTAGGGAGCATTGGCAACGTCAATATATGGTTAAACTTCAATTATGCAGAACTGCATCAAAATATGCGTCAGGCAAAGGATGAAGATTACAAGAATATTCTACAAGATATTAGAATTGGAAAAGTGACCGAGCATGGGAAAGAAGCTTTAAATGCACGGTTACTGTCAAATTTGTATCCCAAACAAGATATTGTGCCTGAGAATATTTTTCAGAAAATTACTGAGAAGAAATCCGGGATATGTCTCATGCCAACTCTTGCAGAATGTGCCATCTTCAACAACAAAATGTTGAATTTAGAAAAGCAAGAGATTGTGAAACTTGAAGCTATCGACAAATTAGAGCATATGGGATCAACAATTATTTTGTCAGACAATTTGAAATCAAAATTGGATTCATTAGAGAAGACTATATCTAAAACAGCGGGTTTTGAAAAGACTTTGAATGTGTGTTTAAATTGCCGAATTATTTTGAGAAGGAATTTACATGTAGAAAGAGGTCTGGTAAATGGATCAATGGGTAATGTTGTTGATTTTGAGAAATACAGAAATAGAGATGGAATAGAATTTTTAAAAATTAAATTTGATGGCATTGAGGAAGTACAGCAAATTGGTCGTTGTTCTGCTAGGTTTTTGCTTGTTAAAGATTTATATGTTCGCCGTAAACAGTTTCCTGTTTGCTTGGCATATGCGGTGACAATCCATAAATCGCAAGGTTTAAGTGTAGACTGTGCATTGGTGAATATTGGCAGTTCTGTGTTCAAGGAGGGTATGGCATATGTGGCATTGTCACGAGTTAGAACTTTATCGGGATTGTACTTGATTGACTGTGATGTCACAAACATTTGTGCGGATCTAGATTGTGTTAAGGAATACAATAGGTTAAGAAGAGAGTATGCGCCACATTTGCCTCAATATCCTTTGTTTGAGAAACGTGTGGTAGGCCGCAAACGTAGAAATAGCAGTAATAGTAGGGAGGTTGTTGCAAAAAGACTAAAAGTCAATGAACCGAAAATTGTTAGCAGAAAGAAAGTGGATTCTGTTGAAGATGTTGTCGGTTTTCAATTTGAAAACAGTTCTGGTGTCAACTGCTATGCAAATGTAGTGGTTAATGTTCTCTTTTCACTAGAGAGTTTAAAAGAACAGATTCTGTTGAATTCTGAACAAATTTTATGCTGTTTGTTGAATTCTGTTTTCGAGAAATGTAGCAGTGATCGAACAAAAGTAGAAAGTGTGTCTGAAGTTCGTTATCTGTTAGATGAATGTTCAGGTCAAACAGACTTCTCTGAAAATAATCAGCAAGATTGTCAGGAGTTTTTAATGTATATGCTTGATATATTGCAAGTTGAGGGTGTAGATGTAGATCACCTGTTTGGGCTTTCTTATCAATGGCAGCATGACTGCGAGAACTGTATGGTATCAAGTACTACTAGTGTAGACTCAGAAAGATTTATATATTTAACTTTGCCAGACAGTAAATCAGTCTCCTTTAATAAGCTAGTAAATGCAGCGGATCACAACATGGAGTGTAGCCAATGTAAATGTGATATGATGTCAACATTATTTATACGTAGATATGGCCAGTATGTCATTTTAATGATGCAACGATGTAGGCCTGATGGAACAAAATTGTCAACTTTAATAAAAAATTTTGTGGCTTCTCAGCTGTCAATATCAGGGAGGACTTTTGTTACTGTAGCAATTATCTATCACGATGGTCCATCAACAACATCAGGACATTATACAGCTTACTTAAAGTCTGGAAACGGCTGGTCATTCTGTAATGATTCTGTTGTAACGTTCAAAAAAAAATTGCCGTTTGACCTTAAAAATTCTTACCTGGTGTTTTTAAAACCAAAATTTTAAGTAGAGGGAATGTAAGTCTGCAATGCTGTCTCGATTAAAAATTCAACTATATAAA
Source organism: Lissotriton vulgaris (assembly GCF_964263255.1). Classification (NCBI taxonomy): domain Eukaryota; kingdom Metazoa; phylum Chordata; class Amphibia; order Caudata; family Salamandridae; genus Lissotriton; species Lissotriton vulgaris. The sequence continues at coordinate 12,923 of NW_028240990.1, forward strand.
CCTAATGCAAGTAAGTCTGCTTCATAGTAAGCAGTATCAGTGTCATAGGAAAAGGAGAACATGACTGACAAAGAAGAGTAAGATATTAGTAGTCCAGGATTGTGAAAATAATCTCAAATATTTTATTTTTGAAAGTTGCGAAAATAGAAAATGTCGGGATTTGATTGGAAGAATTACAAGATTTGCGAATCGCGGCAACATGATTTGGCCTAGTGGAAACATGTGATATAATGAGAGAAGTTTTTTTTCTATGTAACATATTTCACGTATCGATGGAGGTTTTCTTTCAGAAAGTGGCGGGCTGAAAATATTTAAAGCACAACAGAGTGGATGCTGTTTATAGGAGATCCTTCGACGTCATTGAAAGTAAGTTAATTTTAAGAAGTTTTGAAATCAGATTTCTTAGGTTGTATGGGTTTTTTAAACACAGTCATTTTGATTGTGTTTTTTTTTCCCCGCTGTTACATGATGAATACCTTCAAGTCACTGATTTAAGTGAAATTTGATACATTCTGAGAACAGCAAAAATAAACCATTTAACATGTATAATTAATGTTATGCTTTTTGTCCTTATGATATACATTTAGAAATGTGTGGTACATATGGGTAAGGTGAGTTCTGTAAATATCAATTTTAATGCTTAGAGTGCTGTACTTCTGGGTAGTGTTTTTTTTTTATAAAAAAAAGAGGCCTCACCTCAAAGAAAGCTCTTGAAAGCACACATCTTATTTGCATCCTAAAACAATCATTTACAATGTTAGACACAATTTTATTATGACTTTACATCTTTTTTGCGCTGCTATTGCATCACTATTGTGAGACATTAGCAGTGCAAGAAAAACATCATGTTTCAAAATAGGCCTCAGTTCAGCAATATCAAGATACAGTTTCTTTCGAATATATATCTTTAGGATTGTGTAGGGAACGTAGAGAAGCAGAGACTTCTGTAAATGTCAAAGTTGTTGAAAAACTGTTTGTTTTTGAACCTTTTCCCTTGTCTTTTCTAATTTTTAAATACATGTTTTAATATTTTTTGAAATGTTTGTTCTTTGTTTTACAGATTGAAAGTATGAAAAAATATTTAAAAAAGGTAACAAGAATTATAAGGTAAATGTTTTCCACTCTTTTTACCCGCAATGCACTGCTGATGATGTCATTGACAGTATCTCTCATTTACTCTCTCTAGCTGTCTTTCTTTTTACATTATTCTCTGTTTACTTCCCTTATACTAACTCTTCTTTTTTTTAAAAAAAATATTTTTTTTAGTTCGCTTAAAGTTCGCGAACCGGTCAGCGAACTTGAAGCGAACCAAAAGAAATAGAGCTTGCCAGAGTGATAAACATTCTAGCAATTTTGTTTGAAAGGGGAGGTAGTTCTGAAAAGAACTGTTTTTTTTTGTTTTTGTTGTTTTATGTTTTTTTTGTAATTTTTTGAACATTTTTTGATTTTTTTGTATTTTTAGAACTGTTTTATGTTTTTTTTGTGTTTTTTAAGGAGGGGAGACAACAAAAAACAGGCTTTCAAAACGGCTCAACTGGAGCAAAAAAAAAGAAAATTACTTTTTGGGTGCATTAGGGCACTTATGATTTTCATATGCAATGTTCATGAGGTTGACACTCATGTTGCCATATGACAGCATAGCACCACAGTAAATACAAGACACCTTCATGTGCTGGAAGTTACGTTGGATGTTTGGCACAGTCTCTTGTGCCTCTCTTCCCGTCAAAGACAATGTGGATGTAGATCTTGCCACAGGAGTTGCCGTCGGATTGTCTTCAAGATCCCTCAACTCAGCCCGGCTGTAGTTCAAGGGATGCCACCTGCTCATGTGACGGTGCATTGTATAGTTCCCCATACTGTACTTCTTTTCTGTGCCTCTCGACAATCTGTGGTCACAGATGAGGCAGGTGGCATATTTTGCATTCACTTTCTTGGTTCCAGGAGGGATGGTGAAAAACTGCCAGATGAAACTGGTTTTTCGTTTAGAAACCCGGGGCAACTCATCAACAAATTGTTGTCCCTCTCTCTCCTCTTCTTCTTCTTCCTCATCTTCCTCCTCTCTGTTAGTCATAATTTGACTGGGTGGTCCTCTCTTCTTATGGGGAGGTGGAGGTGGTGGTGGGGGTGCACCAGCTGCAGCAACAATGGAAGCCATTGTGGATCTTCAGATAAATGGTCTTTCTCTCACCAAGATGAAAGTCAGAGTGAGGAAATAAGGAGGGGTTTACTTGATTTGGGGAAAACAAAAGTTCTGAGCCAATGAAAAGTGTTATTTTTAGGTCACATGACCTAGTCATACATCATTTGGAAACCAAAAGTGAAATGAACCAATGAGAAGTTTGATAAACAAGTCACATGACCTGTTCCGCTTACGTTACGCGGCGCGCGCCGCGTCCCAGATCGCTTCCGGTTCGCGGTCCGGAGCACTTCCGGGAGCGCTAACGCGGCGCGTCATTAGACGCATTACGCGATAACGTGATACGTCGCGCTTCCGCGGCGCGTCACTGTTCCGCTAACGTAACGTTGACCGGTTCGCGGACTAGATCGCGGCATCAAGATGAGCTAACGGAAAGCTTCCCGGTTCGCGAACTAGAAGCGAAGAAAAAAAATATTAAAAAAAAAATTATCAATAAACATCTAAATATATTTTGGGATTTAAAGAATAATACATTTTACAGCTACAGATGTTAGCTTTTAAAAAACCAATGAAATTCACTGAAAAAACCATAGGTTATAGACCATATATAGTTAGAAATTTGCATTTAAAAAACCATTGAAATTCAATGAAAAAACCATAGGTTATAGACCATATATAGTTAGGAATTCGCATTTACAAAACCTTATTTTACTCGCATAAAACCATTGAAATTCCATATATAGTTAGTTGCGCTAACTATATATCGCGCACCCGCAATCCACTGCTGATGATGTCACATATTACATCATTCATGACATGGTCAGTGACATCACTGATGACATCACTGATGACATCTCAAATGACATCACTGATGACAACATCCAGTGACTGTATGTTTCTGTGAAGTTAAAATATGTCTTACATATTGAAGAATGAGTGGATGTATAAGTGTCTGGATGAAGGATTTAGTAGGTGCATGACTGACTGTATGAGTGAGTGATTAAATGTGTCTCACTGAGTGCATGGGTTAGTGACTAAACTGTCTTAATTTGTGCATCATTATGTCTGTTGTTCTGTAAACTGTTGCATGTGTTGATAAGTAGCTATATGAGTAACTATATGGGTTATTGATTGGTTACCTTAGTATTTGTATGGGAGACTGAGTGTGTGTGTGGGTGGCTGGGAGGTGTATGACTCTGTGCATAGATGTGTGAGCAGTTGATTCACTAGAGGTATGGTTTCAAAAGTGCATGTGGTAACAGCTGTATGGGCGGTTGACTGTGTGCATGAGTGTATTGGTGAGTGAATGGATATCTCAGTGCTACATGTCAAAGTAAGTACATATGTAAAACACAGTACATGTGAGAGTTGACATATATAAATAACTGTGCATAAGAGCCAGTGAATGTGTGAGTGGCTGTATGGATCATTGTGAACTTGTATCAGGGATTGTATAAGAGAGTAAATATGTGTTAGTATATGTTTGAATAAGTAAAGTTTGTATAACTGTATAGTTGAGGAAATGGAGGTGTGATTGATTCTTTGCATGACTGACTAGGTGTGTGAGTAACTCCATGGATGAGTGACAGTCTGTGAGTGTCTGTTTACACTGATTGTATCTAAGGTTATATTAGAGTCTGAAGAGGTTCATCGTATTATCACATGAATGATATCATCAGTGATGTGATCAGTAATGTCAAATGAGATGTCATCAGTGATGTCATCAGTGATGTCATTTGAGATGTCATCAGTGATGTCATCAGTGATGTCACTGACCATGTCATGAATGATGTAATATGTGACATCATCAGCAGTGGATTGCGGGTGCGCGATATATAGTTAGCGCAACTAACTATATATGGAATTTCAATGGTTTTATGCGAGTAAAATAAGGTTTTGTAAATGCGAATTCCTAACTATATATGGTCTATAACCTATGGTTTTTTCATTGAATATAAATATATACATTATAAAAATACATATAATTAATAGAGGTGAAAATAATGAACAGTTGTTGCCTCTCCGCATTTGAAACATGAGCTTCTTCTCCTTCCTCTTCTATATGTCCTGAAATTGAGATAGTCACTTTTTAATCAATTTTGATCTAACAACATAGTTGATTTGTACAAAGCATATCATACGATCTGTGAATAATTCTAAAAAAGAAAATTAGATCAGTACCTTTGAGGCCTCCAAGCAAAAGCTTATATTTCATGATTGCAGATCGACTGTTGAAAATCAGCATGAGAAATGTTTTATTTCACAATTTCCATACTAATATACAAAAAACATTTGTACTATCTGAATGATACCGTCATTGTGGTTCTCTAGGTTTGATTTAAGAACACATCTCTTTCAAAATGTGCTATGTTCGCCTTATCAATAGTGTGGAAATCTTCAAAAAGGAATGCTGGGAATCAGCCCTCTGAAATGCATTTGAGAAAAACAGGATAGGATTTTGTAATGTCGCACTATTTTGTGTAGGAATGTGATGTTATGTGTATTATAAAGTTCGTATTTCTGTAACTTGTTCAAGCTGTAGGACATTTTGAAAGGAGTCAACATTTGTCTCTTTCAACCTACTGGTGTTGGATTGGAGCTATCAATAACAAAAGATGACAGAAATGTAAAAGGTCGAGATTAGTAAAATAGTACCTCAAAGAATTGGACTGGTACCTTTGCATGCAAAGTCCAAAGTGCCAAGCGTTGCTCTTTGGAGCCACCCATGTGAGAGACAGAGAAATGGATGTAGTAGTTTGGAAATGTAGAATGTTTTAATATTCTTCAGTCAAATATGATCATTATTTTGTAAATTGCATTTCCTGATAAACATTTGCACATTTAACACTGTTATGGAGAATGCAGCTGAAAAGAATCAAATCACATTATAGCTCTTTACACTATGAGCATTCAACTGAGATATCTTTTCATCAATGTAAGAAAAGCCCCCGCACTGATGCGCTCTCTTTTGTCTCAATGGAAAAATCCCTCATGTATGGCAGGGTTCCATGGTGTAATGGTTAGCACTCTGGACTCTGAATCCAGCGATCCGAGATCAAATCTTGGTGGGACCTGCTTGAATTATGAGATTTAATATTTCACTAATTTCTTAGAATTTGGACTTGGAAAAACATAACGTCAAAGTTTTATACTGAAACTTATCAACGTATAAGTATGTATCTATGTACACATGGCTATATCCATCTAGATAGTGATAATACAATATAAAGAAATGAATTATTCATAAACATAAGTACTGAAGCTGAAAACTAAAAACTGTTCTTTCCCATCCACAATTTAAGCAAGAGGTTCTTTTCCTTTCTCATCTTTATGATCAGTAATAAGATAGTTCATTTTGCTGATTTCTTATCTGACAACATTCTTGACTTACACAGAGCATTTAATTGTGAATTTCTTTGAAAGAGGAATTCAGATTAATACATTTGACATGTCTTTCGAAAGATTCTACTTTGTGGTTATGGATCTACTTTAGAAAAACAGAGTGTAAATATCTGTGTGTCTTAATTTCAAGATTGTTATTTAAAAGTTCATCTCTTCTGTCCCCAAAATACACAATTTGATTCCTCAAGTTTTCTTTTAATGAAGGCTTTCCAATTAAAAAAGTTCCGTGTTCCCCTTATCAATAACAGTAAGATTTAAACAAGTAATATCTTGGATCAGCCTCTTGTGATGAGTTGAGAAAACAGAGTCAGCTCACAAAATATCTCATTATTTTGAGCCATTTTATTTCCATGTTTTCTAAAAGTTCTATCATTTGCTCACATCAAATAGACTTTAAAAATACAATCAATAAATCAATGTTTCACTCTACCCGTGTTAGATTTATGATATTTATGAATACACTTGACAGAAAAAGATTTGGTCTAAGTCATGAAAGTGGTCCCACCGAGATTTGAACTCGGATCCTTGGATTCAAAGTCCAAAGTGCTAACCATTTCACCATGGAACCTCCCATGTGACAGGGGAGGAAATTGCTGCAGCAATGTGGACATTTCACATTTTTTATTTTCTACAGTCAAAGACAAACAGAATTATATAACTTTTCTATTCTGTTCAACTTTTGCCTATTGAACTATGTTAGGGAAGGATGTTGCACAAAGGACTCAAGTAACGCTATGACTCTGTTGAACAGTACTTTTTATGTGAGATAAGATTTTGCAATAAAAGATAAGATTCCCCCGTGAATGCAATCTCTTCTGCCAAAATGGAAAGCTCAACCTGGTACAGGTGGGTTGATGGTGTTATGCTTGTCAATCTGTACTCTGAAAACAGGGATCTAAGTACAAAGCTCAGTGGGACTTATCTAAACTTTACGATTTTTTTTCCATTCAGTTCTTAGAAGTATTAATTGGAAAAACATCTCATTTACTTATAAACTTGTACGTATCAACTTATATGTCTGTATCTCCCTATATATCGCTATATGTCTATGTATATTTATCGGAAAATATAAATATATACATTATAAAAATACATATAATTAATAGAGGTGAAAATAATGAACAGTTGTTGCCTCTCCGCATTTGAAACATGAGCTTCTTCTCCTTCCTCTTCTATATGTCCTGAAATTGAGATAGTCACTTTTTAATCAATTTTGATCTAACAACATAGTTGATTTGTACAAAGCATATCATACGATCTGTGAATAATTCTAAAAAAGAAAATTAGATCAGTACCTTTGAGGCCTCCAAGCAAAAGCTTATATTTCATGATTGCAGATCGACTGTTGAAAATCAGCATGAGAAATGTTTTATTTCACAATTTCCATACTAATATACAAAAAACATTTGTACTATCTGAATGATACCGTCATTGTGGTTCTCTAGGTTTGATTTAAGAACACATCTCTTTCAAAATGTGCTATGTTCGCCTTATCAATAGTGTGGAAATCTTCAAAAAGGAATGCTGGGAATCAGCCCTCTGAAATGCATTTGAGAAAAACAGGATAGGATTTTGTAATGTCGCACTATTTTGTGTAGGAATGTGATGTTATGTGTATTATAAAGTTCGTATTTCTGTAACTTGTTCAAGCTGTTGGACATTTTGAAAGGATTCAACATTTTTCTCTTTCAACCTACTGGTGTTGGATTGGAGCTATCAATAACAAAAGATGACAGAAATGTAAAAGGTCGAGATTAGTAAAATAGTACCTCAAAGAATTGGACTGGTACCTTTGCATGCAAAGTCCAAAGTGCCAACTGTTGCTCTTTGGAGCCACCCATGTGAGAGACAGAGAAATGGATGTAGTAGTTTGGAAATGTAGAATGTTTTAATATTCTTCAGTCAAATATGATCATTATTTTGTAAATTGCATTTCCTGATAAACGTTTGCACATTTAACACTGTTATGGAGAATGCAGCTGAAAAGAATCAAATCACATTATAGCTCTTTACACTATGAGCATTCAACTGAGATATCTTTTCATCAATGTAAGAAAAGCCCCCGCACTGATGCGCTCTCTTTTGTCTCAATGGAAAAATCCCTCATGTATGGCAGGGTTCCATGGTGTAATAGTTAGCACTCTGGACTCTGAATCCAGCGATCCGAGTTCAAATCTCGTGGGACCTGCTTGAATTATGAGATTTAATATTTCACTAATTTCTTAGAATTTGGACTTGGAAAAACATAACGTCAAAGTTTTATACTGAAACTTATCAACGTATAATTATGTATCTATGTACACATGGCTATATCCATCTAGATAGTGATAATACAATATAAAGAAATGAATTATTCATAAACATAAGTACTGAAGCTGAAAACTAAAAACTGTTCTTTCCCATCCACAATTTAAGCAAGAGGTTCTTTTCCTTTCTCATCTTTATGATCAGTAATAAGATAGTTCATTTTGCTGATTTCTTATCTGACAACATTCTTGACTTACACAGAGCATTTAATTGTGAATTTCTTTGAAAGAGGAATTCAGATTAATACATTTGACATGTCTTTCGAAAGATTCTACTTTGTGGTTATGGATCTACTTTAGAAAAACAGAGTGTAAATATCTGTGTGTCTTAATTTCAAGATTGTTATTTAAAAGTTCATCTCTTCTGTCCCCAAAATACACAATTTGATTCCTCAAGTTTTCTTTTAATGAAGGCTTTCCAATTAAAAAAGTTCCGTGTTCCCCTTATCAATAACAGTAAGATTTAAACAAGTAATATCTTGGATCAGCCTCTTGTGATGAGTTGAGAAAACAGAGTCAGCTCACAAAATATCTCATTATTTTGAGCCATTTTATTTCCATGTTTTCTAAAAGTTCTATCATTTGCTCACATCAAATAGACTTTAAAAATACAATCAATAAATCAATGTTTCACTCTACCCGTGTTAGATTTATGATATTTATGAATACACTTGACAGAAAAAGATTTGGTCATAAGTCATGAAAGTGGTCCCACCGAGATTTGAACTCGGATCCTTGGATTCAAAGTCCAAAGTGCTAACAATTTCACCATGGAACCTCCCATGTGACAGGGGAGGAAATTGCTGCAGCAATGTGGACATTTCACATTTTTTATTTTCTACAGTCAAAGACAAACAGAATTATATAACTTTTCTATTCTGTTCAACTTTTGCCTATTGAACTATGTTAGGGAAGGATGTTGCACAAAGGACTCAAGTAACGCTATGACTCTGTTGAACAGTACTTTTTATGTGAGATAAGATTTTGCAATAAAAGATAAGATTCCCCCGTGAATGCAATCTCTTCTGCCAAAATGGAAAGCTCAACCTGGTACAGGTGGGTTGATGGTGTTATGCTTGTCAATCTGGACTCTGAAAACAGGGATCTAAGTACAAAGCTCAGTGGGACTTATCTAAACTTTACGATTTTTTTTCCATTCAGTTCTTAGAAGTATTAATTGGAAAAACATCTCATTTACTTATAAACTTGTACGTATCAACTTATATGTATGTATCTCCCTATATATCGCTATATGTCTATGTATATTTATCGGAAAATATAAATATATACATTATAAAAATACATATAATTAATAGAGGTGAAAATAATGAACAGTTGTTGCCTCTCCGCATTTGAAACATGAGCTTCTTCTCCTTCCTCTTCTATATGTCCTGAAATTGAGATAGTCACTTTTTAATCAATTTTGATCTAACAACATAGTTGATTTGTACAAAGCATATCATACGATCTGTGAATAATTCTAAAAAAGAAAATTAGATCAGTACCTTTGAGGCCTCCAAGCAAAAGCTTATATTTCATGATTGCAGATCGACTGTTGAAAATCAGCATGAGAAATGTTTTATTTCACAATTTCCATACTAATATACAAAAAACATTTGTACTATCTGAATGATACCGTCATTGTGGTTCTCTAGGTTTGATTTAAGAACACATCTCTTTCAAAATGTGCTATGTTCGCCTTATCAATAGTGTGGAAATCTTCAAAAAGGAATGCTGGGAATCAGCCCTCTGAAATGCATTTGAGAAAAACAGGATAGGATTTTGTAATGTCGCACTATTTTGTGTAGGAATGTGATGTTATGTGTATTATAAAGTTCGTATTTCTGTAACTTGTTCAAGCTGTTGGACATTTTGAAAGGAGTCAACATTTGTCTCTTTCAACCTACTGGTGTTGGATTGGAGCTATCAATAACAAAAGATGACAGAAATGTAAAAGGTCGAGATTAGTAAAATAGTACCTCAAAGAATTGGACTGGTACCTTTGCATGCAAAGTCCAAAGTGCCAAGCGTTGCTCTTTGGAGCCACCCATGTGAGAGACAGAGAAATGGATGTAGTAGTTTGGAAATGTAGAATGTTTTAATATTCTTCAGTCAAATATGATCATTATTTTGTAAATTGCATTTCCTGATAAACGTTTGCACATTTAACACTGTTATGGAGAATGCAGCTGAAAAGAATCAAATCACATTATAGCTCTTTACACTATGAGCATTCAACTGAGATATCTTTTCATCAATGTAAGAAAAGCCCCCGCACTGATGCGCTCTCTTTTGTCTCAATGGAAAAATCCCTCATGTATGGCAGGGTTCCATGGTGTAATGGTTAGCACTCTGGACTCTGAATCCAGCGATCCGAGTTCAAATCTCGGTGGGACCTGCTTGAATTATGAGATTTAATATTTCACTAATTTCTTAGAATTTGGACTTGGAAAAACATAACGTCAAAGTTTTATACTGAAACTTATCAACGTATAAGTATGTATCTATGTACACATGGCTATATCCATCTAGATAGTGATAATACAATATAAAGAAATTAATTATTCATAAACATAAGTACTGAAGATGAAAACTAAAAACTGTTCTTTCCCATCCACAATTTAAGCAAGAGGTTCTTTTCCTTTCTCATCTTTATGATCAGTAATAAGATAGTTCATTTTGCTGATTTCTTATCTGACAACATTCTTGACTTACACAGAGCATTTAATTGTGAATTTCTTTGAAAGAGGAATTCAGATTAATACATTTGACATGTCTTTCGAAAGATTCTACTTTGTGGTTATGGATCTACTTTAGAAAAACAGAGTGTAAATATCTGTGTGTCTTAATTTCAAGATTGTTATTTAAAAGTTCATCTCTTCTGTCCCCAAAATACACAATTTGATTCCTCAAGTTTTCTTTTAATGAAGGCTTTCCAATTAAAAAAGTTCCGTGTTCCCCTTATCAATAACAGTAAGATTTAAACAAGTAATATCTTGGATCAGCCTCTTGTGATGAGTTGAGAAAACAGAGTCAGCTCACAAAATATCTCATTATTTTGAGCCATTTTATTTCCATGTTTTCTAAAAGTTCTATCATTTGCTCACATCAAATAGACTTTAAAAATACAATCAATAAATCAATGTTTCACTCTACCCGTGTTAGATTTATGATATTTATGAATACACTTGACAGAAAAAGATTTGGTCATGAGTCATGAAAGTGGTCCCACCGAGATTTGAACTCGGATCCTTGGATTCAAAGTCCAAAGTGCTAACAATTTCACCATGGAACCTCCCATGTGACAGGGGAGGAAATTGCTGCAGCAATGTGGACATTTCACATTTTTTATTTTCTACAGTCAAAGACAAACAGAATTATATAACTTTTCTATTCTGTTCAACTTTTGCCTATTGAACTATGTTAGGGAAGGATGTTGCACAAAGGACTCAAGTAACGCTATGACTCTGTTGAACAGTACTTTTTATGTGAGATAAGATTTTGCAATAAAAGATAAGATTCCCCCGTGAATGCAATCTCTTCTGCCAAAATGGAAAGCTCAACCTGGTACAGGTGGGTTGATGGTGTTATGCTTGTCAATCTGGACTCTGAAAACAGGGATCTAAGTACAAAGCTCAGTGGGACTTATCTAAACTTTACGATTTTTTTTCCATTCAGTTCTTAGAAGTATTAATTGGAAAAACATCTCATTTACTTATAAACTTGTACGTATCAACTTATATGTATGTATCTCCCTATATATCGCTATATGTCTATGTATATTTATCGGAAAATATAAATATATACATTATAAAAATACATATAATTAATAGAGGTGAAAATAATGAACAGTTGTTGCCTCTCCGCATTTGAAACATGAGCTTCTTCTCCTTCCTCTTCTATATGTCCTGAAATTGAGATAGTCACTTTTTAATCAATTTTGATCTAACAACATAGTTGATTTGTACAAAGCATATCATACGATCTGTGAATAATTCTAAAAAAGAAAATTAGATCAGTACCTTTGAGGCCTCCAAGCAAAAGCTTATATTTCATGATTGCAGATCGACTGTTGAAAATCAGCATGAGAAATGTTTTATTTCACAATTTCCATACTAATATACAAAAAACATTTGTACTATCTGAATGATACCGTCATTGTGGTTCTCTAGGTTTGATTTAAGAACACATCTCTTTCAAAATGTGCTATATTCGCCTTATCAATAGTGTGGAAATCTTCAAAAAGGAATGCTGGGAATCAGCCCTCTGAAATGCATTTGAGAAAAACAGGATAGGATTTTGTAATGTCGCACTATTTTGTGTAGGAATGTGATGTTATGTGTATTATAAAGTTCGTATTTCTGTAACTTGTTCAAGCTGTTGGACATTTTGAAAGGAGTCAACATTTGTCTCTTTCAACCTACTGGTGTTGGATTGGAGCTATCAATAACAAAAGATGACAGAAATGTAAAAGGTCGAGATTAGTAAAATAGTACCTCAAAGAATTGGACTGGTACCTTTGCATGCAAAGTCCAAAGTGCCAAGCGTTGCTCTTTGGAGCCACCCATGTGAGAGACAGAGAAATGGATGTAGTAGTTTGGAAATGTAGAATGTTTTAATATTCTTCAGTCAAATATGATCATTATTTTGTAAATTGCATTTCCTGATAAACGTTTGCACATTTAACACTGTTATGGAGAATGCAGCTGAAAAGAATCAAATCACATTATAGCTCTTTACACTATGAGCATTCAACTGAGATATCTTTTCATCAATGTAAGAAAAGCCCCCGCACTGATGCGCTCTCTTTTGTCTCAATGGAAAAATCCCTCATGTATGGCAGGGTTCCATGGTGTAATGGTTAGCACTCTGGACTCTGAATCCAGCGATCCGAGTTCAAATCTCGGTGGGACCTGCTTGAATTATGAGATATAATATTTCACTAATTTCTTAGAATTTGGACTTGGAAAAACATAACGTCAAAGTTTTATACTGAAACTTATCAACGTATAAGTATGTATCTATGTACACATGGCTATATCCATCTAGATAGTGATAATACAATATAAAGAAATGAATTATTCATAAACATAAGTACTGAAGCTGAAAACTAAAAACTGTTCTTTCCCATCCACAATTTAAGCAAGAGGTTCTTTTCCTTTCTCATCTTTATGATCAGTAATAAGATAGTTCATTTTGCTGATTTCTTATCTGACAACATTCTTGACTTACACAGTGCATTTAATTGTGAATTTCTTTGAAAGAGGAATTCAGATTAATACATTTGACATGTCTTTCGAAAGATTCTACTTTGTGGTTATGGATCTACTTTAGAAAAACAGAGTGTAAATATCTGTGTGTCTTAATTTCAAGATTGTTATTTAAAAGTTCATCTCTTCTGTCCCCAAAATACACAATTTGATTCCTCAAGTTTTCTTTTAATGAAGGCTTTCCAATTAAAAAAGTTCCGTGTTCCCCTTATCAATAACAGTAAGATTTAAACAAGTAATATCTTGGATCAGCCTCTTGTGATGAGTTGAGAAAACAGAGTCAGCTCACAAAATATCTCATTATTTTGAGCCATTTTATTTCCATGTTTTCTAAAAGTTCTATCATTTGCTCACATCAAATAGACTTTAAAAATACAATCAATAAATCAATGTTTCACTCTACCCGTGTTAGATTTATGATATTTATGAATACACTTGACAGAAAAAGATTTGGTCATAAGTCATGAAAGTGGTCCCACCGAGATTTGAACTCGGATCCTTGGATTCAAAGTCCAAAGTGCTAACCATTTCACCATGGAACCTCCCATGTGACAGGGGAGGAAATTGCTGCAGCAATGTGGACATTTCACATTTTTTATTTTCTACAGTCAAAGACAAACAGAATTATATAACTTTTCTATTCTGTTCAACTTTTGCCTATTGAACTATGTTAGGGAAGGATGTTGCACAAAGGACTCAAGTAACGCTATGACTCTGTTGAACAGTACTTTTTATGTGAGATAAGATTTTGCAATAAAAGATAAGATTCCCCCGTGAATGCAATCTCTTCTGCCAAAATGGAAAGCTCAACCTGGTACAGGTGGGTTGATGGTGTTATGCTTGTCAATCTGGACTCTGAAAACAGGGATCTAAGTACAAAGCTCAGTGGGACTTATCTAAACTTTACGATTTTTTTTCCATTCAGTTCTTAGAAGTATTAATTGGAAAAACATCTCATTTACTTATAAACTTGTACGTATCAACTTATATGTATGTATCTCCCTATATATCGCTATATGTCTATGTATATTTATCGGAAAATATAAATATATACATTATAAAAATACATATAATTAATAGAGGTGAAAATAATGAACAGTTGTTGCCTCTCCGCATTTGAAACATGAGCTTCTTCTCCTTCCTCTTCTATATGTCCTGAAATTGAGATAGTCACTTTTTAATCAATTTTGATCTAACAACATAGTTGATTTGTACAAAGCATATCATACGATCTGTGAATAATTCTAAAAAAGAAAATTAGATCAGTACCTTTGAGGCCTCCAAGCAAAAGCTTATATTTCATGATTGCAGATCGACTGTTGAAAATCAGCATGAGAAATGTTTTATTTCACAATTTCCATACTAATATACAAAAAACATTTGTACTATCTGAATGATACCGTCATTGTGGTTCTCTAGGTTTGATTTAAGAACACATCTCTTTCAAAATGTGCTATGTTCGCCTTATCAATAGTGTGGAAATCTTCAAAAAGGAATGCTGGGAATCAGCCCTCTGAAATGCATTTGAGAAAAACAGGATAGGATTTTGTAATGTCGCACTATTTTGTGTAGGAATGTGATGTTATGTGTATTATAAAGTTCGTATTTCTGTAACTTGTTCAAGCTGTTGGACATTTTGAAAGGAGTCAACATTTGTCTCTTTCAACCTACTGGTGTTGGATTGGAGCTATCAATAACAAAAGATGACAGAAATGTAAAAGGTCGAGATTAGTAAAATAGTACCTCAAAGAATTGGACTGGTACCTTTGCATGCAAAGTCCAAAGTGCCAAGCGTTGCTCTTTGGAGCCACCCATGTGAGAGACAGAGAAATGGATGTAGTAGTTTGGAAATGTAGAATGTTTTAATATTCTTCAGTCAAATATGATCATTATTTTGTAAATTGCATTTCCTGATAAACGTTTGCACATTTAACACTGTTATGGAGAATGCAGCTGAAAAGAATCAAATCACATTATAGCTCTTTACACTATGAGCATTCAACTGAGATATCTTTTCATCAATGTAAGAAAAGCCCCCGCACTGATGCGCTCTCTTTTGTCTCAATGGAAAAATCCCTCATGTATGGCAGGGTTCCATGGTGTAATGGTTAGCACTCTGGACTCTGAATCCAGCGATCCGAGTTCAAATCTCGGTGGGACCTGCTTGAATTATGAGATATAATATTTCACTAATTTCTTAGAATTTGGACTTGGAAAAACATAACGTCAAAGTTTTATACTGAAACTTATCAACGTATAAGTATGTATCTATGTACACATGGCTATATCCATCTAGATAGTGATAATACAATATAAAGAAATGAATTATTCATAAACATAAGTACTGAAGCTGAAAACTAAAAACTGTTCTTTCCCATCCACAATTTAAGCAAGAGGTTCTTTTCCTTTCTCATCTTTATGATCAGTAATAAGATAGTTCATTTTGCTGATTTCTTATCTGACAACATTCTTGACTTACACAGTGCATTTAATTGTGAATTTCTTTGAAAGAGGAATTCAGATTAATACATTTGACATGTCTTTCGAAAGATTCTACTTTGTGGTTATGGATCTACTTTAGAAAAACAGAGTGTAAATATCTGTGTGTCTTAATTTCAAGATTGTTATTTAAAAGTTCATCTCTTCTGTCCCCAAAATACACAATTTGATTCCTCAAGTTTTCTTTTAATGAAGGCTTTCCAATTAAAACAGTTCCGTGTTCCCCTTATCAATAACAGTAAGATTTAAACAAGTAATATCTTGGATCAGCCTCTTGTGATGAGTTGAGAAAACAGAGTCAGCTCACAAAATATCTCATTATTTTGAGCCATTTTATTTCCATGTTTTCTAAAAGTTCTATCATTTGCTCACATCAAATAGACTTTAAAAATACAATCAATAAATCAATGTTTCACTCTACCCGTGTTAGATTTATGATATTTATGAATACACTTGACAGAAAAAGATTTGGTCATGAGTCATGAAAGTGGTCCCACCGAGATTTGAACTCGGATCCTTGGATTCAAAGTCCAAAGTGCTAACCATTTCACCATGGAACCTCCCATGTGACAGGGGAGGAAATTGCTGCAGCAATGTGGACATTTCACATTTTTTATTTTCTACAGTCAAAGACAAACAGAATTATATAACTTTTCTATTCTGTTCAACTTTTGCCTATTGAACTATGTTAGGGAAGGATGTTGCACAAAGGACTCAAGTAACGCTATGACTCTGTTGAACAGTACTTTTTATGTGAGATAAGATTTTGCAATAAAAGATAAGATTCCCCCGTGAATGCAATCTCTTCTGCCAAAATGGAAAGCTCAACCTGGTACAGGTGGGTTGATGGTGTTATGCTTGTCAATCTGGACTCTGAAAACAGGGATCTAAGTACAAAGCTCAGTGGGACTTATCTAAACTTTACGATTTTTTTTCCATTCAGTTCTTAGAAGTATTAATTGGAAAAACATCTCATTTACTTATAAACTTGTACGTATCAACTTATATGTATGTATCTCCCTATATATCGCTATATGTCTATGTATATTTATCGGAAATATAAATATATACATTATAAAAATACATATAATTAATAGAGGTGAAAATAATGAACAGTTGTTGCCTCTCCGCATTTGAAACATGAGCTTCTTCTCCTTCCTCTTCTATATGTCCTGAAATTGAGATAGTCACTTTTTAATCAATTTTGATCTAACAACATAGTTGATTTGTACAAAGCATATCATACGATCTGTGAATAATTCTAAAAAAGAAAATTAGATCAGTACCTTTGAGGCCTCCAAGCAAAAGCTTATATTTCATGATTGCAGATCGACTGTTGAAAATCAGCATGAGAAATGTTTTATTTCACAATTTCCATACTAATATACAAAAAACATTTGTACTATCTGAATGATACCGTCATTGTGGTTCTCTAGGTTTGATTTAAGAACACATCTCTTTCAAAATGTGCTATGTTCGCCTTATCAATAGTGTGGAAATCTTCAAAAAGGAATGCTGGGAATCAGCCCTCTGAAATGCATTTGAGAAAAACAGGATAGGATTTTGTAATGTCGCACTATTTTGTGTAGGAATGTGATGTTATGTGTATTATAAAGTTCGTATTTCTGTAACTTGTTCAAGCTGTTGGACATTTTGAAAGGAGTCAACATTTGTCTCTTTCAACCTACTGGTGTTGGATTGGAGCTATCAATAACAAAAGATGACAGAAATGTAAAAGGTCGAGATTAGTAAAATAGTACCTCAAAGAATTGGACTGGTACCTTTGCATGCAAAGTCCAAAGTGCCAAGCGTTGCTCTTTGGAGCCACCCATGTGAGAGACAGAGAAATGGATGTAGTAGTTTGGAAATGTAGAATGTTTTAATATTCTTCAGTCAAATATGATCATTATTTTGTAAATTGCATTTCCTGATAAACGTTTGCACATTTAACACTGTTATGGAGAATGCAGCTGAAAAGAATCAAATCACATTATAGCTCTTTACACTATGAGCATTCAACTGAGATATCTTTTCATCAATGTAAGAAAAGCCCCCGCACTGATGCGCTCTCTTTTGTCTCAATGGAAAAATCCCTCATGTATGGCAGGGTTCCATGGTGTAATGGTTAGCACTCTGGACTCTGAATCCAGCGATCCGAGTTCAAATCTCGGTGGGACCTGCGTGAATTATGAGATATAATATTTCACTAATTTCTTAGAATTTGGACTTGGAAAAACATAACGTCAAAGTTTTATACTGAAACTTATCAACGTATAAGTATGTATCTATGTACACATGGCTATATCCATCTAGATAGTGATAATACAATATAAAGAAATGAATTATTCATAAACATAAGTACTGAAGCTGAAAACTAAAAACTGTTCTTTCCCATCCACAATTTAAGCAAGAGATTCTTTTCCTTTCTCATCTTTATGATCAGTAATAAGATAGTTCATTTTGCTGATTTCTTATCTGACAACATTCTTGACTTACACAGTGCATTTAATTGTGAATTTCTTTGAAAGAGGAATTCAGATTAATACATTTGACATGTCTTTCGAAAGATTCTACTTTGTGGTTATGGATCTACTTTAGAAAAACAGAGTGTAAATATCTGTGTGTCTTAATTTCAAGATTGTTATTTAAAAGTTCATCTCTTCTGTCCCCAAAATACACAATTTGATTCCTCAAGTTTTCTTTTAATGAAGGCTTTCCAATTAAAAAAGTTCCGTGTTCCCCTTATCAATAACAGTAAGATTTAAACAAGTAATATCTTGGATCAGCCTCTTGTGATGAGTTGAGAAAACAGAGTCAGCTCACAAAATATCTCATTATTTTGAGCCATTTTATTTCCATGTTTTCTAAAAGTTCTATCATTTGCTCACATCAAATAGACTTTAAAAATACAATCAATAAATCAATGTTTCACTCTACCCGTGTTAGATTTATGATATTTATGAATACACTTGACAGAAAAAGATTTGGTCATAAGTCATGAAAGTGGTCCCACCGAGATTTGAACTCGGATCCTTGGATTCAAAGTCCAAAGTGCTAACCATTTCACCATGGAACCTCCCATGTGACAGGGGAGGAAATTGCTGCAGCAATGTGGACATTTCACATTTTTTATTTTCTACAGTCAAAGACAAACAGAATTATATAACTTTTCTATTCTGTTCAACTTTTGCCTATTGAACTATGTTAGGGAAGGATGTTGCACAAAGGACTCAAGTAACGCTATGACTCTGTTGAACAGTACTTTTTATGTGAGATAAGATTTTGCAATAAAAGATAAGATTCCCCCGTGAATGCAATCTCTTCTGCCAAAATGGAAAGCTCAACCTGGTACAGGTGGGTTGATGGTGTTATGCTTGTCAATCTGGACTCTGAAAACAGGGATCTAAGTACAAAGCTCAGTGGGACTTATCTAAACTTTACGATTTTTTTTCCATTCAGTTCTTAGAAGTATTAATTGGAAAAACATCTCATTTACTTATAAACTTGTACGTATCAACTTATATGTATGTATCTCCCTATATATCGCTATATGTCTATGTATATTTATCGGAAATATAAATATATACATTATAAAAATACATATAATTAATAGAGGTGAAAATAATGAACAGTTGTTGCCTCTCCGCATTTGAAACATGAGCTTCTTCTCCTTCCTCTTCTATATGTCCTGAAATTGAGATAGTCACTTTTTAATCAATTTTGATCTAACAACATAGTTGATTTGTACAAAGCATATCATACGATCTGTGAATAATTCTAAAAAAGAAAATTAGATCAGTACCTTTGAGGCCTCCAAGCAAAAGCTTATATTTCATGATTGCAGATCGACTGTTGAAAATCAGCATGAGAAATGTTTTATTTCACAATTTCCATACTAATATACAAAAAACATTTGTACTATCTGAATGATACCGTCATTGTGGTTCTCTAGGTTTGATTTAAGAACACATCTCTTTCAAAATGTGCTATGTTCGCCTTATCAATAGTGTGGAAATCTTCAAAAAGGAATGCTGGGAATCAGCCCTCTGAAATGCATTTGAGAAAAACAGGATAGGATTTTGTAATGTCGCACTATTTTGTGTAGGAATGTGATGTTATGTGTATTATAACGTTCGTATTTCTGTAACTTGTTCAAGCTGTTGGACATTTTGAAAGGAGTCAACATTTGTCTCTTTCAACCTACTGGTGTTGGATTGGAGCTATCAATAACAAAAGATGACAGAAATGTAAAAGGTCGAGTTTAGTAAAATAGTACCTCAAAGAATTGGACTGGTACCTTTGCATGCAAAGTCCAAAGTGCCAAGCGTTGCTCTTTGGAGCCACCCATGTGAGAGACAGAGAAATGGATGTAGTAGTTTGGAAATGTAGAATGTTTTAATATTCTTCAGTCAAATATGATCATTATTTTGTAAATTGCATTTCCTGATAAACGTTTGCACATTTAACACTGTTATGGAGAATGCAGCTGAAAAGAATCAAATCACATTATAGCTCTTTACACTATGAGCATTCAACTGAGATATCTTTTCATCAATGTAAGAAAAGCCCCCGCACTGATGCGCTCTCTTTTGTCTCAATGGAAAAATCCCTCATGTATGGCAGGGTTCCATGGTGTAATGGTTAGCACTCTGGACTCTGAATCCAGCGATCCGAGTTCAAATCTCGGTGGGACCTGCTTGAATTATGAGATATAATATTTCACTAATTTCTTAGAATTTGGACTTGGAAAAACATAACGTCAAAGTTTTATACTGAAACTTATCAACGTATAAGTATGTATCTATGTACACATGGCTATATCCATCTAGATAGTGATAATACAATATAAAGAAATGAATTATTCATAAACATAAGTACTGAAGCTGAAAACTAAAAACTGTTCTTTCCCATCCACAATTTAAGCAAGAGGTTCTTTTCCTTTCTCATCTTTATGATCAGTAATAAGATAGTTCATTTTGCTGATTTCTTATCTGACAACATTCTTGACTTACACAGTGCATTTAATTGTGAATTTCTTTGAAAGAGGAATTCAGATTAATACATTTGACATGTCTTTCGAAAGATTCTACTTTGTGGTTATGGATCTACTTTAGAAAAACAGAGTGTAAATATCTGTGTGTCTTAATTTCAAGATTGTTATTTAAAAGTTCATCTCTTCTGTCCCCAAAATACACAATTTGATTCCTCAAGTTTTCTTTTAATGAAGGCTTTCCAATTAAAAAAGTTCCGTGTTCCCCTTATCAATAACAGTAAGATTTAAACAAGTAATATCTTGGATCAGCCTCTTGTGATGAGTTGAGAAAACAGAGTCAGCTCACAAAATATCTCATTATTTTGAGCCATTTTATTTCCATGTTTTCTAAAAGTTCTATCATTTGCTCACATCAAATAGACTTTAAAAATACAATCAATAAATCAATGTTTCACTCTACCCGTGTTAGATTTATGATATTTATGAATACACTTGACAGAAAAAGATTTGGTCATAAGTCATGAAAGTGGTCCCACCGAGATTTGAACTCGGATCCTTGGATTCAAAGTCCAAAGTGCTAACCATTTCACCATGGAACCTCCCATGTGACAGGGGAGGAAATTGCTGCAGCAATGTGGACATTTCACATTTTTTATTTTCTACAGTCAAAGACAAACAGAATTATATAACTTTTCTATTCTGTTCAACTTTTGCCTATTGAACTATGTTAGGGAAGGATGTTGCACAAAGGACTCAAGTAACGCTATGACTCTGTTGAACAGTACTTTTTATGTGAGATAAGATTTTGCAATAAAAGATAAGATTCCCCCGTGAATGCAATCTCTTCTGCCAAAATGGAAAGCTCAACCTGGAACAGGTGGGTTGATGGTGTTATGCTTGTCAATCTGGACTCTGAAAACAGGGATCTAAGTACAAAGCTCAGTGGGACTTATCTAAACTTTACGATTTTTTTCCATTCAGTTCTTAGAAGTATTAATTGGAAAAACATCTCATTTACTTATAAACTTGTACGTATCAACTTATATGTATGTATCTCCCTATATATCGCTATATGTCTATGTATATTTATCGGAAAATATAAATATATACATTATAAAAATACATATAATTAATAGAGGTGAAAATAATGAACAGTTGTTGCCTCTCCGCATTTGAAACATGAGCTTCTTCTCCTTCCTCTTCTATATGTCCTGAAATTGAGATAGTCACTTTTTAATCAATTTTGATCTAACAACATAGTTGATTTGTACAAAGCATATCATACGATCTGTGAATAATTCTAAAAAAGAAAATTAGATCAGTACCTTTGAGGCCTCCAAGCAAAAGCTTATATTTCATGATTGCAGATCGACTGTTGAAAATCAGCATGAGAAATGTTTTATTTCACAATTTCCATACTAATATACAAAAAACATTTGTACTATCTGAATGATACCGTCATTGTGGTTCTCTAGGTTTGATTTAAGAACACATCTCTTTCAAAATGTGCTATGTTCGCCTTATCAATAGTGTGGAAATCTTCAAAAAGGAATGCTGGGAATCAGCCCTCTGAAATGCATTTGAGAAAAACAGGATAGGATTTTGTAATGTCGCACTATTTTGTGTAGGAATGTGATGTTATGTGTATTATAAAGTTCGTATTTCTGTAACTTGTTCAAGCTGTTGGACATTTTGAAAGGAGTCAACATTTGTCTCTTTCAACCTACTGGTGTTGGATTGGAGCTATCAATAACAAAAGATGACAGAAATGTAAAAGGTCGAGATTAGTAAAATAGTACCTCAAAGAATTGGACTGGTACCTTTGCATGCAAAGTCCAAAGTGCCAAGCGTTGCTCTTTGGAGCCACCCATGTGAGAGACAGAGAAATGGATGTAGTAGTTTGGAAATGTAGAATGTTTTAATATTCTTCAGTCAAATATGATCATTATTTTGTAAATTGCATTTCCTGATAAACGTTTGCACATTTAACACTGTTATGGAGAATGCAGCTGAAAAGAATCAAATCACATTATAGCTCTTTACACTATGAGCATTCAACTGAGATATCTTTTCATCAATGTAAGAAAAGCCCCCGCACTGATGCGCTCTCTTTTGTCTCAATGGAAAAATCCCTCATGTATGGCAGGGTTCCATGGTGTAATGGTTAGCACTCTGGACTCTGAATCCAGCGATCCGAGTTCAAATCTCGGTGGGACCTGCTTGAATTATGAGATATAATATTTCACTAATTTCTTAGAATTTGGACTTGGAAAAACATAACGTCAAAGTTTTATACTGAAACTTATCAACGTATAAGTATGTATCTATGTACACATGGCTATATCCATCTAGATAGTGATAATACAATATAAAGAAATGAATTATTCATAAACATAAGTACTGAAGCTGAAAACTAAAAACTGTTCTTTCCCATCCACAATTTAAGCAAGAGGTTCTTTTCCTTTCTCATCTTTATGATCAGTAATAAGATAGTTCATTTTGCTGATTTCTTATCTGACAACATTCTTGACTTACACAGTGCATTTAATTGTGAATTTCTTTGAAAGAGGAATTCAGATTAATACATTTGACATGTCTTTCGAAAGATTCTACTTTGTGGTTATGGATCTACTTTAGAAAAACAGAGTGTAAATATCTGTGTGTCTTAATTTCAAGATTGTTATTTAAAAGTTCATCTCTTCTGTCCCCAAAATACACAATTTGATTCCTCAAGTTTTCTTTTAATGAAGGCTTTCCAATTAAAAAAGTTCCGTGTTCCCCTTATCAATAACAGTAAGATTTAAACAAGTAATATCTTGGATCAGCCTCTTGTGATGAGTTGAGAAAACAGAGTCAGCTCACAAAATATCTCATTATTTTGAGCCATTTTATTTCCATGTTTTCTAAAAGTTCTATCATTTGCTCACATCAAATAGACTTTAAAAATACAATCAATAAATCAATGTTTCACTCTACCCGTGTTAGATTTATGATATTTATGAATACACTTGACAGAAAAAGATTTGGTCATGAGTCATGAAAGTGGTCCCACCGAGATTTGAACTCGGATCCTTGGATTCAAAGTCCAAAGTGCTAACCATTTCACCATGGAACCTCCCATGTGACAGGGGAGGAAATTGCTGCAGCAATGTGGACATTTCACATTTTTTATTTTCTACAGTCAAAGACAAACAGAATTATATAACTTTTCTATTCTGTTCAACTTTTGCCTATTGAACTATGTTAGGGAAGGATGTTGCACAAAGGACTCAAGTAACGCTATGACTCTGTTGAACAGTACTTTTTATGTGAGATAAGATTTTGCAATAAAAGATAAGATTCCCCCGTGAATGCAATCTCTTCTGCCAAAATGGAAAGCTCAACCTGGTACAGGTGGGTTGATGGTGTTATGCTTGTCAATCTGGACTCTGAAAACAGGGATCTAAGTACAAAGCTCAGTGGGACTTATCTAAACTTTACGATTTTTTTTCCATTCAGTTCTTAGAAGTATTAATTGGAAAAACATCTCATTTACTTATAAACTTGTACGTATCAACTTATATGTATGTATCTCCCTATATATCGCTATATGTCTATGTATATTTATCGGAAATATAAATATATACATTATAAAAATACATATAATTAATAGAGGTGAAAATAATGAACAGTTGTTGCCTCTCCGCATTTGAAACATGAGCTTCTTCTCCTTCCTCTTCTATATGTCCTGAAATTGAGATAGTCACTTTTTAATCAATTTTGATCTAACAACATAGTTGATTTGTACAAAGCATATCATACGATCTGTGAATAATTCTAAAAAAGAAAATTAGATCAGTACCTTTGAGGCCTCCAAGCAAAAGCTTATATTTCATGATTGCAGATCGACTGTTGAAAATCAGCATGAGAAATGTTTTATTTCACAATTTCCATACTAATATACAAAAAACATTTGTACTATCTGAATGATACCGTCATTGTGGTTCTCTAGGTTTGATTTAAGAACACATCTCTTTCAAAATGTGCTATGTTCGCCTTATCAATAGTGTGGAAATCTTCAAAAAGGAATGCTGGGAATCAGCCCTCTGAAATGCATTTGAGAAAAACAGGATAGGATTTTGTAATGTCGCACTATTTTGTGTAGGAATGTGATGTTATGTGTATTATAAAGTTCGTATTTCTGTAACTTGTTCAAGCTGTTGGACATTTTGAAAGGAGTCAACATTTGTCTCTTTCAACCTACTGGTGTTGGATTGGAGCTATCAATAACAAAAGATGACAGAAATGTAAAAGGTCGAGATTAGTAAAATAGTACCTCAAAGAATTGGACTGGTACCTTTGCATGCAAAGTCCAAAGTGCCAAGCGTTGCTCTTTGGAGCCACCCATGTGAGAGACAGAGAAATGGATGTAGTAGTTTGGAAATGTAGAATGTTTTAATATTCTTCAGTCAAATATGATCATTATTTTGTAAATTGCATTTCCTGATAAACGTTTGCACATTTAACACTGTTATGGAGAATGCAGCTGAAAAGAATCAAATCACATTATAGCTCTTTACACTATGAGCATTCAACTGAGATATCTTTTCATCAATGTAAGAAAAGCCCCCGCACTGATGCGCTCTCTTTTGTCTCAATGGAAAAATCCCTCATGTATGGCAGGGTTCCATGGTGTAATGGTTAGCACTCTGGACTCTGAATCCAGCGATCCGAGTTCAAATCTCGGTGGGACCTGCGTGAATTATGAGATATAATATTTCACTAATTTCTTAGAATTTGGACTTGGAAAAACATAACGTCAAAGTTTTATACTGAAACTTATCAACGTATAAGTATGTATCTATGTACACATGGCTATATCCATCTAGATAGTGATAATACAATATAAAGAAATGAATTATTCATAAACATAAGTACTGAAGCTGAAAACTAAAAACTGTTCTTTCCCATCCACAATTTAAGCAAGAGATTCTTTTCCTTTCTCATCTTTATGATCAGTAATAAGATAGTTCATTTTGCTGATTTCTTATCTGACAACATTCTTGACTTACACAGTGCATTTAATTGTGAATTTCTTTGAAAGAGGAATTCAGATTAATACATTTGACATGTCTTTCGAAAGATTCTACTTTGTGGTTATGGATCTACTTTAGAAAAACAGAGTGTAAATATCTGTGTGTCTTAATTTCAAGATTGTTATTTAAAAGTTCATCTCTTCTGTCCCCAAAATACACAATTTGATTCCTCAAGTTTTCTTTTAATGAAGGCTTTCCAATTAAAAAAGTTCCGTGTTCCCCTTATCAATAACAGTAAGATTTAAACAAGTAATATCTTGGATCAGCCTCTTGTGATGAGTTGAGAAAACAGAGTCAGCTCACAAAATATCTCATTATTTTGAGCCATTTTATTTCCATGTTTTCTAAAAGTTCTATCATTTGCTCACATCAAATAGACTTTAAAAATACAATCAATAAATCAATGTTTCACTCTACCCGTGTTAGATTTATGATATTTATGAATACACTTGACAGAAAAAGATTTGGTCATAAGTCATGAAAGTGGTCCCACCGAGATTTGAACTCGGATCCTTGGATTCAAAGTCCAAAGTGCTAACCATTTCACCATGGAACCTCCCATGTGACAGGGGAGGAAATTGCTGCAGCAATGTGGACATTTCACATTTTTTATTTTCTACAGTCAAAGACAAACAGAATTATATAACTTTTCTATTCTGTTCAACTTTTGCCTATTGAACTATGTTAGGGAAGGATGTTGCACAAAGGACTCAAGTAACGCTATGACTCTGTTGAACAGTACTTTTTATGTGAGATAAGATTTTGCAATAAAAGATAAGATTCCCCCGTGAATGCAATCTCTTCTGCCAAAATGGAAAGCTCAACCTGGTACAGGTGGGTTGATGGTGTTATGCTTGTCAATCTGGACTCTGAAAACAGGGATCTAAGTACAAAGCTCAGTGGGACTTATCTAAACTTTACGATTTTTTTTCCATTCAGTTCTTAGAAGTATTAATTGGAAAAACATCTCATTTACTTATAAACTTGTACGTATCAACTTATATGTATGTATCTCCCTATATATCGCTATATGTCTATGTATATTTATCGGAAATATAAATATATACATTATAAAAATACATATAATTAATAGAGGTGAAAATAATGAACAGTTGTTGCCTCTCCGCATTTGAAACATGAGCTTCTTCTCCTTCCTCTTCTATATGTCCTGAAATTGAGATAGTCACTTTTTAATCAATTTTGATCTAACAACATAGTTGATTTGTACAAAGCATATCATACGATCTGTGAATAATTCTAAAAAAGAAAATTAGATCAGTACCTTTGAGGCCTCCAAGCAAAAGCTTATATTTCATGATTGCAGATCGACTGTTGAAAATCAGCATGAGAAATGTTTTATTTCACAATTTCCATACTAATATACAAAAAACATTTGTACTATCTGAATGATACCGTCATTGTGGTTCTCTAGGTTTGATTTAAGAACACATCTCTTTCAAAATGTGCTATGTTCGCCTTATCAATAGTGTGGAAATCTTCAAAAAGGAATGCTGGGAATCAGCCCTCTGAAATGCATTTGAGAAAAACAGGATAGGATTTTGTAATGTCGCACTATTTTGTGTAGGAATGTGATGTTATGTGTATTATAAAGTTCGTATTTCTGTAACTTGTTCAAGCTGTTGGACATTTTGAAAGGAGTCAACATTTGTCTCTTTCAACCTACTGGTGTTGGATTGGAGCTATCAATAACAAAAGATGACAGAAATGTAAAAGGTCGAGATTAGTAAAATAGTACCTCAAAGAATTGGACTGGTACCTTTGCATGCAAAGTCCAAAGTGCCAAGCGTTGCTCTTTGGAGCCACCCATGTGAGAGACAGAGAAATGGATGTAGTAGTTTGGAAATGTAGAATGTTTTAATATTCTTCAGTCAAATATGATCATTATTTTGTAAATTGCATTTCCTGATAAACGTTTGCACATTTAACACTGTTATGGAGAATGCAGCTGAAAAGAATCAAATCACATTATAGCTCTTTACACTATGAGCATTCAACTGAGATATCTTTTCATCAATGTAAGAAAAGCCCCCGCACTGATGCGCTCTCTTTTGTCTCAATGGAAAAATCCCTCATGTATGGCAGGGTTCCATGGTGTAATGGTTAGCACTCTGGACTCTGAATCCAGCGATCCGAGTTCAAATCTCGGTGGGACCTGCGTGAATTATGAGATATAATATTTCACTAATTTCTTAGAATTTGGACTTGGAAAAACATAACGTCAAAGTTTTATACTGAAACTTATCAACGTATAAGTATGTATCTATGTACACATGGCTATATCCATCTAGATAGTGATAATACAATATAAAGAAATGAATTATTCATAAACATAAGTACTGAAGCTGAAAACTAAAAACTGTTCTTTCCCATCCACAATTTAAGCAAGAGATTCTTTTCCTTTCTCATCTTTATGATCAGTAATAAGATAGTTCATTTTGCTGATTTCTTATCTGACAACATTCTTGACTTACACAGTGCATTTAATTGTGAATTTCTTTGAAAGAGGAATTCAGATTAATACATTTGACATGTCTTTCGAAAGATTCTACTTTGTGGTTATGGATCTACTTTAGAAAAACAGAGTGTAAATATCTGTGTGTCTTAATTTCAAGATTGTTATTTAAAAGTTCATCTCTTCTGTCCCCAAAATACACAATTTGATTCCTCAAGTTTTCTTTTAATGAAGGCTTTCCAATTAAAAAAGTTCCGTGTTCCCCTTATCAATAACAGTAAGATTTAAACAAGTAATATCTTGGATCAGCCTCTTGTGATGAGTTGAGAAAACAGAGTCAGCTCACAAAATATCTCATTATTTTGAGCCATTTTATTTCCATGTTTTCTAAAAGTTCTATCATTTGCTCACATCAAATAGACTTTAAAAATACAATCAATAAATCAATGTTTCACTCTACCCGTGTTAGATTTATGATATTTATGAATACACTTGACAGAAAAAGATTTGGTCATAAGTCATGAAAGTGGTCCCACCGAGATTTGAACTCGGATCCTTGGATTCAAAGTCCAAAGTGCTAACCATTTCACCATGGAACCTCCCATGTGACAGGGGAGGAAATTGCTGCAGCAATGTGGACATTTCACATTTTTTATTTTCTACAGTCAAAGACAAACAGAATTATATAACTTTTCTATTCTGTTCAACTTTTGCCTATTGAACTATGTTAGGGAAGGATGTTGCACAAAGGACTCAAGTAACGCTATGACTCTGTTGAACAGTACTTTTTATGTGAGATAAGATTTTGCAATAAAAGATAAGATTCCCCCGTGAATGCAATCTCTTCTGCCAAAATGGAAAGCTCAACCTGGTACAGGTGGGTTGATGGTGTTATGCTTGTCAATCTGGACTCTGAAAACAGGGATCTAAGTACAAAGCTCAGTGGGACTTATCTAAACTTTACGATTTTTTTTCCATTCAGTTCTTAGAAGTATTAATTGGAAAAACATCTCATTTACTTATAAACTTGTACGTATCAACTTATATGTATGTATCTCCCTATATATCGCTATATGTCTATGTATATTTATCGGAAATATAAATATATACATTATAAAAATACATATAATTAATAGAGGTGAAAATAATGAACAGTTGTTGCCTCTCCGCATTTGAAACATGAGCTTCTTCTCCTTCCTCTTCTATATGTCCTGAAATTGAGATAGTCACTTTTTAATCAATTTTGATCTAACAACATAGTTGATTTGTACAAAGCATATCATACGATCTGTGAATAATTCTAAAAAAGAAAATTAGATCAGTACCTTTGAGGCCTCCAAGCAAAAGCTTATATTTCATGATTGCAGATCGACTGTTGAAAATCAGCATGAGAAATGTTTTATTTCACAATTTCCATACTAATATACAAAAAACATTTGTACTATCTGAATGATACCGTCATTGTGGTTCTCTAGGTTTGATTTAAGAACACATCTCTTTCAAAATGTGCTATGTTCGCCTTATCAATAGTGTGGAAATCTTCAAAAAGGAATGCTGGGAATCAGCCCTCTGAAATGCATTTGAGAAAAACAGGATAGGATTTTGTAATGTCGCACTATTTTGTGTAGGAATGTGATGTTATGTGTATTATAAAGTTCGTATTTCTGTAACTTGTTCAAGCTGTTGGACATTTTGAAAGGAGTCAACATTTGTCTCTTTCAACCTACTGGTGTTGGATTGGAGCTATCAATAACAAAAGATGACAGAAATGTAAAAGGTCGAGTTTAGTAAAATAGTACCTCAAAGAATTGGACTGGTACCTTTGCATGCAAAGTCCAAAGTGCCAAGCGTTGCTCTTTGGAGCCACCCATGTGAGAGACAGAGAAATGGATGTAGTAGTTTGGAAATGTAGAATGTTTTAATATTCTTCAGTCAAATATGATCATTATTTTGTAAATTGCATTTCCTGATAAACGTTTGCACATTTAACACTGTTATGGAGAATGCAGCTGAAAAGAATCAAATCACATTATAGCTCTTTACACTATGAGCATTCAACTGAGATATCTTTTCATCAATGTAAGAAAAGCCCCCGCACTGATGCGCTCTCTTTTGTCTCAATGGAAAAATCCCTCATGTATGGCAGGGTTCCATGGTGTAATGGTTAGCACTCTGGACTCTGAATCCAGCGATCCGAGTTCAAATCTCGGTGGGACCTGCTTGAATTATGAGATATAATATTTCACTAATTTCTTAGAATTTGGACTTGGAAAAACATAACGTCAAAGTTTTATACTGAAACTTATCAACGTATAAGTATGTATCTATGTACACATGGCTATATCCATCTAGATAGTGATAATACAATATAAAGAAATGAATTATTCATAAACATAAGTACTGAAGCTGAAAACTAAAAACTGTTCTTTCCCATCCACAATTTAAGCAAGAGGTTCTTTTCCTTTCTCATCTTTATGATCAGTAATAAGATAGTTCATTTTGCTGATTTCTTATCTGACAACATTCTTGACTTACACAGTGCATTTAATTGTGAATTTCTTTGAAAGAGGAATTCAGATTAATACATTTGACATGTCTTTCGAAAGATTCTACTTTGTGGTTATGGATCTACTTTAGAAAAACAGAGTGTAAATATCTGTGTGTCTTAATTTCAAGATTGTTATTTAAAAGTTCATCTCTTCTGTCCCCAAAATACACAATTTGATTCCTCAAGTTTTCTTTTAATGAAGGCTTTCCAATTAAAAAAGTTCCGTGTTCCCCTTATCAATAACAGTAAGATTTAAACAAGTAATATCTTGGATCAGCCTCTTGTGATGAGTTGAGAAAACAGAGTCAGCTCACAAAATATCTCATTATTTTGAGCCATTTTATTTCCATGTTTTCTAAAAGTTCTATCATTTGCTCACATCAAATAGACTTTAAAAATACAATCAATAAATCAATGTTTCACTCTACCCGTGTTAGATTTATGATATTTATGAATACACTTGACAGAAAAAGATTTGGTCATAAGTCATGAAAGTGGTCCCACCGAGATTTGAACTCGGATCCTTGGATTCAAAGTCCAAAGTGCTAACCATTTCACCATGGAACCTCCCATGTGACAGGGGAGGAAATTGCTGCAGCAATGTGGACATTTCACATTTTTTATTTTCTACAGTCAAAGACAAACAGAATTATATAACTTTTCTATTCTGTTCAACTTTTGCCTATTGAACTATGTTAGGGAAGGATGTTGCACAAAGGACTCAAGTAACGCTATGACTCTGTTGAACAGTACTTTTTATGTGAGATAAGATTTTGCAATAAAAGATAAGATTCCCCCGTGAATGCAATCTCTTCTGCCAAAATGGAAAGCTCAACCTGGAACAGGTGGGTTGATGGTGTTATGCTTGTCAATCTGGACTCTGAAAACAGGGATCTAAGTACAAAGCTCAGTGGGACTTATCTAAACTTTACGATTTTTTTCCATTCAGTTCTTAGAAGTATTAATTGGAAAAACATCTCATTTACTTATAAACTTGTACGTATCAACTTATATGTATGTATCTCCCTATATATCGCTATATGTCTATGTATATTTATCGGAAAATATAAATATATACATTATAAAAATACATATAATTAATAGAGGTGAAAATAATGAACAGTTGTTGCCTCTCCGCATTTGAAACATGAGCTTCTTCTCCTTCCTCTTCTATATGTCCTGAAATTGAGATAGTCACTTTTTAATCAATTTTGATCTAACAACATAGTTGATTTGTACAAAGCATATCATACGATCTGTGAATAATTCTAAAAAAGAAAATTAGATCAGTACCTTTGAGGCCTCCAAGCAAAAGCTTATATTTCATGATTGCAGATCGACTGTTGAAAATCAGCATGAGAAATGTTTTATTTCACAATTTCCATACTAATATACAAAAAACATTTGTACTATCTGAATGATACCGTCATTGTGGTTCTCTAGGTTTGATTTAAGAACACATCTCTTTCAAAATGTGCTATGTTCGCCTTATCAATAGTGTGGAAATCTTCAAAAAGGAATGCTGGGAATCAGCCCTCTGAAATGCATTTGAGAAAAACAGGATAGGATTTTGTAATGTCGCACTATTTTGTGTAGGAATGTGATGTTATGTGTATTATAAAGTTCGTATTTCTGTAACTTGTTCAAGCTGTTGGACATTTTGAAAGGAGTCAACATTTGTCTCTTTCAACCTACTGGTGTTGGATTGGAGCTATCAATAACAAAAGATGACAGAAATGTAAAAGGTCGAGTTTAGTAAAATAGTACCTCAAAGAATTGGACTGGTACCTTTGCATGCAAAGTCCAAAGTGCCAAGCGTTGCTCTTTGGAGCCACCCATGTGAGAGACAGAGAAATGGATGTAGTAGTTTGGAAATGTAGAATGTTTTAATATTCTTCAGTCAAATATGATCATTATTTTGTAAATTGCATTTCCTGATAAACGTTTGCACATTTAACACTGTTATGGAGAATGCAGCTGAAAAGAATCAAATCACATTATAGCTCTTTACACTATGAGCATTCAACTGAGATATCTTTTCATCAATGTAAGAAAAGCCCCCGCACTGATGCGCTCTCTTTTGTCTCAATGGAAAAATCCCTCATGTATGGCAGGGTTCCATGGTGTAATGGTTAGCACTCTGGACTCTGAATCCAGCGATCCGAGTTCAAATCTCGGTGGGACCTGCTTGAATTATGAGATATAATATTTCACTAATTTCTTAGAATTTGGACTTGGAAAAACATAACGTCAAAGTTTTATACTGAAACTTATCAACGTATAAGTATGTATCTATGTACACATGGCTATATCCATCTAGATAGTGATAATACAATATAAAGAAATGAATTATTCATAAACATAAGTACTGAAGCTGAAAACTAAAAACTGTTCTTTCCCATCCACAATTTAAGCAAGAGGTTCTTTTCCTTTCTCATCTTTATGATCAGTAATAAGATAGTTCATTTTGCTGATTTCTTATCTGACAACATTCTTGACTTACACAGTGCATTTAATTGTGAATTTCTTTGAAAGAGGAATTCAGATTAATACATTTGACATGTCTTTCGAAAGATTCTACTTTGTGGTTATGGATCTACTTTAGAAAAACAGAGTGTAAATATCTGTGTGTCTTAATTTCAAGATTGTTATTTAAAAGTTCATCTCTTCTGTCCCCAAAATACACAATTTGATTCCTCAAGTTTTCTTTTAATGAAGGCTTTCCAATTAAAAAAGTTCCGTGTTCCCCTTATCAATAACAGTAAGATTTAAACAAGTAATATCTTGGATCAGCCTCTTGTGATGAGTTGAGAAAACAGAGTCAGCTCACAAAATATCTCATTATTTTGAGCCATTTTATTTCCATGTTTTCTAAAAGTTCTATCATTTGCTCACATCAAATAGACTTTAAAAATACAATCAATAAATCAATGTTTCACTCTACCCGTGTTAGATTTATGATATTTATGAATACACTTGACAGAAAAAGATTTGGTCATGAGTCATGAAAGTGGTCCCACCGAGATTTGAACTCGGATCCTTGGATTCAAAGTCCAAAGTGCTAACCATTTCACCATGGAACCTCCCATGTGACAGGGGAGGAAATTGCTGCAGCAATGTGGACATTTCACATTTTTTATTTTCTACAGTCAAAGACAAACAGAATTATATAACTTTTCTATTCTGTTCAACTTTTGCCTATTGAACTATGTTAGGGAAGGATGTTGCACAAAGGACTCAAGTAACGCTATGACTCTGTTGAACAGTACTTTTTATGTGAGATAAGATTTTGCAATAAAAGATAAGATTCCCCCGTGAATGCAATCTCTTCTGCCAAAATGGAAAGCTCAACCTGGTACAGGTGGGTTGATGGTGTTATGCTTGTCAATCTGGACTCTGAAAACAGGGATCTAAGTACAAAGCTCAGTGGGACTTATCTAAACTTTACGATTTTTTTTCCATTCAGTTCTTAGAAGTATTAATTGGAAAAACATCTCATTTACTTATAAACTTGTACGTATCAACTTATATGTATGTATCTCCCTATATATCGCTATATGTCTATGTATATTTATCGGAAATATAAATATATACATTATAAAAATACATATAATTAATAGAGGTGAAAATAATGAACAGTTGTTGCCTCTCCGCATTTGAAACATGAGCTTCTTCTCCTTCCTCTTCTATATGTCCTGAAATTGAGATAGTCACTTTTTAATCAATTTTGATCTAACAACATAGTTGATTTGTACAAAGCATATCATACGATCTGTGAATAATTCTAAAAAAGAAAATTAGATCAGTACCTTTGAGGCCTCCAAGCAAAAGCTTATATTTCATGATTGCAGATCGACTGTTGAAAATCAGCATGAGAAATGTTTTATTTCACAATTTCCATACTAATATACAAAAAACATTTGTACTATCTGAATGATACCGTCATTGTGGTTCTCTAGGTTTGATTTAAGAACACATCTCTTTCAAAATGTGCTATGTTCGCCTTATCAATAGTGTGGAAATCTTCAAAAAGGAATGCTGGGAATCAGCCCTCTGAAATGCATTTGAGAAAAACAGGATAGGATTTTGTAATGTCGCACTATTTTGTGTAGGAATGTGATGTTATGTGTATTATAAAGTTCGTATTTCTGTAACTTGTTCAAGCTGTTGGACATTTTGAAAGGAGTCAACATTTGTCTCTTTCAACCTACTGGTGTTGGATTGGAGCTATCAATAACAAAAGATGACAGAAATGTAAAAGGTCGAGATTAGTAAAATAGTACCTCAAAGAATTGGACTGGTACCTTTGCATGCAAAGTCCAAAGTGCCAAGCGTTGCTCTTTGGAGCCACCCATGTGAGAGACAGAGAAATGGATGTAGTAGTTTGGAAATGTAGAATGTTTTAATATTCTTCAGTCAAATATGATCATTATTTTGTAAATTGCATTTCCTGATAAACGTTTGCACATTTAACACTGTTATGGAGAATGCAGCTGAAAAGAATCAAATCACATTATAGCTCTTTACACTATGAGCATTCAACTGAGATATCTTTTCATCAATGTAAGAAAAGCCCCCGCACTGATGCGCTCTCTTTTGTCTCAATGGAAAAATCCCTCATGTATGGCAGGGTTCCATGGTGTAATGGTTAGCACTCTGGACTCTGAATCCAGCGATCCGAGTTCAAATCTCGGTGGGACCTGCGTGAATTATGAGATATAATATTTCACTAATTTCTTAGAATTTGGACTTGGAAAAACATAACGTCAAAGTTTTATACTGAAACTTATCAACGTATAAGTATGTATCTATGTACACATGGCTATATCCATCTAGATAGTGATAATACAATATAAAGAAATGAATTATTCATAAACATAAGTACTGAAGCTGAAAACTAAAAACTGTTCTTTCCCATCCACAATTTAAGCAAGAGATTCTTTTCCTTTCTCATCTTTATGATCAGTAATAAGATAGTTCATTTTGCTGATTTCTTATCTGACAACATTCTTGACTTACACAGTGCATTTAATTGTGAATTTCTTTGAAAGAGGAATTCAGATTAATACATTTGACATGTCTTTCGAAAGATTCTACTTTGTGGTTATGGATCTACTTTATAAAAACAGAGTGTAAATATCTGTGTGTCTTAATTTCAAGATTGTTATTTAAAAGTTCATCTCTTCTGTCCCCAAAATACACAATTTGATTCCTCAAGTTTTCTTTTAATGAAGGCTTTCCAATTAAAAAAGTTCCGTGTTCCCCTTATCAATAACAGTAAGATTTAAACAAGTAATATCTTGGATCAGCCTCTTGTGATGAGTTGAGAAAACAGAGTCAGCTCACAAAATATCTCATTATTTTGAGCCATTTTATTTCCATGTTTTCTAAAAGTTCTATCATTTGCTCACATCAAATAGACTTTAAAAATACAATCAATAAATCAATGTTTCACTCTACCCGTGTTAGATTTATGATATTTATGAATACACTTGACAGAAAAAGATTTGGTCATAAGTCATGAAAGTGGTCCCACCGAGATTTGAACTCGGATCCTTGGATTCAAAGTCCAAAGTGCTAACCATTTCACCATGGAACCTCCCATGTGACAGGGGAGGAAATTGCTGCAGCAATGTGGACATTTCACATTTTTTATTTTCTACAGTCAAAGACAAACAGAATTATATAACTTTTCTATTCTGTTCAACTTTTGCCTATTGAACTATGTTAGGGAAGGATGTTGCACAAAGGACTCAAGTAACGCTATGACTCTGTTGAACAGTACTTTTTATGTGAGATAAGATTTTGCAATAAAAGATAAGATTCCCCCGTGAATGCAATCTCTTCTGCCAAAATGGAAAGCTCAACCTGGTACAGGTGGGTTGATGGTGTTATGCTTGTCAATCTGGACTCTGAAAACAGGGATCTAAGTACAAAGCTCAGTGGGACTTATCTAAACTTTACGATTTTTTTTCCATTCAGTTCTTAGAAGTATTAATTGGAAAAACATCTCATTTACTTATAAACTTGTACGTATCAACTTATATGTATGTATCTCCCTATATATCGCTATATGTCTATGTATATTTATCGGAAATATAAATATATACATTATAAAAATACATATAATTAATAGAGGTGAAAATAATGAACAGTTGTTGCCTCTCCGCATTTGAAACATGAGCTTCTTCTCCTTCCTCTTCTATATGTCCTGAAATTGAGATAGTCACTTTTTAATCAATTTTGATCTAACAACATAGTTGATTTGTACAAAGCATATCATACGATCTGTGAATAATTCTAAAAAAGAAAATTAGATCAGTACCTTTGAGGCCTCCAAGCAAAAGCTTATATTTCATGATTGCAGATCGACTGTTGAAAATCAGCATGAGAAATGTTTTATTTCACAATTTCCATACTAATATACAAAAAACATTTGTACTATCTGAATGATACCGTCATTGTGGTTCTCTAGGTTTGATTTAAGAACACATCTCTTTCAAAATGTGCTATGTTCGCCTTATCAATAGTGTGGAAATCTTCAAAAAGGAATGCTGGGAATCAGCCCTCTGAAATGCATTTGAGAAAAACAGGATAGGATTTTGTAATGTCGCACTATTTTGTGTAGGAATGTGATGTTATGTGTATTATAAAGTTCGTATTTCTGTAACTTGTTCAAGCTGTTGGACATTTTGAAAGGAGTCAACATTTGTCTCTTTCAACCTACTGGTGTTGGATTGGAGCTATCAATAACAAAAGATGACAGAAATGTAAAAGGTCGAGTTTAGTAAAATAGTACCTCAAAGAATTGGACTGGTACCTTTGCATGCAAAGTCCAAAGTGCCAAGCGTTGCTCTTTGGAGCCACCCATGTGAGAGACAGAGAAATGGATGTAGTAGTTTGGAAATGTAGAATGTTTTAATATTCTTCAGTCAAATATGATCATTATTTTGTAAATTGCATTTCCTGATAAACGTTTGCACATTTAACACTGTTATGGAGAATGCAGCTGAAAAGAATCAAATCACATTATAGCTCTTTACACTATGAGCATTCAACTGAGATATCTTTTCATCAATGTAAGAAAAGCCCCCGCACTGATGCGCTCTCTTTTGTCTCAATGGAAAAATCCCTCATGTATGGCAGGGTTCCATGGTGTAATGGTTAGCACTCTGGACTCTGAATCCAGCGATCCGAGTTCAAATCTCGGTGGGACCTGCTTGAATTATGAGATATAATATTTCACTAATTTCTTAGAATTTGGACTTGGAAAAACATAACGTCAAAGTTTTATACTGAAACTTATCAACGTATAAGTATGTATCTATGTACACATGGCTATATCCATCTAGATAGTGATAATACAATATAAAGAAATGAATTATTCATAAACATAAGTACTGAAGCTGAAAACTAAAAACTGTTCTTTCCCATCCACAATTTAAGCAAGAGGTTCTTTTCCTTTCTCATCTTTATGATCAGTAATAAGATAGTTCATTTTGCTGATTTCTTATCTGACAACATTCTTGACTTACACAGTGCATTTAATTGTGAATTTCTTTGAAAGAGGAATTCAGATTAATACATTTGACATGTCTTTCGAAAGATTCTACTTTGTGGTTATGGATCTACTTTAGAAAAACAGAGTGTAAATATCTGTGTGTCTTAATTTCAAGATTGTTATTTAAAAGTTCATCTCTTCTGTCCCCAAAATACACAATTTGATTCCTCAAGTTTTCTTTTAATGAAGGCTTTCCAATTAAAAAAGTTCCGTGTTCCCCTTATCAATAACAGTAAGATTTAAACAAGTAATATCTTGGATCAGCCTCTTGTGATGAGTTGAGAAAACAGAGTCAGCTCACAAAATATCTCATTATTTTGAGCCATTTTATTTCCATGTTTTCTAAAAGTTCTATCATTTGCTCACATCAAATAGACTTTAAAAATACAATCAATAAATCAATGTTTCACTCTACCCGTGTTAGATTTATGATATTTATGAATACACTTGACAGAAAAAGATTTGGTCATAAGTCATGAAAGTGGTCCCACCGAGATTTGAACTCGGATCCTTGGATTCAAAGTCCAAAGTGCTAACCATTTCACCATGGAACCTCCCATGTGACAGTGGAGGAAATTGCTGCAGCAATGTGGACATTTCACATTTTTTATTTTCTACAGTCAAAGACAAACAGAATTATATAACTTTTCTATTCTGTTCAACTTTTGCCTATTGAACTATGTTAGGGAAGGATGTTGCACAAAGGACTCAAGTAACGCTATGACTCTGTTGAACAGTACTTTTTATGTGAGATAAGATTTTGCAATAAAAGATAAGATTCCCCCGTGAATGCAATCTCTTCTGCCAAAATGGAAAGCTCAACCTGGAACAGGTGGGTTGATGGTGTTATGCTTGTCAATCTGGACTCTGAAAACAGGGATCTAAGTACAAAGCTCAGTGGGACTTATCTAAACTTTACGATTTTTTTCCATTCAGTTCTTAGAAGTATTAATTGGAAAAACATCTCATTTACTTATAAACTTGTACGTATCAACTTATATGTATGTATCTCCCTATATATCGCTATATGTCTATGTATATTTATCGGAAAATATAAATATATACATTATAAAAATACATATAATTAATAGAGGTGAAAATAATGAACAGTTGTTGCCTCTCCGCATTTGAAACATGAGCTTCTTCTCCTTCCTCTTCTATATGTCCTGAAATTGAGATAGTCACTTTTTAATCAATTTTGATCTAACAACATAGTTGATTTGTACAAAGCATATCATACGATCTGTGAATAATTCTAAAAAAGAAAATTAGATCAGTACCTTTGAGGCCTCCAAGCAAAAGCTTATATTTCATGATTGCAGATCGACTGTTGAAAATCAGCA
This sequence comes from Lissotriton vulgaris, assembly GCF_964263255.1. Lineage (NCBI taxonomy): Eukaryota > Metazoa > Chordata > Amphibia > Caudata > Salamandridae > Lissotriton > Lissotriton vulgaris. The sequence goes on from NW_028240990.1 coordinate 52,530, forward strand.
TGAGAAATGTTTTATTTCACAATTTCCATACTAATATACAAAAAACATTTGTACTATCTGAATGATACCGTCATTGTGGTTCTCTAGGTTTGATTTAAGAACACATCTCTTTCAAAATGTGCTATATTCGCCTTATCAATAGTGTGGAAATCTTCAAAAAGGAATGCTGGGAATCAGCCCTCTGAAATGCATTTGAGAAAAACAGGATAGGATTTTGTAATGTCGCACTATTTTGTGTAGGAATGTGATGTTATGTGTATTATAAAGTTCGTATTTCTGTAACTTGTTCAAGCTGTTGGACATTTTGAAAGGAGTCAACATTTGTCTCTTTCAACCTACTGGTGTTGGATTGGAGCTATCAATAACAAAAGATGACAGAAATGTAAAAGGTCGAGATTAGTAAAATAGTACCTCAAAGAATTGGACTGGTACCTTTGCATGCAAAGTCCAAAGTGCCAAGCGTTGCTCTTTGGAGCCACCCATGTGAGAGACAGAGAAATGGATGTAGTAGTTTGGAAATGTAGAATGTTTTAATATTCTTCAGTCAAATATGATCATTATTTTGTAAATTGCATTTCCTGATAAACGTTTGCACATTTAACACTGTTATGGAGAATGCAGCTGAAAAGAATCAAATCACATTATAGCTCTTTACACTATGAGCATTCAACTGAGATATCTTTTCATCAATGTAAGAAAAGCCCCCGCACTGATGCGCTCTCTTTTGTCTCAATGGAAAAATCCCTCATGTATGGCAGGGTTCCATGGTGTAATTGTTAGCACTCTGGACTCTGAATCCAGCGATCCGAGTTCAAATCTCGGTGGGACCTGCTTGAATTATGAGATTTAATATTTCACTAATTTCTTAGAATTTGGACTTGGAAAAACATAACGTCAAAGTTTTATACTGAAACTTATCAACGTATAAGTATGTATCTATGTACACATGGCTATATCCATCTAGATAGTGATAATACAATATAAAGAAATGAATTATTCATAAACATAAGTACTGAAGCTGAAAACTAAAAACTGTTCTTTCCCATCCACAATTTAAGCAAGAGATTCTTTTCCTTTCTCATCTTTATGATCAGTAATAAGATAGTTCATTTTGCTGATTTCTTATCTGACAACATTCTTGACTTACACAGAGCATTTAATTGTGAATTTCTTTGAAAGAGGAATTCAGATTAATACATTTGACATGTCTTTCGAAAGATTCTACTTTGTGGTTATGGATCTACTTTAGAAAAACAGAGTGTAAATATCTGTGTGTCTTAATTTCAAGATTGTTATTTAAAAGTTCATCTCTTCTGTCCCCAAAATACACAATTTGATTCCTCAAGTTTTCTTTTAATGAAGGCTTTCCAATTAAAAAAGTTCCGTGTTCCCCTTATCAATAACAGTAAGATTTAAACAAGTAATATCTTGGATCAGCCTCTTGTGATGAGTTGAGAAAACAGAGTCAGCTCACAAAATATCTCATTATTTTGAGCCATTTTATTTCCATGTTTTCTAAAAGTTCTATCATTTGCTCACATCAAATAGACTTTAAAAATACAATCAATAAATCAATGTTTCACTCTACCCGTGTTAGATTTATGATATTTATGAATACACTTGACAGAAAAAGATTTGGTCATAAGTCATGAAAGTGGTCCCACCGAGATTTGAACTCGGATCCTTGGATTCAAAGTCCAAAGTGCTAACCATTTCACCATGGAACCTCCCATGTGACAGGGGAGCAAATTGCTGCAGCAATGTGGACATTTCACATTTTTTATTTTCTACAGTCAAAGACAAACAGAATTATATAACTTTTCTATTCTGTTCAACTTTTGCCTATTGAACTATGTTAGGGAAGGATGTTGCACAAAGGACTCAAGTAACGCTATGACTCTGTTGAACAGTACTTTTTATGTGAGATAAGATTTTGCAATAAAAGATAAGATTCCCCCGTGAATGCAATCTCTTCTGCCAAAATGGAAAGCTCAACCTGGTACAGGTGGGTTGATGGTGTTATGCTTGTCAATCTGGACTCTGAAAACAGGGATCTAAGTACAAAGCTCAGTGGGACTTATCTAAACTTTACGATTTTTTTTCCATTCAGCTCTTAGAAGTATTAATTGGAAAAACATCTCATTTACTTATAAACTTGTACGTATCAACTTATATGTATGTATCTCCCTATATATCGCTATATGTCTATGTATATTTATCGGAAAATATAAATATATACATTATAAAAATACATATAATTAATAGAGGTGAAAATAATGAACAGTTGTTGCCTCTCCGCATTTGAAACATGAGCTTCTTCTCCTTCCTCTTCTATATGTCCTGAAATTGAGATAGTCACTTTTTAATCAATTTTGATCTAACAACATAGTTGATTTGTACAAAGCATATCATACGATCTGTGAATAATTCTAAAAAAGAAAATTAGATCAGTACCTTTGAGGCCTCCAAGCAAAAGCTTATATTTCATGATTGCAGATCGACTGTTGAAAATCAGCATGAGAAATGTTTTATTTCACAATTTCCATACTAATATACAAAAAACATTTGTACTATCTGAATGATACCGTCATTGTGGTTCTCTAGGTTTGATTTAAGAACACATCTCTTTCAAAATGTGCTATATTCGCCTTATCAATAGTGTGGAAATCTTCAAAAAGGAATGCTGGGAATCAGCCCTCTGAAATGCATTTGAGAAAAACAGGATAGGATTTTGTAATGTCGCACTATTTTGTGTAGGAATGTGATGTTATGTGTATTATAAAGTTCGTATTTCTGTAACTTGTTCAAGCTGTTGGACATTTTGAAAGGAGTCAACATTTGTCTCTTTCAACCTACTGGTGTTGGATTGGAGCTATCAATAACAAAAGATGACAGAAATGTAAAAGGTCGAGATTAGTAAAATAGTACCTCAAAGAATTGGACTGGTACCTTTGCATGCAAAGTCCAAAGTGCCAAGCGTTGCTCTTTGGAGCCACCCATGTGAGAGACAGAGAAATGGATGTAGTAGTTTGGAAATGTAGAATGTTTTAATATTCTTCAGTCAAATATGATCATTATTTTGTAAATTGCATTTCCTGATAAATGTTTGCACATTTAACACTGTTATGGAGAATGCAGCTGAAAAGAATCAAATCACATTATAGCTCTTTACACTATGAGCATTCAACTGAGATATCTTTTCATCAATGTAAGAAAAGCCCCCGCACTGATGCGCTCTCTTTTGTCTCAATGGAAAAATCCCTCATGTATGGCAGGGTTCCATGGTGTAATGGTTAGCACTCTGGACTCTGAATCCAGCGATCCGAGTTCAAATCTCGGTGGGACCTGCTTGAATTATGAGATTTAATATTTCACTAATTTCTTAGTATTTAGACTTGGAAAAACATAACGTCAAAGTTTTATACTGAAACTTATCAACGTATAAGTATGTATCTATGTACACATGGCTATATCCATCTAGATAGTGATAATACAATATAAAGAAATGAATTATTCATAAACATAAGTACTGAAGCTGAAAACTAAAAACTGTTCTTTCCCATCCACAATTTAAGCAAGAGGTTCTTTTCCTTTCTCATCTTTATGATCAGTAATAAGATAGTTCATTTTGCTGATTTCTTATCTGACAACATTCTTGACTTACACAGAGCATTTAATTGTGAATTTCTTTGAAAGAGGAATTCAGATTAATACATTTGACATGTCTTTCGAAAGATTCTACTTTGTGGTTATGGATCTACTTTAGAAAAACAGAGTGTAAATATCTGTGTGTCTTAATTTCAAGATTGTTATTTAAAAGTTCATCTCTTCTGTCCCCAAAATACACAATTTGATTCCTCAAGTTTTCTTTTAATGAAGGCTTTCCAATTAAAAAAGTTCCGTGTTCCCCTTATCAATAACAGTAAGATTTAAACAAGTAATATCTTGGATCAGCCTCTTGTGATGAGTTGAGAAAACAGAGTCAGCTCACAAAATATCTCATTATTTTGAGCCATTTTATTTCCATGTTTTCTAAAAGTTCTATCATTTGCTCACATCAAATAGACTTTAAAAATACAATCAATAAATCAATGTTTCACTCTACCCGTGTTAGATTTATGATATTTATGAATACACTTGACAGAAAAAGATTTGGTCATAAGTCATGAAAGTGGTCCCACCGAGATTTGAACTCGGATCCTTGGATTCAAAGTCCAAAGTGCTAACCATTTCACCATGGAACCTGTCATGTGACAGGGGAGGAAATTGCTGCAGCAATGTGGACATTTCACATTTTTTATTTTCTACAGTCAAAGACAAACAGAATTATATAACTTTTCTATTCTGTTCAACTTTTGCCTATTGAACTATGTTAGGGAAGGATGTTGCACAAAGGACTCAAGTAACGCTATGACTCTGTTGAACAGTACTTTTTATGTGAGATAAGATTTTGCAATAAAAGATAAGATTCCCCCGTGAATGCAATCTCTTCTGCCAAAATGGAAAGCTCAACCTGGTACAGGTGGGTTGATGGTGTTATGCTTGTCAATCTGGACTCTGAAAACAGGGATCTAAGTACAAAGCTCAGTGGGACTTATCTAAACTTTACGATTTTTTTTCCATTCAGTTCTTAGAAGTATTAATTGGAAAAACATCTCATTTACTTATAAACTTGTACGTATCAACTTATATGTATGTATCTCCCTATATATCGCTATATGTCTATGTATATTTATCGGAAAATATAAATATATACATTATAAAAATACATATAATTAATAGAGGTGAAAATAATGAACAGTTGTTGCCTCTCCGCATTTGAAACATGAGCTTCTTCTCCTTCCTCTTCTATATGTCCTGAAATTGAGATAGTCACTTTTTAATCAATTTTGATCTAACAACATAGTTGATTTGTACAAAGCATATCATACGATCTGTGAATAATTCTAAAAAAGAAAATTAGATCAGTACCTTTGAGGCCTCCAAGCAAAAGCTTATATTTCATGATTGCAGATCGACTGTTGAAAATCAGCATGAGAAATGTTTTATTTCACAATTTCCATACTAATATACAAAAAACATTTGTACTATCTGAATGATACCGTCATTGTGGTTCTCTAGGTTTGATTTAAGAACACATCTCTTTCAAAATGTGCTATATTCGCCTTATCAATAGTGTGGAAATCTTCAAAAAGGAATGCTGGGAATCAGCCCTCTGAAATGCATTTGAGAAAAACAGGATAGGATTTTGTAATGTCGCACTATTTTGTGTAGGAATGTGATGTTATGTGTATTATAAAGTTCGTATTTCTGTAACTTGTTCAAGCTGTTGGACATTTTGAAAGGAGTCAACATTTGTCTCTTTCAACCTACTGGTGTTGGATTGGAGCTATCAATAACAAAAGATGACAGAAATGTAAAAGGTCGAGATTAGTAAAATAGTACCTCAAAGAATTGGACTGGTACCTTTGCATGCAAAGTCCAAAGTGCCAAGCGTTGCTCTTTGGAGCCACCCATGTGAGAGACAGAGAAATGGATGTAGTAGTTTGGAAATGTAGAATGTTTTAATATTCTTCAGTCAAATATGATCATTATTTTGTAAATTGCATTTCCTGATAAACGTTTGCACATTTAACACTGTTATGGAGAATGCAGCTGAAAAGAATCAAATCACATTATAGCTCTTTACACTATGAGCATTCAACTGAGATATCTTTTCATCAATGTAAGAAAAGCCCCCGCACTGATGCGCTCTCTTTTGTCTCAATGGAAAAATCCCTCATGTATGGCAGGGTTCCATGGTGTAATTGTTAGCACTCTGGACTCTGAATCCAGCGATCCGAGTTCAAATCTCGGTGGGACCTGCTTGAATTATGAGATTTAATATTTCACTAATTTCTTAGAATTTGGACTTGGAAAAACATAACGTCAAAGTTTTATACTGAAACTTATCAACGTATAAGTATGTATCTATGTACACATGGCTATATCCATCTAGATAGTGATAATACAATATAAAGAAATGAATTATTCATAAACATAAGTACTGAAGCTGAAAACTAAAAACTGTTCTTTCCCATCCACAATTTAAGCAAGAGGTTCTTTTCCTTTCTCATCTTTATGATCAGTAATAAGATAGTTCATTTTGCTGATTTCTTATCTGACAACATTCTTGACTTACACAGAGCATTTAATTGTGAATTTCTTTGAAAGAGGAATTCAGATTAATACATTTGACATGTCTTTCGAAAGATTCTACTTTGTGGTTATGGATCTACTTTAGAAAAACAGAGTGTAAATATCTGTGTGTCTTAATTTCAAGATTGTTATTTAAAAGTTCATCTCTTCTGTCCCCAAAATACACAATTTGATTCCTCAAGTTTTCTTTTAATGAAGGCTTTCCAATTAAAAAAGTTCCGTGTTCCCCTTATCAATAACAGTAAGATTTAAACAAGTAATATCTTGGATCAGCCTCTTGTGATGAGTTGAGAAAACAGAGTCAGCTCACAAAATATCTCATTATTTTGAGCCATTTTATTTCCATGTTTTCTAAAAGTTCTATCATTTGCTCACATCAAATAGACTTTAAAAATACAATCAATAAATCAATGGTTCACTCTACCCGTGTTAGATTTATGATATTTATGAATACACTTGACAGAAAAAGATTTGGTCATAAGTCATGAAAGTGGTCCCACCGAGATTTGAACTCGGATCCTTGGATTCAAAGTCCAAAGTGCTAACCATTTCACCATGGAACCTCCCATGTGACAGGGGAGGAAATTGCTGCAGCAATGTGGACATTTCACATTTTTTATTTTCTACAGTCAAAGACAAACAGAATTATATAACTTTTCTATTCTGTTCAACTTTTGCCTATTGAACTATGTTAGGGAAGGATGTTGCACAAAGGACTCAAGTAACGCTATGACTCTGTTGAACAGTACTTTTTATGTGAGATAAGATTTTGCAATAAAAGATAAGATTCCCCCGTGAATGCAATCTCTTCTGCCAAAATGGAAAGCTCAACCTGGTACAGGTGGGTTGATGGTGTTATGCTTGTCAATCTGGACTCTGAAAACAGGGATCTAAGTACAACGCTCAGTGGGACTTATCTAAACTTTACGATTTTTTTTCCATTCAGTTCTTAGAAGTATTAATTGGAAAAACATCTCATTTACTTATAAACTTGTACGTATCAACTTATATGTATGTATCTCCCTATATATCGCTATATGTCTATGTATATTTATCGGAAAATATAAATATATACATTATAAAAATACATATAATTAATAGAGGTGAAAATAATGAACAGTTGTTGCCTCTCCGCATTTGAAACATGAGCTTCTTCTCCTTCCTCTTCTATATGTCCTGAAATTGAGATAGTCACTTTTTAATCAATTTTGATCTAACAACATAGTTGATTTGTACAAAGCATATCATACGATCTGTGAATAATTCTAAAAAAGAAAATTAGATCAGTACCTTTGAGGCCTCCAAGCAAAAGCTTATATTTCATGATTGCAGATCGACTGTTGAAAATCAGCATGAGAAATGTTTTATTTCACAATTTCCATACTAATATACAAAAAACATTTGTACTATCTGAATGATACCGTCATTGTGGTTCTCTAGGTTTGATTTAAGAACACATCTCTTTCAAAATGTGCTATGTTCGCCTTATCAATAGTGTGGAAATCTTCAAAAAGGAATGCTGGGAATCAGCCCTCTGAAATGCATTTGAGAAAAACAGGATAGGATTTTGTAATGTCGCACTATTTTGTGTAGGAATGTGATGTTATGTGTATTATAAAGTTCGTATTTCTGTAACTTGTTCAAGCTGTTGGACATTTTGAAAGGAGTCAACATTTGTCTCTTTCAACCTACTGGTGTTGGATTGGAGCTATCAATAACAAAAGATGACAGAAATGTAAAAGGTCGAGATTAGTAAAATAGTACCTCAAAGAATTGGACTGGTACCTTTGCATGCAAAGTCCAAAGTGCCAAGCGTTGCTCTTTGGAGCCACCCATGTGAGAGACAGAGAAATGGATGTAGTAGTTTGGAAATGTAGAATGTTTTAATATTCTTCAGTCAAATATGATCATTATTTTGTAAATTGCATTTCCTGATAAACGTTTGCACATTTAACACTGTTATGGAGAATGCAGCTGAAAAGAATCAAATCACATTATAGCTCTTTACACTATGAGCATTCAACTGAGATATCTTTTCATCAATGTAAGAAAAGCCCCCGCACTGATGCGCTCTCTTTTGTCTCAATGGAAAAATCCCTCATGTATGGCAGGGTTCCATGGTGTAATGGTTAGCACTCTGGACTCTGAATCCAGCGATCCGAGTTCAAATCTCGGTGGGACCTGCTTGAATTATGAGATATAATATTTCACTAATTTCTTAGAATTTGGACTTGGAAAAACATAACGTCAAAGTTTTATACTGAAACTTATCAACGTATAATTATGTATCTATGTACACATGGCTATATCCATCTAGATAGTGATAATACAATATAAAGAAATGAATTATTCATAAACATAAGTACTGAAGCTGAAAACTAAAAACTGTTCTTTCCCATCCACAATTTAAGCAAGAGGTTCTTTTCCTTTCTCATCTTTATGATCAGTAATAAGATAGTTAATTTTGCTGATTTCTTATCTGACAACATTCTTGACTTACACAGTGCATTTAATTGTGAATTTCTTTGAAAGAGGAATTCAGATTAATACATTTGACATGTCTTTCGAAAGATTCTACTTTGTGGTTATGGATCTACTTTAGAAAAACAGAGTGTAAATATCTGTGTGTCTTAATTTCAAGATTGTTATTTAAAAGTTCATCTCTTCTGTCCCCAAAATACACAATTTGATTCCTCAAGTTTTCTTTTAATGAAGGCTTTCCAATTAAAAAAGTTCCGTGTTCCCCTTATCAATAACAGTAAGATTTAAACAAGTAATATCTTGGATCAGCCTCTTGTGATGAGTTGAGAAAACAGAGTCAGCTCACAAAATATCTCATTATTTTGAGCCATTTTATTTCCATGTTTTCTAAAAGTTCTATCATTTGCTCACATCAAATAGACTTTAAAAATACAATCAATAAATCAATGTTTCACTCTACCCGTGTTAGATTTATGATATTTATGAATACACTTGACAGAAAAAGATTTGGTCATAAGTCATGAAAGTGGTCCCACCGAGATTTGAACTCGGATCCTTGGATTCAAAGTCCAAAGTGCTAACCATTTCACCATGGAACCTCCCATGTGACAGGGGAGCAAATTGCTGCAGCAATGTGGACATTTCACATTTTTTATTTTCTACAGTCAAAGACAAACAGAATTATATAACTTTTCTATTCTGTTCAACTTTTGCCTATTGAACTATGTTAGGGAAGGATGTTGCACAAAGGACTCAAGTAACGCTATGACTCTGTTGAACAGTACTTTTTATGTGAGATAAGATTTTGCAATAAAAGATAAGATTCCCCCGTGAATGCAATCTCTTCTGCCAAAATGGAAAGCTCAACCTGGTACAGGTGGGTTGATGGTGTTATGCTTGTCAATCTGGACTCTGAAAACAGGGATCTAAGTACAACGCTCAGTGGGACTTATCTAAACTTTACGATTTTTTTTCCATTCAGTTCTTAGAAGTATTAATTGGAAAAACATCTCATTTACTTATAAACTTGTACGTATCAACTTATATGTATGTATCTCCCTATATATCGCTATATGTCTATGTATATTTATCGGAAAATATAAATATATACATTATAAAAATACATATAATTAATAGAGGTGAAAATAATGAACAGTTGTTGCCTCTCCGCATTTGAAACATGAGCTTCTTCTCCTTCCTCTTCTATATGTCCTGAAATTGAGATAGTCACTTTTTAATCAATTTTGATCTAACAACATAGTTGATTTGTACAAAGCATATCATACGATCTGTGAATAATTCTAAAAAAGAAAATTAGATCAGTACCTTTGAGGCCTCCAAGCAAAAGCTTATATTTCATGATTGCAGATCGACTGTTGAAAATCAGCATGAGAAATGTTTTATTTCACAATTTCCATACTAATATACAAAAAACATTTGTACTATCTGAATGATACCGTCATTGTGGTTCTCTAGGTTTGATTTAAGAACACATCTCTTTCAAAATGTGCTATGTTCGCCTTATCAATAGTGTGGAAATCTTCAAAAAGGAATGCTGGGAATCAGCCCTCTGAAATGCATTTGAGAAAAACAGGATAGGATTTTGTAATGTCGCACTATTTTGTGTAGGAATGTGATGTTATGTGTATTATAAAGTTCGTATTTCTGTAACTTGTTCAAGCTGTTGGACATTTTGAAAGGAGTCAACATTTGTCTCTTTCAACCTACTGGTGTTGGATTGGAGCTATCAATAACAAAAGATGACAGAAATGTAAAAGGTCGAGATTAGTAAAATAGTACCTCAAAGAATTGGACTGGTACCTTTGCATGCAAAGTCCAAAGTGCCAACTGTTGCTCTTTGGAGCCACCCATGTGAGAGACAGAGAAATGGATGTAGTAGTTTGGAAATGTAGAATGTTTTAATATTCTTCAGTCAAATATGATCATTATTTTGTAAATTGCATTTCCTGATAAACGTTTGCACATTTAACACTGTTATGGAGAATGCAGCTGAAAAGAATCAAATCACATTATAGCTCTTTACACTATGAGCATTCAACTGAGATATCTTTTCATCAATGTAAGAAAAGCCCCCGCACTGATGCGCTCTCTTTTGTCTCAATGGAAAAATCCCTCATGTATGGCAGGGTTCCATGGTGTAATAGTTAGCACTCTGGACTCTGAATCCAGCGATCCGAGTTCAAATCTCGTGGGACCTGCTTGAATTATGAGATTTAATATTTCACTAATTTCTTAGAATTTGGACTTGGAAAAACATAACGTCAAAGTTTTATACTGAAACTTATCAACGTATAAGTATGTATCTATGTACACATGGCTATATCCATCTAGATAGTGATAATACAATATAAAGAAATGAATTATTCATAAACATAAGTACTGAAGCTGAAAACTAAAAACTGTTCTTTCCCATCCACAATTTAAGCAAGAGGTTATTTTCCTTTCTCATCTTTATGATCAGTAATAAGATAGTTAATTTTGCTGATTTCTTATCTGACAACATTCTTGACTTACACAGTGCATTTAATTGTGAATTTCTTTGAAAGAGGAATTCAGATTAATACATTTGACATGTCTTTCGAAAGATTCTACTTTGTGGTTATGGATCTACTTTAGAAAAACAGAGTGTAAATATCTGTGTGTCTTAATTTCAAGATTGTTATTTAAAAGTTCATCTCTTCTGTCCCCAAAATACACAATTTGATTCCTCAAGTTTTCTTTTAATGAAGGCTTTCCAATTAAAAAAGTTCCGTGTTCCCCTTATCAATAACAGTAAGATTTAAACAAGTAATATCTTGGATCAGCCTCTTGTGATGAGTTGAGAAAACAGAGTCAGCTCACAAAATATCTCATTATTTTGAGCCATTTTATTTCCATGTTTTCTAAAAGTTCTATCATTTGCTCACATCAAATAGACTTTAAAAATACAATCAATAAATCAATGTTTCACTCTACCCGTGTTAGATTTATGATATTTATGAATACACTTGACAGAAAAAGATTTGGTCATAAGTCCTGAAAGTGGTCCCACCGAGATTTGAACTCGGATCCTTGGATTCAAAGTCCAAAGTGCTAACCATTTCACCATGGAACCTCCCATGTGACAGGGGAGGAAATTGCTGCAGCAATGTGGACATTTCACATTTTTTATTTTCTACAGTCAAAGACAAACAGAATTATATAACTTTTCTATTCTGTTCAACTTTTGCCTATTGAACTATGTTAGGGAAGGATGTTGCACAAAGGACTCAAGTAACGCTATGACTCTGTTGAACAGTACTTTTTATGTGAGATAAGATTTTGCAATAAAAGATAAGATTCCCCCGTGAATGCAATCTCTTCTGCCAAAATGGAAAGCTCAACCTGGTACAGGTGGGTTGATGGTGTTATGCTTGTCAATCTGGACTCTGAAAACAGGGATCTAAGTACAAAGCTCAGTGGGACTTATCTAAACTTTACGATTTTTTTTCCATTCAGTTCTTAGAAGTATTAATTGGAAAAACATCTCATTTACTTATAAACTTGTACGTATCAACTTATATGTCTGTATCTCCCTATATATCGCTATATGTCTATGTATATTTATCGGAAAATATAAATATATACATTATAAAAATACATATAATTAATAGAGGTGAAAATAATGAACAGTTGTTGCCTCTCCGCATTTGAAACATGAGCTTCTTCTCCTTCCTCTTCTATATGTCCTGAAATTGAGATAGTCACTTTTTAATCAATTTTGATCTAACAACATAGTTGATTTGTACAAAGCATATCATACGATCTGTGAATAATTCTAAAAAAGAAAATTAGATCAGTACCTTTGAGGCCTCCAAGCAAAAGCTTATATTTCATGATTGCAGATCGACTGTTGAAAATCAGCATGAGAAATGTTTTATTTCACAATTTCCATACTAATATACAAAAAACATTTGTACTATCTGAATGATACCGTCATTGTGGTTCTCTAGGTTTGATTTAAGAACACATCTCTTTCAAAATGTGCTATGTTCGCCTTATCAATAGTGTGGAAATCTTCAAAAAGGAATGCTGGGAATCAGCCCTCTGAAATGCATTTGAGAAAAACAGGATAGGATTTTGTAATGTCGCACTATTTTGTGTAGGAATGTGATGTTATGTGTATTATAAAGTTCGTATTTCTGTAACTTGTTCAAGCTGTTGGACATTTTGAAAGGATTCAACATTTTTCTCTTTCAACCTACTGGTGTTGGATTGGAGCTATCAATAACAAAAGATGACAGAAATGTAAAAGGTCGAGATTAGTAAAATAGTACCTCAAAGAATTGGACTGGTACCTTTGCATGCAAAGTCCAAAGTGCCAACTGTTGCTCTTTGGAGCCACCCATGTGAGAGACAGAGAAATGGATGTAGTAGTTTGGAAATGTAGAATGTTTTAATATTCTTCAGTCAAATATGATCATTATTTTGTAAATTGCATTTCCTGATAAACGTTTGCACATTTAACACTGTTATGGAGAATGCAGCTGAAAAGAATCAAATCACATTATAGCTCTTTACACTATGAGCATTCAACTGAGATATCTTTTCATCAATGTAAGAAAAGCCCCCGCACTGATGCGCTCTCTTTTGTCTCAATGGAAAAATCCCTCATGTATGGCAGGGTTCCATGGTGTAATAGTTAGCACTCTGGACTCTGAATCCAGCGATCCGAGTTCAAATCTCGTGGGACCTGCTTGAATTATGAGATTTAATATTTCACTAATTTCTTAGAATTTGGACTTGGAAAAACATAACGTCAAAGTTTTATACTGAAACTTATCAACGTATAAGTATGTATCTATGTACACATGGCTATATCCATCTAGATAGTGATAATACAATATAAAGAAATGAATTATTCATAAACATAAGTACTGAAGCTGAAAACTAAAAACTGTTCTTTCCCATCCACAATTTAAGCAAGAGGTTATTTTCCTTTCTCATCTTTATGATCAGTAATAAGATAGTTAATTTTGCTGATTTCTTATCTGACAACATTCTTGACTTACACAGTGCATTTAATTGTGAATTTCTTTGAAAGAGGAATTCAGATTAATACATTTGACATGTCTTTCGAAAGATTCTACTTTGTGGTTATGGATCTACTTTAGAAAAACAGAGTGTAAATATCTGTGTGTCTTAATTTCAAGATTGTTATTTAAAAGTTCATCTCTTCTGTCCCCAAAATACACAATTTGATTCCTCAAGTTTTCTTTTAATGAAGGCTTTCCAATTAAAAAAGTTCCGTGTTCCCCTTATCAATAACACTAAGATTTAAACAAGTAATATCTTGGATCAGCCTCTTGTGATGAGTTGAGAAAACAGAGTCAGCTCACAAAATATCTCATTATTTTGAGCCATTTTATTTCCATGTTTTCTAAAAGTTCTATCATTTGCTCACATCAAATAGACTTTAAAAATACAATCAATAAATCAATGTTTCACTCTACCCGTGTTAGATTTATGATATTTATGAATACACTTGACAGAAAAAGATTTGGTCATAAGTCATGAAAGTGGTCCCACCGAGATTTGAACTCGGATCCTTGGATTCAAAGTCCAAAGTGCTAACCATTTCACCATGGAACCTCCCATGTGACAGGGGAGGAAATTGCTGCAGCAATGTGGACATTTCACATTTTTTATTTTCTACAGTCAAAGACAAACAGAATTATATAACTTTTCTATTCTGTTCAACTTTTGCCTATTGAACTATGTTAGGGAAGGATGTTGCACAAAGGACTCAAGTAACGCTATGACTCTGTTGAACAGTACTTTTTATGTGAGATAAGATTTTGCAATAAAAGATAAGATTCCCCCGTGAATGCAATCTCTTCTGCCAAAATGGAAAGCTCAACCTGGTACAGGTGGGTTGATGGTGTTATGCTTGTCAATCTGGACTCTGAAAACAGGGATCTAAGTACAAAGCTCAGTGGGACTTATCTAAACTTTACGATTTTTTTTCCATTCAGTTCTTAGAAGTATTAATTGGAAAAACATCTCATTTACTTATAAACTTGTACGTATCAACTTATATGTATGTATCTCCCTATATATCGCTATATGTCTATGTATATTTATCGGAAAATATAAATATATACATTATAAAAATACATATAATTAATAGAGGTGAAAATAATGAACAGTTGTTGCCTCTCCGCATTTGAAACATGAGCTTCTTCTCCTTCCTCTTCTATATGTCCTGAAATTGAGATAGTCACTTTTTAATCAATTTTGATCTAACAACATAGTTGATTTGTACAAAGCATATCATACGATCTGTGAATAATTCTAAAAAAGAAAATTAGATCAGTACCTTTGAGGCCTCCAAGCAAAAGCTTATATTTCATGATTGCAGATCGACTGTTGAAAATCAGCATGAGAAATGTTTTATTTCACAATTTCCATACTAATATACAAAAAACATTTGTACTATCTGAATGATACCGTCATTGTGGTTCTCTAGGTTTGATTTAAGAACACATCTCTTTCAAAATGTGCTATATTCGCCTTATCAATAGTGTGGAAATCTTCAAAAAGGAATGCTGGGAATCAGCCCTCTGAAATGCATTTGAGAAAAACAGGATAGGATTTTGTAATGTCGCACTATTTTGTGTAGGAATGTGATGTTATGTGTATTATAAAGTTCGTATTTCTGTAACTTGTTCAAGCTGTTGGACATTTTGAAAGGAGTCAACATTTGTCTCTTTCAACCTACTGGTGTTGGATTGGAGCTATCAATAACAAAAGATGACAGAAATGTAAAAGGTCGAGATTAGTAAAATAGTACCTCAAAGAATTGGACTGGTACCTTTGCATGCAAAGTCCAAAGTGCCAAGCGTTGCTCTTTGGAGCCACCCATGTGAGAGACAGAGAAATGGATGTAGTAGTTTGGAAATGTAGAATGTTTTAATATTCTTCAGTCAAATATGATCATTATTTTGTAAATTGCATTTCCTGATAAACGTTTGCACATTTAACACTGTTATGGAGAATGCAGCTGAAAAGAATCAAATCACATTATAGCTCTTTACACTATGAGCATTCAACTGAGATATCTTTTCATCAATGTAAGAAAAGCCCCCGCACTGATGCGCTCTCTTTTGTCTCAATGGAAAAATCCCTCATGTATGGCAGGGTTCCATGGTGTAATTGTTAGCACTCTGGACTCTGAATCCAGCGATCCGAGTTCAAATCTCGGTGGGACCTGCTTGAATTATGAGATTTAATATTTCACTAATTTCTTAGAATTTGGACTTGGAAAAACATAACGTCAAAGTTTTATACTGAAACTTATCAACGTATAAGTATGTATCTATGTACACATGGCTATATCCATCTAGATAGTGATAATACAATATAAAGAAATGAATTATTCATAAACATAAGTACTGAAGCTGAAAACTAAAAACTGTTCTTTCCCATCCACAATTTAAGCAAGAGGTTCTTTTCCTTTCTCATCTTTATGATCAGTAATAAGATAGTTCATTTTGCTGATTTCTTATCTGACAACATTCTTGACTTACACAGAGCATTTAATTGTGAATTTCTTTGAAAGAGGAATTCAGATTAATACATTTGACATGTCTTTCGAAAGATTCTACTTTGTGGTTATGGATCTACTTTAGAAAAACAGAGTGTAAATATCTGTGTGTCTTAATTTCAAGATTGTTATTTAAAAGTTCATCTCTTCTGTCCCCAAAATACACAATTTGATTCCTCAAGTTTTCTTTTAATGAAGGCTTTCCAATTAAAAAAGTTCCGTGTTCCCCTTATCAATAACAGTAAGATTTAAACAAGTAATATCTTGGATCAGCCTCTTGTGATGAGTTGAGAAAACAGAGTCAGCTCACAAAATATCTCATTATTTTGAGCCATTTTATTTCCATGTTTTCTAAAAGTTCTATCATTTGCTCACATCAAATAGACTTTAAAAATACAATCAATAAATCAATGTTTCACTCTACCCGTGTTAGATTTATGATATTTATGAATACACTTGACAGAAAAAGATTTGGTCATAAGTCATGAAAGTGGTCCCACCGAGATTTGAACTCGGATCCTTGGATTCAAAGTCCAAAGTGCTAACCATTTCACCATGGAACCTCCCATGTGACAGGGGAGGAAATTGCTGCAGCAATGTGGACATTTCACATTTTTTATTTTCTACAGTCAAAGACAAACAGAATTATATAACTTTTCTATTCTGTTCAACTTTTGCCTATTGAACTATGTTAGGGAAGGATGTTGCACAAAGGACTCAAGTAACGCTATGACTCTGTTGAACAGTACTTTTTATGTGAGATAAGATTTTGCAATAAAAGATAAGATTCCCCCGTGAATGCAATCTCTTCTGCCAAAATGGAAAGCTCAACCTGGTACAGGTGGGTTGATGGTGTTATGCTTGTCAATCTGGACTCTGAAAACAGGGATCTAAGTACAACGCTCAGTGGGACTTATCTAAACTTTACGATTTTTTTTCCATTCAGTTCTTAGAAGTATTAATTGGAAAAACATCTCATTTACTTATAAACTGGTACGTATCAACTTATATGTATGTATCTCCCTATATATCGCTATATGTCTATGTATATTTATCGGAAAATATAAATATATACATTATAAAAATACATATAATTAATAGAGGTGAAAATAATGAACAGTTGTTGCCTCTCCGCATTTGAAACATGAGCTTCTTCTCCTTCCTCTTCTATATGTCCTGAAATTGAGATAGTCACTTTTTAATCAATTTTGATCTAACAACATAGTTGATTTGTACAAAGCATATCATACGATCTGTGAATAATTCTAAAAAAGAAAATTAGATCAGTACCTTTGAGGCCTCCAAGCAAAAGCTTATATTTCATGATTGCAGATCGACTGTTGAAAATCAGCATGAGAAATGTTTTATTTCACAATTTCCATACTAATATACAAAAAACATTTGTACTATCTGAATGATACCGTCATTGTGGTTCTCTAGGTTTGATTTAAGAACACATCTCTTTCAAAATGTGCTATGTTCGCCTTATCAATAGTGTGGAAATCTTCAAAAAGGAATGCTGGGAATCAGCCCTCTGAAATGCATTTGAGAAAAACAGGATAGGATTTTGTAATGTCGCACTATTTTGTGTAGGAATGTGATGTTATGTGTATTATAAAGTTCGTATTTCTGTAACTTGTTCAAGCTGTTGGACATTTTGAAAGGAGTCAACATTTGTCTCTTTCAACCTACTGGTGTTGGATTGGAGCTATCAATAACAAAAGATGACAGAAATGTAAAAGGTCGAGATTAGTAAAATAGTACCTCAAAGAATTGGACTGGTACCTTTGCATGCAAAGTCCAAAGTGCCAAGCGTTGCTCTTTGGAGCCACCCATGTGAGAGACAGAGAAATGGATGTAGTAGTTTGGAAATGTAGAATGTTTTAATATTCTTCAGTCAAATATGATCATTATTTTGTAAATTGCATTTCCTGATAAACGTTTGCACATTTAACACTGTTATGGAGAATGCAGCTGAAAAGAATCAAATCACATTATAGCTCTTTACACTATGAGCATTCAACTGAGATATCTTTTCATCAATGTAAGAAAAGCCCCCGCACTGATGCGCTCTCTTTTGTCTCAATGGAAAAATCCCTCATGTATGGCAGGGTTCCATGGTGTAATGGTTAGCACTCTGGACTCTGAATCCAGCGATCCGAGTTCAAATCTCGGTGGGACCTGCTTGAATTATGAGATATAATATTTCACTAATTTCTTAGAATTTGGACTTGGAAAAACATAACGTCAAAGTTTTATACTGAAACTTATCAACGTATAATTATGTATCTATGTACACATGGCTATATCCATCTAGATAGTGATAATACAATATAAAGAAATGAATTATTCATAAACATAAGTACTGAAGCTGAAAACTAAAAACTGTTCTTTCCCATCCACAATTTAAGCAAGAGGTTCTTTTCCTTTCTCATCTTTATGATCAGTAATAAGATAGTTAATTTTGCTGATTTCTTATCTGACAACATTCTTGACTTACACAGTGCATTTAATTGTGAATTTCTTTGAAAGAGGAATTCAGATTAATACATTTGACATGTCTTTCGAAAGATTCTACTTTGTGGTTATGGATCTACTTTAGAAAAACAGAGTGTAAATATCTGTGTGTCTTAATTTCAAGATTGTTATTTAAAAGTTCATCTCTTCTGTCCCCAAAATACACAATTTGATTCCTCAAGTTTTCTTTTAATGAAGGCTTTCCAATTAAAAAAGTTCCGTGTTCCCCTTATCAATAACAGTAAGATTTAAACAAGTAATATCTTGGATCAGCCTCTTGTGATGAGTTGAGAAAACAGAGTCAGCTCACAAAATATCTCATTATTTTGAGCCATTTTATTTCCATGTTTTCTAAAAGTTCTATCATTTGCTCACATCAAATAGACTTTAAAAATACAATCAATAAATCAATGTTTCACTCTACCCGTGTTAGATTTATGATATTTATGAATACACTTGACAGAAAAAGATTTGGTCATAAGTCATGAAAGTGGTCCCACCGAGATTTGAACTCGGATCCTTGGATTCATAGTCCAAAGTGCTAACCATTTCACCATGGAACCTCCCATGTGACAGGGGAGCAAATTGCTGCAGCAATGTGGACATTTCACATTTTTTATTTTCTACAGTCAAAGACAAACAGAATTATATAACTTTTCTATTCTGTTCAACTTTTGCCTATTGAACTATGTTAGGGAAGGATGTTGCACAAAGGACTCAAGTAACGCTATGACTCTGTTGAACAGTACTTTTTATGTGAGATAAGATTTTGCAATAAAAGATAAGATTCCCCCGTGAATGCAATCTCTTCTGCCAAAATGGAAAGCTCAACCTGGTACAGGTGGGTTGATGGTGTTATGCTTGTCAATCTGGACTCTGAAAACAGGGATCTAAGTACAACGCTCAGTGGGACTTATCTAAACTTTACGATTTTTTTTCCATTCAGTTCTTAGAAGTATTAATTGGAAAAACATCTCATTTACTTATAAACTTGTACGTATCAACTTATATGTATGTATCTCCCTATATATCGCTATATGTCTATGTATATTTATCGGAAAATATAAATATATACATTATAAAAATACATATAATTAATAGAGGTGAAAATAATGAACAGTTGTTGCCTCTCCGCATTTGAAACATGAGCTTCTTCTCCTTCCTCTTCTATATGTCCTGAAATTGAGATAGTCACTTTTTAATCAATTTTGATCTAACAACATAGTTGATTTGTACAAAGCATATCATACGATCTGTGAATAATTCTAAAAAAGAAAATTAGATCAGTACCTTTGAGGCCTCCAAGCAAAAGCTTATATTTCATGATTGCAGATCGACTGTTGAAAATCAGCATGAGAAATGTTTTATTTCACAATTTCCATACTAATATACAAAAAACATTTGTACTATCTGAATGATACCGTCATTGTGGTTCTCTAGGTTTGATTTAAGAACACATCTCTTTCAAAATGTGCTATGTTCGCCTTATCAATAGTGTGGAAATCTTCAAAAAGGAATGCTGGGAATCAGCCCTCTGAAATGCATTTGAGAAAAACAGGATAGGATTTTGTAATGTCGCACTATTTTGTGTAGGAATGTGATGTTATGTGTATTATAAAGTTCGTATTTCTGTAACTTGTTCAAGCTGTTGGACATTTTGAAAGGAGTCAACATTTGTCTCTTTCAACCTACTGGTGTTGGATTGGAGCTATCAATAACAAAAGATGACAGAAATGTAAAAGGTCGAGATTAGTAAAATAGTACCTCAAAGAATTGGACTGGTACCTTTGCATGCAAAGTCCAAAGTGCCAACTGTTGCTCTTTGGAGCCACCCATGTGAGAGACAGAGAAATGGATGTAGTAGTTTGGAAATGTAGAATGTTTTAATATTCTTCAGTCAAATATGATCATTATTTTGTAAATTGCATTTCCTGATAAACGTTTGCACATTTAACACTGTTATGGAGAATGCAGCTGAAAAGAATCAAATCACATTATAGCTCTTTACACTATGAGCATTCAACTGAGATATCTTTTCATCAATGTAAGAAAAGCCCCCGCACTGATGCGCTCTCTTTTGTCTCAATGGAAAAATCCCTCATGTATGGCAGGGTTCCATGGTGTAATAGTTAGCACTCTGGACTCTGAATCCAGCGATCCGAGTTCAAATCTCGTGGGACCTGCTTGAATTATGAGATTTAATATTTCACTAATTTCTTAGAATTTGGACTTGGAAAAACATAACGTCAAAGTTTTATACTGAAACTTATCAACGTATAAGTATGTATCTATGTACACATGGCTATATCCATCTAGATAGTGATAATACAATATAAAGAAATGAATTATTCATAAACATAAGTACTGAAGCTGAAAACTAAAAACTGTTCTTTCCCATCCACAATTTAAGCAAGAGGTTATTTTCCTTTCTCATCTTTATGATCAGTAATAAGATAGTTAATTTTGCTGATTTCTTATCTGACAACATTCTTGACTTACACAGTGCATTTAATTGTGAATTTCTTTGAAAGAGGAATTCAGATTAATACATTTGACATGTCTTTCGAAAGATTCTACTTTGTGGTTATGGATCTACTTTAGAAAAACAGAGTGTAAATATCTGTGTGTCTTAATTTCAAGATTGTTATTTAAAAGTTCATCTCTTCTGTCCCCAAAATACACAATTTGATTCCTCAAGTTTTCTTTTAATGAAGGCTTTCCAATTAAAAAAGTTCCGTGTTCCCCTTATCAATAACAGTAAGATTTAAACAAGTAATATCTTGGATCAGCCTCTTGTGATGAGTTGAGAAAACAGAGTCAGCTCACAAAATATCTCATTATTTTGAGCCATTTTATTTCCATGTTTTCTAAAAGTTCTATCATTTGCTCACATCAAATAGACTTTAAAAATACAATCAATAAATCAATGTTTCACTCTACCCGTGTTAGATTTATGATATTTATGAATACACTTGACAGAAAAAGATTTGGTCATAAGTCCTGAAAGTGGTCCCACCGAGATTTGAACTCGGATCCTTGGATTCAAAGTCCAAAGTGCTAACCATTTCACCATGGAACCTCCCATGTGACAGGGGAGGAAATTGCTGCAGCAATGTGGACATTTCACATTTTTTATTTTCTACAGTCAAAGACAAACAGAATTATATAACTTTTCTATTCTGTTCAACTTTTGCCTATTGAACTATGTTAGGGAAGGATGTTGCACAAAGGACTCAAGTAACGCTATGACTCTGTTGAACAGTACTTTTTATGTGAGATAAGATTTTGCAATAAAAGATAAGATTCCCCCGTGAATGCAATCTCTTCTGCCAAAATGGAAAGCTCAACCTGGTACAGGTGGGTTGATGGTGTTATGCTTGTCAATCTGGACTCTGAAAACAGGGATCTAAGTACAAAGCTCAGTGGGACTTATCTAAACTTTACGATTTTTTTTCCATTCAGTTCTTAGAAGTATTAATTAGAAAAACATCTCATTTACTTATAAACTTGTACGTATCAACTTATATGTCTGTATCTCCCTATATATCGCTAAATGTCTATGTATATTTATCGGAAAATATAAATATATACATTATAAAAATACATATAATTAATAGAGGTGAAAATAATGAACAGTTGTTGCCTCTCCGCATTTGAAACATGAGCTTCTTCTCCTTCCTCTTCTATATGTCCTGAAATTGAGATAGTCACTTTTTAATCAATTTTGATCTAACAACATAGTTGATTTGTACAAAGCATATCATACGATCTGTGAATAATTCTAAAAAAGAAAATTAGATCAGTACCTTTGAGGCCTCCAAGCAAAAGCTTATATTTCATGATTGCAGATCGACTGTTGAAAATCAGCATGAGAAATGTTTTATTTCACAATTTCCATACTAATATACAAAAAACATTTGTACTATCTGAATGATACCGTCATTGTGGTTCTCTAGGTTTGATTTAAGAACACATCTCTTTCAAAATGTGCTATGTTCGCCTTATCAATAGTGTGGAAATCTTCAAAAAGGAATGCTGGGAATCAGCCCTCTGAAATGCATTTGAGAAAAACAGGATAGGATTTTGTAATGTCGCACTATTTTGTGTAGGAATGTGATGTTATGTGTATTATAAAGTTCGTATTTCTGTAACTTGTTCAAGCTGTTGGACATTTTGAAAGGATTCAACATTTTTCTCTTTCAACCTACTGGTGTTGGATTGGAGCTATCAATAACAAAAGATGACAGAAATGTAAAAGGTCGAGATTAGTAAAATAGTACCTCAAAGAATTGGACTGGTACCTTTGCATGCAAAGTCCAAAGTGCCAACTGTTGCTCTTTGGAGCCACCCATGTGAGAGACAGAGAAATGGATGTAGTAGTTTGGAAATGTAGAATGTTTTAATATTCTTCAGTCAAATATGATCATTATTTTGTAAATTGCATTTCCTGATAAACGTTTGCACATTTAACACTGTTATGGAGAATGCAGCTGAAAAGAATCAAATCACATTATAGCTCTTTACACTATGAGCATTCAACTGAGATATCTTTTCATCAATGTAAGAAAAGCCCCCGCACTGATGCGCTCTCTTTTGTCTCAATGGAAAAATCCCTCATGTATGGCAGGGTTCCATGGTGTAATAGTTAGCACTCTGGACTCTGAATCCAGCGATCCGAGTTCAAATCTCGTGGGACCTGCTTGAATTATGAGATTTAATATTTCACTAATTTCTTAGAATTTGGACTTGGAAAAACATAACGTCAAAGTTTTATACTGAAACTTATCAACGTATAAGTATGTATCTATGTACACATGGCTATATCCATCTAGATAGTGATAATACAATATAAAGAAATGAATTATTCATAAACATAAGTACTGAAGCTGAAAACTAAAAACTGTTCTTTCCCATCCACAATTTAAGCAAGAGGTTATTTTCCTTTCTCATCTTTATGATCAGTAATAAGATAGTTAATTTTGCTGATTTCTTATCTGACAACATTCTTGACTTACACAGTGCATTTAATTGTGAATTTCTTTGAAAGAGGAATTCAGATTAATACATTTGACATGTCTTTCGAAAGATTCTACTTTGTGGTTATGGATCTACTTTAGAAAAACAGAGTGTAAATATCTGTGTGTCTTAATTTCAAGATTGTTATTTAAAAGTTCATCTCTTCTGTCCCCAAAATACACAATTTGATTCCTCAAGTTTTCTTTTAATGAAGGCTTTCCAATTAAAAAAGTTCCGTGTTCCCCTTATCAATAACAGTAAGATTTAAACAAGTAATATCTTGGATCAGCCTCTTGTGATGAGTTGAGAAAACAGAGTCAGCTCACAAAATATCTCATTATTTTGAGCCATTTTATTTCCATGTTTTCTAAAAGTTCTATCATTTGCTCACATCAAATAGACTTTAAAAATACAATCAATAAATCAATGTTTCACTCTACCCGTGTTAGATTTATGATATTTATGAATACACTTGACAGAAAAAGATTTGGTCATAAGTCATGAAAGTGGTCCCACCGAGATTTGAACTCGGATCCTTGGATTCAAAGTCCAAAGTGCTAACCATTTCACCATGGAACCTCCCATGTGACAGGGGAGGAAATTGCTGCAGCAATGTGGACATTTCACATTTTTTATTTTCTACAGTCAAAGACAAACAGAATTATATAACTTTTCTATTCTGTTCAACTTTTGCCTATTGAACTATGTTAGGGAAGGATGTTGCACAAAGGACTCAAGTAACGCTATGACTCTGTTGAACAGTACTTTTTATGTGAGATAAGATTTTGCAATAAAAGATAAGATTCCCCCGTGAATGCAATCTCTTCTGCCAAAATGGAAAGCTCAACCTGGTACAGGTGGGTTGATGGTGTTATGCTTGTCAATCTGGACTCTGAAAACAGGGATCTAAGTACAAAGCTCAGTGGGACTTATCTAAACTTTACGATTTTTTTTCCATTCAGTTCTTAGAAGTATTAATTGGAAAAACATCTCATTTACTTATAAACTTGTACGTATCAACTTATATGTATGTATCTCCCTATATATCGCTATATGTCTATGTATATTTATCGGAAAATATAAATATATACATTATAAAAATACATATAATTAATAGAGGTGAAAATAATGAACAGTTGTTGCCTCTCCGCATTTGAAACATGAGCTTCTTCTCCTTCCTCTTCTATATGTCCTGAAATTGAGATAGTCACTTTTTAATCAATTTTGATCTAACAACATAGTTGATTTGTACAAAGCATATCATACGATCTGTGAATAATTCTAAAAAAGAAAATTAGATCAGTACCTTTGAGGCCTCCAAGCAAAAGCTTATATTTCATGATTGCAGATCGACTGTTGAAAATCAGCATGAGAAATGTTTTATTTCACAATTTCCATACTAATATACAAAAAACATTTGTACTATCTGAATGATACCGTCATTGTGGTTCTCTAGGTTTGATTTAAGAACACATCTCTTTCAAAATGTGCTATATTCGCCTTATCAATAGTGTGGAAATCTTCAAAAAGGAATGCTGGGAATCAGCCCTCTGAAATGCATTTGAGAAAAACAGGATAGGATTTTGTAATGTCGCACTATTTTGTGTAGGAATGTGATGTTATGTGTATTATAAAGTTCGTATTTCTGTAACTTGTTCAAGCTGTTGGACATTTTGAAAGGAGTCAACATTTGTCTCTTTCAACCTACTGGTGTTGGATTGGAGCTATCAATAACAAAAGATGACAGAAATGTAAAAGGTCGAGATTAGTAAAATAGTACCTCAAAGAATTGGACTGGTACCTTTGCATGCAAAGTCCAAAGTGCCAAGCGTTGCTCTTTGGAGCCACCCATGTGAGAGACAGAGAAATGGATGTAGTAGTTTGGAAATGTAGAATGTTTTAATATTCTTCAGTCAAATATGATCATTATTTTGTAAATTGCATTTCCTGATAAACGTTTGCACATTTAACACTGTTATGGAGAATGCAGCTGAAAAGAATCAAATCACATTATAGCTCTTTACACTATGAGCATTCAACTGAGATATCTTTTCATCAATGTAAGAAAAGCCCCCGCACTGATGCGCTCTCTTTTGTCTCAATGGAAAAATCCCTCATGTATGGCAGGGTTCCATGGTGTAATTGTTAGCACTCTGGACTCTGAATCCAGCGATCCGAGTTCAAATCTCGGTGGGACCTGCTTGAATTATGAGATTTAATATTTCACTAATTTCTTAGAATTTGGACTTGGAAAAACATAACGTCAAAGTTTTATACTGAAACTTATCAACGTATAAGTATGTATCTATGTACACATGGCTATATCCATCTAGATAGTGATAATACAATATAAAGAAATGAATTATTCATAAACATAAGTACTGAAGCTGAAAACTAAAAACTGTTCTTTCCCATCCACAATTTAAGCAAGAGGTTCTTTTCCTTTCTCATCTTTATGATCAGTAATAAGATAGTTCATTTTGCTGATTTCTTATCTGACAACATTCTTGACTTACACAGAGCATTTAATTGTGAATTTCTTTGAAAGAGGAATTCAGATTAATACATTTGACATGTCTTTCGAAAGATTCTACTTTGTGGTTATGGATCTACTTTAGAAAAACAGAGTGTAAATATCTGTGTGTCTTAATTTCAAGATTGTTATTTAAAAGTTCATCTCTTCTGTCCCCAAAATACACAATTTGATTCCTCAAGTTTTCTTTTAATGAAGGCTTTCCAATTAAAAAAGTTCCGTGTTCCCCTTATCAATAACAGTAAGATTTAAACAAGTAATATCTTGGATCAGCCTCTTGTGATGAGTTGAGAAAACAGAGTCAGCTCACAAAATATCTCATTATTTTGAGCCATTTTATTTCCATGTTTTCTAAAAGTTCTATCATTTGCTCACATCAAATAGACTTTAAAAATACAATCAATAAATCAATGTTTCACTCTACCCGTGTTAGATTTATGATATTTATGAATACACTTGACAGAAAAAGATTTGGTCATAAGTCATGAAAGTGGTCCCACCGAGATTTGAACTCGGATCCTTGGATTCAAAGTCCAAAGTGCTAACCATTTCACCATGGAACCTCCCATGTGACAGGGGAGCAAATTGCTGCAGCAATGTGGACATTTCACATTTTTTATTTTCTACAGTCAAAGACAAACAGAATTATATAACTTTTCTATTCTGTTCAACTTTTGCCTATTGAACTATGTTAGGGAAGGATGTTGCACAAAGGACTCAAGTAACACTATGACTCTGTTGAACAGTACTTTTTTATGTGAGATAAGATTTTGCAATAAAAGATAAGATTCCCCCGTGAATGCAATCTCTTCTGCCAAAATGGAAAGCTCAACCTGGTACAGGTGGGTTGATGGTGTTATGCTTGTCAATCTGGACTCTGAAAACAGGGATCTAAGTACAAAGCTCAGTGGGACTTATCTAAACTTTACGATTTTTTTTCCATTCAGTTCTTAGAAGTATTAATTGGAAAACCATCTCATTTACTTATAAACTTGTACGTATCAACTTATATGTATGTATCTCCCTATATATCGCTATATGTCTATGTATATTTATCGGAAAATATAAATATATACATTATAAAAATACATATAATTAATAGAGGTGAAAATAATGAACAGTTGTTGCCTCTCCGCATTTGAAACATGAGCTTCTTCTCCTTCCTCTTCTATATGTCCTGAAATTGAGATAGTCACTTTTTAATCAATTTTGATCTAACAACATAGTTGATTTGTACAAAGCATATCATACGATCTGTGAATAATTCTAAAAAAGAAAATTAGATCAGTACCTTTGAGGCCTCCAAGCAAAAGCTTATATTTCATGATTGCAGATCGACTGTTGAAAATCAGCATGAGAAATGTTTTATTTCACAATTTCCATACTAATATACAAAAAACATTTGTACTATCTGAATGATACCGTCATTGTGGTTCTCTAGGTTTGATTTAAGAACACATCTCTTTCAAAATGTGCTATATTCGCCTTATCAATAGTGTAGAAATCTTCAAAAAGGAATGCTGGGAATCAGCCCTCTGAAATGCATTTGAGAAAAACAGGATAGGATTTTGTAATGTCGCACTATTTTGTGTAGGAATGTGATGTTATGTGTATTATAAAGTTCGTATTTCTGTAACTTGTTCAAGCTGTTGGACATTTTGAAAGGAGTCAACATTTGTCTCTTTCAACCTACTGGTGTTGGATTGGAGCTATCAATAACAAAAGATGACAGAAATGTAAAAGGTCGAGATTAGTAAAATAGTACCTCAAAGAATTGGACTGGTACCTTTGCATGCAAAGTCCAAAGTGCCAAGCGTTGCTCTTTGGAGCCACCCATGTGAGAGACAGAGAAATGGATGCAGTAGTTTGGAAATGTAGAATGTTTTAATATTCTTCAGTCAAATATGATCATTATTTTGTAAATTGCATTTCCTGATAAACGTTTGCACATTTAACACTGTTATGGAGAATGCAGCTGAAAAGAATCAAATCACATTATAGCTCTTTACACTATGAGCATTCAACTGAGATATCTTTTCATCAATGTAAGAAAAGCCCCCGCACTGATGCGCTCTCTTTTGTCTCAATGGAAAAATCCCTCATGTATGGCAGGGTTCCATGGTGTAATGGTTAGCACTCTGGACTCTGAATCCAGCGATCCGAGTTCAAATCTCGGTGGGACCTGCTTGAATTATGAGATTTAATATTTCACTAATTTCTTAGAATTTGGACTTGGAAAAACATAACGTCAAAGTTTTATACTGAAACTTATCAACGTATAAGTATGTATCTATGTACACATGGCTATATCCATCTAGATAGTGATAATACAATATAAAGAAATGAATTATTCATAAACATAAGTACTGAAGCTGAAAACTAAAAACTGTTCTTTCCCATCCACAATTTAAGCAAGAGGTTCTTTTCCTTTCTCATCTTTATGATCAGTAATAAGATAGTTCATTTTGCTGATTTCTTATCTGACAACATTCTTGACTTACACAGAGCATTTAATTGTGAATTTCTTTGAAAGAGGAATTCAGATTAATACATTTGACATGTCTTTCGAAAGATTCTACTTTGTGGTTATGGATCTACTTTAGAAAAACAGAGTGTAAATATCTGTGTGTCTTAATTTCAAGATTGTTATTTAAAAGTTCATCTCTTCTGTCCCCAAAATACACAATTTGATTCCTCAAGTTTTCTTTTAATGAAGGCTTTCCAATTAAAAAAGTTCCGTGTTCCCCTTATCAATAACAGTAAGATTTAAACAAGTAATATCTTGGATCAGCCTCTTGTGATGAGTTGAGAAAACAGAGTCAGCTCACAAAATATCTCATTATTTTGAGCCATTTTATTTCCATGTTTTCTAAAAGTTCTATCATTTGCTCACATCAAATAGACTTTAAAAATACAATCAATAAATCAATGGTTCACTCTACCCGTGTTAGATTTATGATATTTATGAATACACTTGACAGAAAAAGATTTGGTCATAAGTCGTCCCACCGAGATTTGAACTCGGATCCTTGGATTCAAAGTCCAAAGTGCTAACCATTTCACCATGGAACCTCCCATGTGACAGGGGAGGAAATTGCTGCAGCAATGTGGACATTTCACATTTTTTATTTTCTACAGTCAAAGACAAACAGAATTATATAACTTTTCTATTCTGTTCAACTTTTGCCTATTGAACTATGTTAGGGAAGGATGTTGCACAAAGGACTCAAGTAACGCTATGACTCTGTTGAACAGTACTTTTTATGTGAGATAAGATTTTGCAATAAAAGATAAGATTCCCCCGTGAATGCAATCTCTTCTGCCAAAATGGAAAGCTCAACCTGGTACAGGTGGGTTGATGGTGTTATGCTTGTCAATCTGGACTCTGAAAACAGGGATCTAAGTACAAAGCTCAGTGGGACTTATCTAAACTTTACGATTTTTTTTCCATTCAGTTCTTAGAAGTATTAATTGGAAAAACATCTCATTTACTTATAAACTTGTACGTATCAACTTATATGTATGTATCTCCCTATATATCGCTATATGTCTATGTATATTTATCGGAAAATATAAATATATACATTATAAAAATACATATAATTAATAGAGGTGAAAATAATGAACAGTTGTTGCCTCTCCGCATTTGAAACATGAGCTTCTTCTCCTTCCTCTTCTATATGTCCTGAAATTGAGATAGTCACTTTTTAATCAATTTTGATCTAACATCATAGTTGATTTGTACAAAGCATATCATACGATCTGTGAATAATTCTAAAAAAGAAAATTAGATCAGTACCTTTGAGGCCTCCAAGCAAAAGCTTATATTTCATGATTGCAGATCGACTGTTGAAAATCAGCATGAGAAATGTTTTATTTCACAATTTCCATACTAATATACAAAAAACATTTGTACTATCTGAATGATACCGTCATTGTGGTTCTCTAGGTTTGATTTAAGAACACATCTCTTTCAAAATGTGCTATGTTCGCCTTATCAATAGTGTGGAAATCTTCAAAAAGGAATGCTGGGAATCAGCCCTCTGAAATGCATTTGAGAAAAACAGGATAGGATTTTGTAATGTCGCACTATTTTGTGTAGGAATGTGATGTTATGTGTATTATAAAGTTCGTATTTCTGTAACTTGTTCAAGCTGTTGGACATTTTGAAAGGAGTCAACATTTGTCTCTTTCAACCTACTGGTGTTGGATTGGAGCTATCAATAACAAAAGATGACAGAAATGTAAAAGGTCGAGATTAGTAAAATAGTACCTCAAAGAATTGGACTGGTACCTTTGCATGCAAAGTCCAAAGTGCCAAGCGTTGCTCTTTGGAGCCACCCATGTGAGAGACAGAGAAATGGATGTAGTAGTTTGGAAATGTAGAATGTTTTAATATTCTTCAGTCAAATATGATCATTATTTTGTAAATTGCATTTCCTGATAAACGTTTGCACATTTAACACTGTTATGGAGAATGCAGCTGAAAAGAATCAAATCACATTATAGCTCTTTACACTATGAGCATTCAACTGAGATATCTTTTCATCAATGTAAGAAAAGCCCCCGCACTGATGCGCTCTCTTTTGTCTCAATGGAAAAATCCCTCATGTATGGCAGGGTTCCATGGTGTAATGGTTAGCACTCTGGACTCTGAATCCAGCGATCCGAGTTCAAATCTCGGTGGGACCTGCTTGAATTATGAGATATAATATTTCACTAATTTCTTAGAATTTGGACTTGGAAAAACATAACGTCAAAGTTTTATACTGAAACTTATCAACGTATAATTATGTATCTATGTACACATGGCTATATCCATCTAGATAGTGATAATACAATATAAAGAAATGAATTATTCATAAACATAAGTACTGAAGCTGAAAACTAAAAACTGTTCTTTCCCATCCACAATTTAAGCAAGAGGTGATTTTCCTTTCTCATCTTTATGATCAGTAATAAGATAGTTAATTTTGCTGATTTCTTATCTGACAACATTCTTGACTTACACAGTGCATTTAATTGTGAATTTCTTTGAAAGAGGAATTCAGATTAATACATTTGACATGTCTTTCGAAAGATTCTACTTTGTGGTTATGGATCTACTTTAGAAAAACAGAGTGTAAATATCTGTGTGTCTTAATTTCAAGATTGTTATTTAAAAGTTCATCTCTTCTGTCCCCAAAATACACAATTTGATTCCTCAAGTTTTCTTTTAATGAAGGCTTTCCAATTAAAAAAGTTCCGTGTTCCCCTTATCAATAACAGTAAGATTTAAACAAGTAATATCTTGGATCAGCCTCTTGTGATGAGTTGAGAAAACAGAGTCAGCTCACAAAATATCTCATTATTTTGAGCCATTTTATTTCCATGTTTTCTAAAAGTTCTATCATTTGCTCACATCAAATAGACTTTAAAAATACAATCAATAAATCAATGTTTCACTCTACCCGTGTTAGATTTATGATATTTATGAATACACTTGACAGAAAAAGATTTGGTCATAAGTCATGAAAGTGGTCCCACCGAGATTTGAACTCGGATCCTTGGATTCAAAGTCCAAAGTGCTAACCATTTCACCATGGAACCTCCCATGTGACAGGGGAGGAAATTGCTGCAGCAATGTGGACATTTCACATTTTTTATTTTCTACAGTCAAAGACAAACAGAATTATATAACTTTTCTATTCTGTTCAACTTTTGCCTATTGAACTATGTTAGGGAAGGATGTTGCACAAAGGACTCAAGTAACGCTATGACTCTGTTGAACAGTACTTTTTATGTGAGATAAGATTTTGCAATAAAAGATAAGATTCCCCCGTGAATGCAATCTCTTCTGCCAAAATGGAAAGCTCAACCTGGTACAGGTGGGTTGATGGTGTTATGCTTGTCAATCTGGACTCTGAAAACAGGGATCTAAGTACAAAGCTCAGTGGGACTTATCTAAACTTTACGATTTTTTTTCCATTCAGTTCTTAGAAGTATTAATTGGAAAAACATCTCATTTACTTATAAACTTGTACGTATCAACTTATATGTATGTATCTCCCTATATATCGCTATATGTCTATGTATATTTATCGGAAAATATAAATATATACATTATAAAAATACATATAATTAATAGAGGTGAAAATAATGAACAGTTGTTGCCTCTCCGCATTTGAAACATGAGCTTCTTCTCCTTCCTCTTCTATATGTCCTGAAATTGAGATAGTCACTTTTTAATCAATTTTGATCTAACAACATAGTTGATTTGTACAAAGCATATCATACGATCTGTGAATAATTCTAAAAAAGAAAATTAGATCAGTACCTTTGAGGCCTCCAAGCAAAAGCTTATATTTCATGATTGCAGATCGACTGTTGAAAATCAGCATGAGAAATGTTTTATTTCACAATTTCCATACTAATATACAAAAAACATTTGTACTATCTGAATGATACCGTCATTGTGGTTCTCTAGGTTTGATTTAAGAACACATCTCTTTCAAAATGTGCTATATTCGCCTTATCAATAGTGTGGAAATCTTCAAAAAGGAATGCTGGGAATCAGCCCTCTGAAATGCATTTGAGAAAAACAGGATAGGATTTTGTAATGTCGCACTATTTTGTGTAGGAATGTGATGTTATGTGTATTATAAAGTTCGTATTTCTGTAACTTGTTCAAGCTGTTGGACATTTTGAAAGGAGTCAACATTTGTCTCTTTCAACCTACTGGTGTTGGATTGGAGCTATCAATAACAAAAGATGACAGAAATGTAAAAGGTCGAGATTAGTAAAATAGTACCTCAAAGAACTGGACTGGTACCTTTGCATGCAAAGTCCAAAGTGCCAAGCGTTGCTCTTTGGAGCCACCCATGTGAGAGACAGAGAAATGGATGTAGTAGTTTGGAAATGTAGAATGTTTTAATATTCTTCAGTCAAATATGATCATTATTTTGTAAATTGCATTTCCTGATAAACGTTTGCACATTTAACACTGTTATGGAGAATGCAGCTGAAAAGAATCAAATCACATTATAGCTCTTTACACTATGAGCATTCAACTGAGATATCTTTTCATCAATGTAAGAAAAGCCCCCGCACTGATGCGCTCTCTTTTGTCTCAATGGAAAAATCCCTCATGTATGGCAGGGTTCCATGGTGTAATGGTTAGCACTCTGGACTCTGAATCCAGCGATCCGAGTTCAAATCTCGGTGGGACCTGCTTGAATTATGAGATTTAATATTTCACTAATTTCTTAGAATTTGGACTTGGAAAAACATAACGTCAAAGTTTTATACTGAAACTTATCAACGTATAAGTATGTATCTATGTACACATGGCTATATCCATCTAGATAGTGATAATACAATATAAAGAAATGAATTATTCATAAACATAAGTACTGAAGCTGAAAACTAAAAACTGTTCTTTCCCATCCACAATTTAAGCAAGAGGTTCTTTTCCTTTCTCATCTTTATGATCAGTAATAAGATAGTTCATTTTGCTGATTTCTTATCTGACAACATTCTTGACTTACACAGAGCATTTAATTGTGAATTTCTTTGAAAGAGGAATTCAGATTAATACATTTGACATGTCTTTCGAAAGATTCTACTTTGTGGTTATGGATCTACTTTAGAAAAACAGAGTGTAAATATCTGTGTGTCTTAATTTCAAGATTGTTATTTAAAAGTTCATCTCTTCTGTCCCCAAAATACACAATTTGATTCCTCAAGTTTTCTTTTAATGAAGGCTTTCCAATTAAAAAAGTTCCGTGTTCCCCTTATCAATAACAGTAAGATTTAAACAAGTAATATCTTGGATCAGCCTCTTGTGATGAGTTGAGAAAACAGAGTCAGCTCACAAAATATCTCATTATTTTGAGCCATTTTATTTCCATGTTTTCTAAAAGTTCTATCATTTGCTCACATCAAATAGACTTTAAAAATACAATCAATAAATCAATGTTTCACTCTACCCGTGTTAGATTTATGATATTTATGAATACACTTGACAGAAAAAGATTTGGTCATAAGTCATGAAAGTGGTCCCACCGAGATTTGTACTCGGATCCTTGGATTCAAAGTCCAAAGTGCTAACCATTTCACCATGGAACCTCCCATGTGACAGGGGAGGAAATTGCTGCAGCAATGTGGACATTTCACATTTTTTATTTTCTACAGTCAAAGACAAACAGAATTATATAACTTTTCTATTCTGTTCAACTTTTGCCTATTGAACTATGTTAGGGAAGGATGTTGCACAAAGGACTCAAGTAACGCTATGACTCTGTTGAACAGTACTTTTTATGTGAGATAAGATTTTGCAATAAAAGATAAGATTCCCCCGTGAATGCAATCTCTTCTGCCAAAATGGAAAGCTCAACCTGGTACAGGTGGGTTGATGGTGTTATGCTTGTCAATCTGGACTCTGAAAACAGGGATCTAAGTACAAAGCTCAGTGGGACTTATCTAAACTTTACGATTTTTTTTCCATTCAGTTCTTAGAAGTATTAATTGGAAAAACATCTCATTTACTTATAAACTTGTACGTATCAACTTATATGTATGTATCTCCCTATATATCGCTATATGTCTATGTATATTTATCGGAAAATATAAATATATACATTATAAAAATACATATAATTAATAGAGGTGAAAATAATGAACAGTTGTTGCCTCTCCGCATTTGAAACATGAGCTTCTTCTCCTTCCTCTTCTATATGTCCTGAAATTGAGATAGTCACTTTTTAATCAATTTTGATCTAACAACATAGTTGATTTGTACAAAGCATATCATACGATCTGTGAATAATTCTAAAAAAGAAAATTAGATCAGTACCTTTGAGGCCTCCAAGCAAAAGCTTATATTTCATGATTGCAGATCGACTGTTGAAAATCAGCATGAGAAATGTTTTATTTCACAATTTCCATACTAATATACAAAAAACATTTGTACTATCTGAATGATACGGTCATTGTGGTTCTCTAGGTTTGATTTAAGAACACATCTCTTTCAAAATGTGCTATATTCGCCTTATCAATAGTGTGGAAATCTTCAAAAAGGAATGCTGGGAATCAGCCCTCTGAAATGCATTTGAGAAAAACAGGATAGGATTTTGTAATGTCGCACTATTTTGTGTAGGAATGGGATGTTATGTGTATTATAAAGTTCGTATTTCTGTAACTTGTTCAAGCTGTTGGACATTTTGAAAGGAGTCAACATTTGTCTCTTTCAACCTACTGGTGTTGGATTGGAGCTATCAATAACAAAAGATGACAGAAATGTAAAAGGTCGAGATTAGTAAAATAGTACCTCAAAGAATTGGACTGGTACCTTTGCATGCAAAGTCCAAAGTGCCAAGCGTTGCTCTTTGGAGCCACCCATGTGAGAGACAGAGAAATGGATGCAGTAGTTTGGAAATGTAGAATGTTTTAATATTCTTCAGTCAAATATGATCATTATTTTGTAAATTGCATTTCCTGATAAACGTTTGCACATTTAACACTGTTATGGAGAATGCAGCTGAAAAGAATCAAATCACATTATAGCTCTTTACACTATGAGCATTCAACTGAGATATCTTTTCATCAATGTAAGAAAAGCCCCCGCACTGATGCGCTCTCTTTTGTCTCAATGGAAAAATCCCTCATGTATGGCAGGGTTCCATGGTGTAATGGTTAGCACTCTGGACTCTGAATCCAGCGATCCGAGTTCAAATCTCGGTGGGACCTGCTTGAATTATGAGATTTAATATTTCACTAATTTCTTAGAATTTGGACTTGGAAAAACATAACGTCAAAGTTTTATACTGAAACTTATCAACGTATAAGTATGTATCTATGTACACATGGCTATATCCATCTAGATAGTGATAATACAATATAAAGAAATGAATTATTCATAAACATAAGTACTGAAGCTGAAAACTAAAAACTGTTCTTTCCCATCCACAATTTAAGCAAGAGGTTCTTTTCCTTTCTCATCTTTATGATCAGTAATAAGATAGTTCATTTTGCTGATTTCTTATCTGACAACATTCTTGACTTACACAGAGCATTTAATTGTGAACTTCTTTGAAAGAGGAATTCAGATTAATACATTTGACATGTCTTTCGAAAGATTCTACTTTGTGGTTATGGATCTACTTTAGAAAAACAGAGTGTAAATATCTGTGTGTCTTAATTTCAAGATTGTTATTTAAAAGTTCATCTCTTCTGTCCCCAAAATACACAATTTGATTCCTCAAGTTTTCTTTTAATGAAGGCTTTCCAATTAAAAAAGTTCCGTGTTCCCCTTATCAATAACAGTAAGATTTAAACAAGTAATATCTTGGATCAGCCTCTTGTGATGAGTTGAGAAAACAGAGTCAGCTCACAAAATATCTCATTATTTTGAGCCATTTTATTTCCATGTTTTCTAAAAGTTCTATCATTTGCTCACATCAAATAGACTTTAAAAATACAATCAATAAATCAATGGTTCACTCTACCCGTGTTAGATTTATGATATTTATGAATACACTTGACAGAAAAAGATTTGGTCATAAGTCGTCCCACCGAGGTTTGAACTCGGATCCTTGGATTCAAAGTCCAAAGTGCTAACCATTTCACCATGGAACCTCCCATGTGACAGGGGAGGAAATTGCTGCAGCAATGTGGACATTTCACATTTTTTATTTTCTACAGTCAAAGACAAACAGAATTATATAACTTTTCTATTCTGTTCAACTTTTGCCTATTGAACTATGTTAGGGAAGGATGTTGCACAAAGGACTCAAGTAACGCTATGACTCTATTGAACAGTACTTTTTATGTGAGATAAGATTTTGCAATAAAAGATAAGATTCCCCCGTGAATGCAATCTCTTCTGCCAAAATGGAAAGCTCAACCTGGTACAGGTGGGTTGATGGTGTTATGCTTGTCAATCTGGACTCTGAAAACAGGGATCTAAGTACAAAGCTCAGTGGGACTTATCTAAACTTTACGATTTTTTTTCCATTCAGTTCTTAGAAGTATTAATTGGAAAAACATCTCATTTACTTATAAACTTGTACGTATCAACTTATATGTATGTATCTCCCTATATATCGCTATATGTCTATGTATATTTATCGGAAAATATAAATATATACATTATAAAAATACATATAATTAATAGAGGTGAAAATAATGAACAGTTGTTGCCTCTCCGCATTTGAAACATGAGCTTCTTCTCCTTCCTCTTCTATATGTCCTGAAATTGAGATAGTCACTTTTTAATCAATTTTGATCTAACAACATAGTTGATTTGTACAAAGCATATCATACGATCTGTGAATAATTCTAAAAAAGAAAATTAGATCAGTACCTTTGAGGCCTCCAAGCAAAAGCTTATATTTCATGATTGCAGATCGACTGTTGAAAATCAGCATGAGAAATGTTTTATTTCACAATTTCCATACTAATATACAAAAAACATTTGTACTATCTGAATGATACCGTCATTGTGGTTCTCTAGGTTTGATTTAAGAACACATCTCTTTCAAAATGTGCTATGTTCGCCTTATCAATAGTGTGGAAATCTTCAAAAAGGAATGCTGGGAATCAGCCCTCTGAAATGCATTTGAGAAAAACAGGATAGGATTTTGTAATGTCGCACTATTTTGTGTAGGAATGTGATGTTATGTGTATTATAAAGTTCGTATTTCTGTAACTTGTTCAAGCTGTTGGACATTTTGAAAGGAGTCAACATTTGTCTCTTTCAACCTACTGGTGTTGGATTGGAGCTATCAATAACAAAAGATGACAGAAATGTAAAAGGTCGAGATTAGTAAAATAGTACCTCAAAGAATTGGACTGGTACCTTTGCATGCAAAGTCCAAAGTGCCAAGCGTTGCTCTTTGGAGCCACCCATGTGAGAGACAGAGAAATGGATGTAGTAGTTTGGAAATGTAGAATGTTTTAATATTCTTCAGTCAAATATGATCATTATTTTGTAAATTGCATTTCCTGATAAACGTTTGCACATTTAACACTGTTATGGAGAATGCAGCTGAAAAGAATCAAATCACATTATAGCTCTTTACACTATGAGCATTCAACTGAGATATCTTTTCATCAATGTAAGAAAAGCCCCCGCACTGATGCGCTCTCTTTTGTCTCAATGGAAAAATCCCTCATGTATGGCAGGGTTCCATGGTGTAATGGTTAGCACTCTGGACTCTGAATCCAGCGATCCGAGTTCAAATCTCGGTGGGACCTGCTTGAATTATGAGATTTAATATTTCACTAATTTCTTAGAATTTGGACTTGGAAAAACATAACGTCAAAGTTTTATACTGAAACTTATCAACGTATAAGTATGTATCTATGTACACATGGCTATATCCATCTAGATAGTGATAATACAATATAAAGAAATGAATTATTCATAAACATAAGTACTGAAGCTGAAAACTAAAAACTGTTCTTTCCCATCCACAATTTAAGCAAGAGGTTCTTTTCCTTTCTCATCTTTATGATCAGTAATAAGATAGTTCATTTTGCTGATTTCTTATCTGACAACATTCTTGACTTACACAGAGCATTTAATTGTGAATTTCTTTGAAAGAGGAATTCAGATTAATACATTTGACATGTCTTTCGAAAGATTCTACTTTGTGGTTATGGATCTACTTTAGAAAAGCAGAGTGTAAATATCTGTGTGTCTTAATTTCAAGATTGTTATTTAAAAGTTCATCTCTTCTGTCCCCAAAATACACAATTTGATTCCTCAAGTTTTCTTTTAATGAAGGCTTTCCAATTAAAAAAGTTCCGTGTTCCCCTTATCAATAACAGTAAGATTTAAACAAGTAATATCTTGGATCAGCCTCTTGTGATGAGTTGAGAAAACAGAGTCAGCTCACAAAATATCTCATTATTTTGAGCCATTTTATTTCCATGTTTTCTAAAAGTTCTATCATTTGCTCACATCAAATAGACTTTAAAAATACAATCAATAAATCAATGTTTCACTCTACCCGTGTTAGATTTATGATATTTATGAATACACTTGACAGAAAAAGATTTGGTCATAAGTCATGAAAGTGGTCCCACCAAGATTTGAACTCGGATCCTTGGATTCAAAGTCCAAAGTGCTAACCATTTCACCATGGAACCTCCCATGTGACAGGGGAGGAAATTGCTGCAGCAATGTGGACATTTCACATTTTTTATTTTCTACAGTCAAAGACAAACAGAATTATATAACTTTTCTATTCTGTTCAACTTTTGCCTATTGAACTATGTTAGGGAAGGATGTTGCACAAAGGACTCAAGTAACGCTATGACTCTGTTGAACAGTACTTTTTATGTGAGATAAGATTTTGCAATAAAAGATAAGATTCCCCCGTGAATGCAATCTCTTCTGCCAAAATGGAAAGCTCAACCTGGTACAGGTGGGTTGATGGTGTTATGCTTGTCAATCTGGACTCTGAAAACAGGGATCTAAGTACAAAGCTCAGTGGGACTTATCTAAACTTTACGATTTTTTTTCCATTCAGTTCTTAGAAGTATTAATTGGAAAAACATCTCATTTACTTATAAACTTGTACGTATCAACTTGTATGTATGTATCTCCCTATATATCGCTATATGTCTATGTATATTTATCGGAAAATATAAATATATACATTATAAAAATACATATAATTAATAGAGGTGAAAATAATGAACAGTTGTTGCCTCTCCGCATTTGAAACATGAGCTTCTTCTCCTTCCTCTTCTATATGTCCTGAAATTGAGATAGTCACTTTTTTAATCAATTTTGATCTAACAACATAGTTGATTTGTACAAAGCATATCATACGATCTGTGAATAATTCTAAAAAAGAAAATTAGATCAGTACCTTTGAGGCCTCCAAGCAAAAGCTTATATTTCATGATTGCAGATCGACTGTTGAAAATCAGCATGAGAAATGTTTTATTTCACAATTTCCATACTAATATACAAAAAACATTTGTACTATCTGAATGATACGGTCATTGTGGTTCTCTAGGTTTGATTTAAGAACACATCTCTTTCAAAATGTGCTATATTCGCCTTATCAATAGTGTGGAAATCTTCAAAAAGGAATGCTGGGAATCAGCCCTCTGAAATGCATTTGAGAAAAACAGGATAGGATTTTGTAATGTCGCACTATTTTGTGTAGGAATGGGATGTTATGTGTATTATAAAGTTCGTATTTCTGTAACTTGTTCAAGCTGTTGGACATTTTGAAAGGAGTCAACATTTGTCTCTTTCAACCTACTGGTGTTGGATTGGAGCTATCAATAACAAAAGATGACAGAAATGTAAAAGGTCGAGATTAGTAAAATAGTACCTCAAAGAATTGGACTGGTACCTTTGCATGCAAAGTCCAAAGTGCCAAGCGTTGCTCTTTGGAGCCACCCATGTGAGAGACAGAGAAATGGATGCAGTAGTTTGGAAATGTAGAATGTTTTAATATTCTTCAGTCAAATATGATCATTATTTTGTAAATTGCATTTCCTGATAAACGTTTGCACATTTAACACTGTTATGGAGAATGCAGCTGAAAAGAATCAAATCACATTATAGCTCTTTACACTATGAGCATTCAACTGAGATATCTTTTCATCAATGTAAGAAAAGCCCCCGCACTGATGCGCTCTCTTTTGTCTCAATGGAAAAATCCCTCATGTATGGCAGGGTTCCATGGTGTAATGGTTAGCACTCTGGACTCTGAATCCAGCGATCCGAGTTCAAATCTCGGTGGGACCTGCTTGAATTATGAGATTTAATATTTCACTAATTTCTTAAAATTTGGACTTGGAAAAACATAACGTCAAAGTTTTATACTGAAACTTATCAACGTATAAGTATGTATCTATGTACACATGGCTATATCCATCTAGATAGTGATAATACAATATAAAGAAATGAATTATTCATAAACATAAGTACTGAAGCTGAAAACTAAAAACTGTTCTTTCCCATCCACAATTTAAGCAAGAGGTTCTTTTCCTTTCTCATCTTTATGATCTGTAATAAGATAGTTCATTTTGCTGATTTCTTATCTGACAACATTCTTGACTTACACAGAGCATTTAATTGTGAATTTCTTTGAAAGAGGAATTCAGATTAATACATTTGACATGTCTTTCGAAAGATTCTACTTTGTGGTTATGGATCTACTTTAGAAAAACAGAGTGTAAATATCTGTGTGTCTTAATTTCAAGATTGTTATTTAAAAGTTCATCTCTTCTGTCCCCAAAATACACAATTTGATTCCTCAAGTTTTC
Organism: Lissotriton vulgaris; assembly: GCF_964263255.1. Classification (NCBI taxonomy): domain Eukaryota; kingdom Metazoa; phylum Chordata; class Amphibia; order Caudata; family Salamandridae; genus Lissotriton; species Lissotriton vulgaris. Next base: position 94,133 of record NW_028240990.1, read on the forward strand.
TTTTAATGAAGGCTTTCCAATTAAAAAAGTTCCGTGTTCCCCTTATCAATAACAGTAAGATTTAAACAAGTAATATCTTGGATCAGCCTCTTGTGATGAGTTGAGAAAACAGAGTCAGCTCACAAAATATCTCATTATTTTGAGCCATTTTATTTCCATGTTTTCTAAAAGTTCTATCATTTGCTCACATCAAATAGACTTTAAAAATACAATCAATAAATCAATGGTTCACTCTACCCGTGTTAGATTTATGATATTTATGAATACACTTGACAGAAAAAGATTTGGTCATAAGTCGTCCCACCGAGATTTGAACTCGGATCCTTGGATTCAAAGTCCAAAGTGCTAACCATTTCACCATGGAACCTCCCATGTGACAGGGGAGGAAATTGCTGCAGCAATGTGGACATTTCACATTTTTTTTTTCTACAGTCAAAGACAAACAGAATTATATAACTTTTCTATTCTGTTCAACTTTTGCCTATTGAACTATGTTAGGGAAGGATGTTGCACAAAGGACTCAAGTAACGCTATGACTCTATTGAACAGTACTTTTTATGTGAGATAAGATTTTGCAATAAAAGATAAGATTCCCCCGTGAATGCAATCTCTTCTGCCAAAATGGAAAGCTCAACCTGGTACAGGTGGGTTGATGGTGTTATGCTTGTCAATCTGGACTCTGAAAACAGGGATCTAAGTACAAAGCTCAGTGGGACTTATCTAAACTTTACGATTTTTTTTCCATTCAGTTCTTAGAAGTATTAATTGGAAAAACATCTCATTTACTTATAAACTTGTACGTATCAACTTATATGTATGTATCTCCCTATATATCGCTATATGTCTATGTATATTTATCGGAAAATATAAATATATACATTATAAAAATACATATAATTAATAGAGGTGAAAATAATGAACAGTTGTTGCCTCTCCGCATTTGAAACATGAGCTTCTTCTCCTTCCTCTTCTATATGTCCTGAAATTGAGATAGTCACTTTTTAATCAATTTTGATCTAACAACATAGTTGATTTGTACAAAGCATATCATACGATCTGTGAATAATTCTAAAAAAGAAAATTAGATCAGTACCTTTGAGGCCTCCAAGCAAAAGCTTATATTTCATGATTGCAGATCGACTGTTGAAAATCAGCATGAGAAATGTTTTATTTCACAATTTCCATACTAATATACAAAAAACATTTGTACTATCTGAATGATACCGTCATTGTGGTTCTCTAGGTTTGATTTAAGAACACATCTCTTTCAAAATGTGCTATGTTCGCCTTATCAATAGTGTGGAAATCTTCAAAAAGGAATGCTGGGAATCAGCCCTCTGAAATGCATTTGAGAAAAACAGGATAGGATTTTGTAATGTCGCACTATTTTGTGTAGGAATGTGATGTTATGTGTATTATAAAGTTCGTATTTCTGTAACTTGTTCAAGCTGTTGGACATTTTGAAAGGAGTCAACATTTGTCTCTTTCAACCTACTGGTGTTGGATTGGAGCTATCAATAACAAAAGATGACAGAAATGTAAAAGGTCGAGATTAGTAAAATAGTACCTCAAAGAATTGGACTGGTACCTTTGCATGCAAAGTCCAAAGTGCCAAGCGTTGCTCTTTGGAGCCACCCATGTGAGAGACAGAGAAATGGATGTAGTAGTTTGGAAATGTAGAATGTTTTAATATTCTTCAGTCAAATATGATCATTATTTTGTAAATTGCATTTCCTGATAAACGTTTGCACATTTAACACTGTTATGGAGAATGCAGCTGAAAAGAATCAAATCACATTATAGCTCTTTACACTATGAGCATTCAACTGAGATATCTTTTCATCAATGTAAGAAAAGCCCCCGCACTGATGCGCTCTCTTTTGTCTCAATGGAAAAATCCCTCATGTATGGCAGGGTTCCATGGTGTAATGGTTAGCACTCTGGACTCTGAATCCAGCGATCTGAGTTCAAATCTCGGTGGGACCTGCTTGAATTATGAGATTTAATATTTCACTAATTTCTTAGAATTTGGACTTGGAAAAACATAACGTCAAAGTTTTATACTGAAACTTATCAACGTATAAGTATGTATCTATGTACACATGGCTATATCCATCTAGATAGTGATAATACAATATAAAGAAATGAATTATTCATAAACATAAGTACTGAAGCTGAAAACTAAAAACTGTTCTTTCCCATCCACAATTTAAGCAAGAGGTTCTTTTCCTTTCTCATCTTTATGATCAGTAATAAGATAGTTCATTTTGCTGATTTCTTATCTGACAACATTCTTGACTTACACAGAGCATTTAATTGTGAATTTCTTTGAAAGAGGAATTCAGATTAATACATTTGACATGTCTTTCGAAAGATTCTACTTTGTGGTTATGGATCTACTTTAGAAAAACAGAGTGTAAATATCTGTGTGTCTTAATTTCAAGATTGTTATTTAAAAGTTCATCTCTTCTGTCCCCAAAATACACAATTTGATTCCTCAAGTTTTCTTTTAATGAAGGCTTTCCAATTAAAAAAGTTCCGTGTTCCCCTTATCAATAACAGTAAGATTTAAACAAGTAATATCTTGGATCAGCCTCTTGTGATGAGTTGAGAAAACAGAGTCAGCTCACAAAATATCTCATTATTTTGAGCCATTTTATTTCCATGTTTTCTAAAAGTTCTATCATTTGCTCACATCAAATAGACTTTAAAAATACAATCAATAAATCAATGTTTCACTCTACCCGTGTTAGATTTATGATATTTATGAATACACTTGACAGAAAAAGATTTGGTCATAAGTCATGAAAGTGGTCCCACCAAGATTTGAACTCGGATCCTTGGATTCAAAGTCCAAAGTGCTAACCATTTCACCATGGAACCTCCCATGTGACAGGGGAGGAAATTGCTGCAGCAATGTGGACATTTCACATTTTTTATTTTCTACAGTCAAAGACAAACAGAATTATATAACTTTTCTATTCTGTTCAACTTTTGCCTATTGAACTATGTTAGGGAAGGATGTTGCACAAAGGACTCAAGTAACGCTATGACTCTGTTGAACAGTACTTTTTATGTGAGATAAGATTTTGCAATAAAAGATAAGATTCCCCCGTGAATGCAATCTCTTCTGCCAAAATGGAAAGCTCAACCTGGTACAGGTGGGTTGATGGTGTTATGCTTGTCAATCTGGACTCTGAAAACAGGGATCTAAGTACAAAGCTCAGTGGGACTTATCTAAACTTTACGATTTTTTTTCCATTCAGTTCTTAGAAGTATTAATTGGAAAAACATCTCATTTACTTATAAACTTGTACGTATCAACTTGTATGTATGTATCTCCCTATATATCGCTATATGTCTATGTATATTTATCGGAAAATATAAATATATACATTATAAAAATACATATAATTAATAGAGGTGAAAATAATGAACAGTTGTTGCCTCTCCGCATTTGAAACATGAGCTTCTTCTCCTTCCTCTTCTATATGTCCTGAAATTGAGATAGTCACTTTTTTAATCAATTTTGATCTAACAACATAGTTGATTTGTACAAAGCATATCATACGATCTGTGAATAATTCTAAAAAAGAAAATTAGATCAGTACCTTTGAGGCCTCCAAGCAAAAGCTTATATTTCATGATTGCAGATCGACTGTTGAAAATCAGCATGAGAAATGTTTTATTTCACAATTTCCATACTAATATACAAAAAACATTTGTACTATCTGAATGATACGGTCATTGTGGTTCTCTAGGTTTGATTTAAGAACACATCTCTTTCAAAATGTGCTATATTCGCCTTATCAATAGTGTGGAAATCTTCAAAAAGGAATGCTGGGAATCAGCCCTCTGAAATGCATTTGAGAAAAACAGGATAGGATTTTGTAATGTCGCACTATTTTGTGTAGGAATGGGATGTTATGTGTATTATAAAGTTCGTATTTCTGTAACTTGTTCAAGCTGTTGGACATTTTGAAAGGAGTCAACATTTGTCTCTTTCAACCTACTGGTGTTGGATTGGAGCTATCAATAACAAAAGATGACAGAAATGTAAAAGGTCGAGATTAGTAAAATAGTACCTCAAAGAATTGGACTGGTACCTTTGCATGCAAAGTCCAAAGTGCCAAGCGTTGCTCTTTGGAGCCACCCATGTGAGAGACAGAGAAATGGATGCAGTAGTTTGGAAATGTAGAATGTTTTAATATTCTTCAGTCAAATATGATCATTATTTTGTAAATTGCATTTCCTGATAAACGTTTGCACATTTAACACTGTTATGGAGAATGCAGCTGAAAAGAATCAAATCACATTATAGCTCTTTACACTATGAGCATTCAACTGAGATATCTTTTCATCAATGTAAGAAAAGCCCCCGCACTGATGCGCTCTCTTTTGTCTCAATGGAAAAATCCCTCATGTATGGCAGGGTTCCATGGTGTAATGGTTAGCACTCTGGACTCTGAATCCAGCGATCCGAGTTCAAATCTCGGTGGGACCTGCTTGAATTATGAGATTTAATATTTCACTAATTTCTTAGAATTTGGACTTGGAAAAACATAACGTCAAAGTTTTATACTGAAACTTATCAACGTATAAGTATGTATCTATGTACACATGGCTATATCCATCTAGATAGTGATAATACAATATAAAGAAATGAATTATTCATAAACATAAGTACTGAAGCTGAAAACTAAAAACTGTTCTTTCCCATCCACAATTTAAGCAAGAGGTTCTTTTCCTTTCTCATCTTTATGATCTGTAATAAGATAGTTCATTTTGCTGATTTCTTATCTGACAACATTCTTGACTTACACAGAGCATTTAATTGTGAATTTCTTTGAAAGAGGAATTCAGATTAATACATTTGACATGTCTTTCGAAAGATTCTACTTTGTGGTTATGGATCTACTTTAGAAAAACAGAGTGTAAATATCTGTGTGTCTTAATTTCAAGATTGTTATTTAAAAGTTCATCTCTTCTGTCCCCAAAATACACAATTTGATTCCTCAAGTTTTCTTTTAATGAAGGCTTTCCAATTAAAAAAGTTCCGTGTTCCCCTTATCAATAACAGTAAGATTTAAACAAGTAATATCTTGGATCAGCCTCTTGTGATGAGTTGAGAAAACAGAGTCAGCTCACAAAATATCTCATTATTTTGAGCCATTTTATTTCCATGTTTTCTAAAAGTTCTATCATTTGCTCACATCAAATAGACTTTAAAAATACAATCAATAAATCAATGGTTCACTCTACCCGTGTTAGATTTATGATATTTATGAATACACTTGACAGAAAAAGATTTGGTCATAAGTCGTCCCACCGAGATTTGAACTCGGATCCTTGGATTCAAAGTCCAAAGTGCTAACCATTTCACCATGGAACCTCCCATGTGACAGGGGAGGAAATTGCTGCAGCAATGTGGACATTTCACATTTTTTTTTTCTACAGTCAAAGACAAACAGAATTATATAACTTTTCTATTCTGTTCAACTTTTGCCTATTGAACTATGTTAGGGAAGGATGTTGCACAAAGGACTCAAGTAACGCTATGACTCTATTGAACAGTACTTTTTATGTGAGATAAGATTTTGCAATAAAAGATAAGATTCCCCCGTGAATGCAATCTCTTCTGCCAAAATGGAAAGCTCAACCTGGTACAGGTGGGTTGATGGTGTTATGCTTGTCAATCTGGACTCTGAAAACAGGGATCTAAGTACAAAGCTCAGTGGGACTTATCTAAACTTTACGATTTTTTTTCCATTCAGTTCTTAGAAGTATTAATTGGAAAAACATCTCATTTACTTATAAACTTGTACGTATCAACTTATATGTATGTATCTCCCTATATATCGCTATATGTCTATGTATATTTATCGGAAAATATAAATATATACATTATAAAAATACATATAATTAATAGAGGTGAAAATAATGAACAGTTGTTGCCTCTCCGCATTTGAAACATGAGCTTCTTCTCCTTCCTCTTCTATATGTCCTGAAATTGAGATAGTCACTTTTTAATCAATTTTGATCTAACAACATAGTTGATTTGTACAAAGCATATCATACGATCTGTGAATAATTCTAAAAAAGAAAATTAGATCAGTACCTTTGAGGCCTCCAAGCAAAAGCTTATATTTCATGATTGCAGATCGACTGTTGAAAATCAGCATGAGAAATGTTTTATTTCACAATTTCCATACTAATATACAAAAAACATTTGTACTATCTGAATGATACCGTCATTGTGGTTCTCTAGGTTTGATTTAAGAACACATCTCTTTCAAAATGTGCTATGTTCGCCTTATCAATAGTGTGGAAATCTTCAAAAAGGAATGCTGGGAATCAGCCCTCTGAAATGCATTTGAGAAAAACAGGATAGGATTTTGTAATGTCGCACTATTTTGTGTAGGAATGTGATGTTATGTGTATTATAAAGTTCGTATTTCTGTAACTTGTTCAAGCTGTTGGACATTTTGAAAGGAGTCAACATTTGTCTCTTTCAACCTACTGGTGTTGGATTGGAGCTATCAATAACAAAAGATGACAGAAATGTAAAAGGTCGAGATTAGTAAAATAGTACCTCAAAGAATTGGACTGGTACCTTTGCATGCAAAGTCCAAAGTGCCAAGCGTTGCTCTTTGGAGCCACCCATGTGAGAGACAGAGAAATGGATGTAGTAGTTTGGAAATGTAGAATGTTTTAATATTCTTCAGTCAAATATGATCATTATTTTGTAAATTGCATTTCCTGATAAACGTTTGCACATTTAACACTGTTATGGAGAATGCAGCTGAAAAGAATCAAATCACATTATAGCTCTTTACACTATGAGCATTCAACTGAGATATCTTTTCATCAATGTAAGAAAAGCCCCCGCACTGATGCGCTCTCTTTTGTCTCAATGGAAAAATCCCTCATGTATGGCAGGGTTCCATGGTGTAATGGTTAGCACTCTGGACTCTGAATCCAGCGATCCGAGTTCAAATCTCGGTGGGACCTGCTTGAATTATGAGATTTAATATTTCACTAATTTCTTAGAATTTGGACTTGGAAAAACATAACGTCAAAGTTTTATACTGAAACTTATCAACGTATAAGTATGTATCTATGTACACATGGCTATATCCATCTAGATAGTGATAATACAATATAAAGAAATGAATTATTCATAAACATAAGTACTGAAGCTGAAAACTAAAAACTGTTCTTTCCCATCCACAATTTAAGCAAGAGGTTCTTTTCCTTTCTCATCTTTATGATCAGTAATAAGATAGTTCATTTTGCTGATTTCTTATCTGACAACATTCTTGACTTACACAGAGCATTTAATTGTGAATTTCTTTGAAAGAGGAATTCAGATTAATACATTTGACATGTCTTTCGAAAGATTCTACTTTGTGGTTATGGATCTACTTTAGAAAAACAGAGTGTAAATATCTGTGTGTCTTAATTTCAAGATTGTTATTTAAAAGTTCATCTCTTCTGTCCCCAAAATACACAATTTGATTCCTCAAGTTTTCTTTTAATGAAGGCTTTCCAATTAAAAAAGTTCCGTGTTCCCCTTATCAATAACAGTAAGATTTAAACAAGTAATATCTTGGATCAGCCTCTTGTGATGAGTTGAGAAAACAGAGTCAGCTCACAAAATATCTCATTATTTTGAGCCATTTTATTTCCATGTTTTCTAAAAGTTCTATCATTTGCTCACATCAAATAGACTTTAAAAATACAATCAATAAATCAATGTTTCACTCTACCCGTGTTAGATTTATGATATTTATGAATACACTTGACAGAAAAAGATTTGGTCATAAGTCATGAAAGTGGTCCCACCAAGATTTGAACTCGGATCCTTGGATTCAAAGTCCAAAGTGCTAACCATTTCACCATGGAACCTCCCATGTGACAGGGGAGGAAATTGCTGCAGCAATGTGGACATTTCACATTTTTTATTTTCTACAGTCAAAGACAAACAGAATTATATAACTTTTCTATTCTGTTCAACTTTTGCCTATTGAACTATGTTAGGGAAGGATGTTGCACAAAGGACTCAAGTAACGCTATGACTCTGTTGAACAGTACTTTTTATGTGAGATAAGATTTTGCAATAAAAGATAAGATTCCCCCGTGAATGCAATCTCTTCTGCCAAAATGGAAAGCTCAACCTGGTACAGGTGGGTTGATGGTGTTATGCTTGTCAATCTGGACTCTGAAAACAGGGATCTAAGTACAAAGCTCAGTGGGACTTATCTAAACTTTACGATTTTTTTTCCATTCAGTTCTTAGAAGTATTAATTGGAAAAACATCTCATTTACTTATAAACTTGTACGTATCAACTTATATGTATGTATCTCCCTATATATCGCTATATGTCTATGTATATTTATCGGAAAATATAAATATATACATTATAAAAATACATATAATTAATAGAGGTGAAAATAATGAACAGTTGTTGCCTCTCCGCATTTGAAACATGAGCTTCTTCTCCTTCCTCTTCTATATGTCCTGAAATTGAGATAGTCACTTTTTTAATCAATTTTGATCTAACAACATAGTTGATTTGTACAAAGCATATCATACGATCTGTGAATAATTCTAAAAAAGAAAATTAGATCAGTACCTTTGAGGCCTCCAAGCAAAAGCTTATATTTCATGATTGCAGATCGACTGTTGAAAATCAGCATGAGAAATGTTTTATTTCACAATTTCCATACTAATATACAAAAAACATTTGTACTATCTGAATGATACGGTCATTGTGGTTCTCTAGGTTTGATTTAAGAACACATCTCTTTCAAAATGTGCTATATTCGCCTTATCAATAGTGTGGAAATCTTCAAAAAGGAATGCTGGGAATCAGCCCTCTGAAATGCATTTGAGAAAAACAGGATAGGATTTTGTAATGTCGCACTATTTTGTGTAGGAATGGGATGTTATGTGTATTATAAAGTTCGTATTTCTGTAACTTGTTCAAGCTGTTGGACATTTTGAAAGGAGTCAACATTTGTCTCTTTCAACCTACTGGTGTTGGATTGGAGCTATCAATAACAAAAGATGACAGAAATGTAAAAGGTCGAGATTAGTAAAATAGTACCTCAAAGAATTGGACTGGTACCTTTGCATGCAAAGTCCAAAGTGCCAAGCGTTGCTCTTTGGAGCCACCCATGTGAGAGACAGAGAAATGGATGCAGTAGTTTGGAAATGTAGAATGTTTTAATATTCTTCAGTCAAATATGATCATTATTTTGTAAATTGCATTTCCTGATAAACGTTTGCACATTTAACACTGTTATGGAGAATGCAGCTGAAAAGAATCAAATCACATTATAGCTCTTTACACTATGAGCATTCAACTGAGATATCTTTTCATCAATGTAAGAAAAGCCCCCGCACTGATGCGCTCTCTTTTGTCTCAATGGAAAAATCCCTCATGTATGGCAGGGTTCCATGGTGTAATGGTTAGCACTCTGGACTCTGAATCCAGCGATCCGAGTTCAAATCTCGGTGGGACCTGCTTGAATTATGAGATTTAATATTTCACTAATTTCTTAGAATTTGGACTTGGAAAAACATAACGTCAAAGTTTTATACTGAAACTTATCAACGTATAAGTATGTATCTATGTACACATGGCTATATCCATCTAGATAGTGATAATACAATATAAAGAAATGAATTATTCATAAACATAAGTACTGAAGCTGAAAACTAAAAACTGTTCTTTCCCATCCACAATTTAAGCAAGAGGTTCTTTTCCTTTCTCATCTTTATGATCTGTAATAAGATAGTTCATTTTGCTGATTTCTTATCTGACAACATTCTTGACTTACACAGAGCATTTAATTGTGAATTTCTTTGAAAGAGGAATTCAGATTAATACATTTGACATGTCTTTCGAAAGATTCTACTTTGTGGTTATGGATCTACTTTAGAAAAACAGAGTGTAAATATCTGTGTGTCTTAATTTCAAGATTGTTATTTAAAAGTTCATCTCTTCTGTCCCCAAAATACACAATTTGATTCCTCAAGTTTTCTTTTAATGAAGGCTTTCCAATTAAAAAAGTTCCGTGTTCCCCTTATCAATAACAGTAAGATTTAAACAAGTAATATCTTGGATCAGCCTCTTGTGATGAGTTGAGAAAACAGAGTCAGCTCACAAAATATCTCATTATTTTGAGCCATTTTATTTCCATGTTTTCTAAAAGTTCTATCATTTGCTCACATCAAATAGACTTTAAAAATACAATCAATAAATCAATGTTTCACTCTACCCGTGTTAGATTTATGATATTTATGAATACACTTGACAGAAAAAGATTTGGTCATAAGTCATGAAAGTGGTCCCCCCGAGATTTGAACTCGGATCCTTGGATTCAAAGTCCAAAGTGCTAACCATTTCACCATGGAACCTCCCATGTGACAGGGGAGGAAATTGCTGCAGCAATGTGGACATTTCACATTTTTTATTTTCTACAGTCAAAGACAAACAGAATTATATAACTTTTCTATTCTGTTCAACTTTTGCCTATTGAACTATGTTAGGGAAGGATGTTGCACAAAGGACTCAAGTAACGCTATGACTCTGTTGAACAGTACTTTTTATGTGAGATAAGATTTTGCAATAAAAGATAAGATTCCCCCGTGAATGCAATCTCTTCTGCCAAAATGGAAAGCTCAACCTGGTACAGGTGGGTTGATGGTGTTATGCTTGTCAATCTGGACTCTGAAAACAGGGATCTAAGTACAAAGCTCAGTGGGACTTATCTAAACTTTACGATTTTTTTTCCATTCAGTTCTTAGAAGTATTAATTGGAAAAACATCTCATTTACTTATAAACTTGTACGTATCAACTTATATGTATGTATCTCCCTATATATCGCTATATGTCTATGTATATTTATCGGAAAATATAAATATATACATTATAAAAATACATATAATTAATAGAGGTGAAAATAATGAACAGTTGTTGCCTCTCCGCATTTGAAACATGAGCTTCTTCTCCTTCCTCTTCTATATGTCCTGAAATTGAGATAGTCACTTTTTAATCAATTTTGATCTAACAACATAGTTGATTTGTACAAAGCATATCATACGATCTGTGAATAATTCTAAAAAAGAAAATTAGATCAGTACCTTTGAGGCCTCCAAGCAAAAGCTTATATTTCATGATTGCATATCGACTGTTGAAAATCAGCATGAGAAATGTTTTATTTCACAATTTCCATACTAATATACAAAAAACATTTGTACTATCTGAATGATACCGTCATTGTGGTTCTCTAGGTTTGATTTAAGAACACATCTCTTTCAAAATGTGCTATATTCGCCTTATCAATAGTGTGGAAATCTTCAAAAAGGAATGCTGGGAATCAGCCCTCTGAAATGCATTTGAGAAAAACAGGATAGGATTTTGTAATGTCGCACTATTTTGTGTAGGAATGTGATGTTATGTGTATTATAAAGTTCGTATTTCTGTAACTTGTTCAAGCTGTTGGACATTTTGAAAGGAGTCAACATTTGTCTCTTTCAACCTACTGGTGTTGGATTGGAGCTATCAATAACAAAAGATGACAGAAATGTAAAAGGTCGAGATTAGTAAAATAGTACCTCAAAGAATTGGACTGGTACCTTTGCATGCAAAGTCCAAAGTGCCAAGCGTTGCTCTTTGGAGCCACCCATGTGAGAGACAGAGAAATGGATGTAGTAGTTTGGAAATGTAGAATGTTTTAATATTCTTCAGTCAAATATGATCATTATTTTGTAAATTGCATTTCCTGATAAACGTTTGCACATTTAACACTGTTATGGAGAATGCAGCTGAAAAGAATCAAATCACATTATAGCTCTTTACACTATGAGCATTCAACTGAGATATCTTTTCATCAATGTAAGAAAAGCCCCCGCACTGATGCGCTCTCTTTTGTCTCAATGGAAAAATCCCTCATGTATGGCAGGGTTCCATGGTGTAATGGTTAGCACTCTGGACTCTGAATCCAGCGATCCGAGTTAAAATCTCGGTGGGACCTGCTTGAATTATGAGATTTAATATTTCACTAATTTCTTAGAATTTGGACTTGGAAAAACATAACGTCAAAGTTTTATACTGAAACTTATCAACGTATAAGTATGTATCTATGTACACATGGCTATATCCATCTAGATAGTGATAATACAATATAAAGAAATGAATTATTCATAAACATAAGTACTGAAGCTGAAAACTAAAAACTGTTCTTTCCCATCCACAATTTAAGCAAGAGGTTCTTTTCCTTTCTCATCTTTATGATCAGTAATAAGATAGTTCATTTTGCTGATTTCTTATCTGACAACATTCTTGACTTACACAGAGCATTTAATTGTGAATTTCTTTGAAAGAGGAATTCAGATTAATACATTTGACATGTCTTTCGAAAGATTCTACTTTGTGGTTATGGATCTACTTTAGAAAAACAGAGTGTAAATATCTGTGTGTCTTAATTTCAAGATTGTTATTTAAAAGTTCATCTCTTCTGTCCCCAAAATACACAATTTGATTCCTCAAGTTTTCTTTTAATGAAGGCTTTCCAATTAAAAAAGTTCCGTGTTCCCCTTATCAATAACAGTAAGATTTAAACAAGTAATATCTTGGATCAGCCTCTTGTGATGAGTTGAGAAAACAGAGTCAGCTCACAAAATATCTCATTATTTTGAGCCATTTTATTTCCATGTTTTCTAAAAGTTCTATCATTTGCTCACATCAAATAGACTTTAAAAATACAATCAATAAATCAATGTTTCACTCTACCCGTGTTAGATTTATGATATTTATGAATACACTTGACAGAAAAAGATTTGGTCATAAGTCATGAAAGTGGTCCCACCAAGATTTGAACTCGGATCCTTGGATTCAAAGTCCAAAGTGCTAACCATTTCACCATGGAACCTCCCATGTGACAGGGGAGGAAATTGCTGCAGCAATGTGGACATTTCACATTTTTTATTTTCTACAGTCAAAGACAAACAGAATTATATAACTTTTCTATTCTGTTCAACTTTTGCCTATTGAACTATGTTAGGGAAGGATGTTGCACAAAGGACTCAAGTAACGCTATGACTCTGTTGAACAGTACTTTTTATGTGAGATAAGATTTTGCAATAAAAGATAAGATTCCCCCGTGAATGCAATCTCTTCTGCCAAAATGGAAAGCTCAACCTGGTACAGGTGGGTTGATGGTGTTATGCTTGTCAATCTGGACTCTGAAAACAGGGATCTAAGTACAAAGCTCAGTGGGACTTATCTAAACTTTACGATTTTTTTTCCATTCAGTTCTTAGAAGTATTAATTGGAAAAACATCTCATTTACTTATAAACTTGTACGTATCAACTTATATGTATGTATCTCCCTATATATCGCTATATGTCTATGTATATTTATCGGAAAATATAAATATATACATTATAAAAATACATATAATTAATAGAGGTGAAAATAATGAACAGTTGTTGCCTCTCCGCATTTGAAACATGAGCTTCTTCTCCTTCCTCTTCTATATGTCCTGAAATTGAGATAGTCACTTTTTTAATCAATTTTGATCTAACAACATAGTTGATTTGTACAAAGCATATCATACGATCTGTGAATAATTCTAAAAAAGAAAATTAGATCAGTACCTTTGAGGCCTCCAAGCAAAAGCTTATATTTCATGATTGCAGATCGACTGTTGAAAATCAGCATGAGAAATGTTTTATTTCACAATTTCCATACTAATATACAAAAAACATTTGTACTATCTGAATGATACCGTCATTGTGGTTCTCTAGGTTTGATTTAAGAACACATCTCTTTCAAAATGTGCTATATTCGCCTTATCAATAGTGTGGAAATCTTCAAAAAGGAATGCTGGGAATCAGCCCTCTGAAATGCATTTGAGAAAAACAGGATAGGATTTTGTAATGTCGCACTATTTTGTGTAGGAATGTGATGTTATGTGTATTATAAAGTTCGTATTTCTGTAACTTGTTCAAGCTGTTGGACATTTTGAAAGGAGTCAACATTTGTCTCTTTCAACCTACTGGTGTTGGATTGGAGCTATCAATAACAAAAGATGACAGAAATGTAAAAGGTCGAGATTAGTAAAATAGTACCTCAAAGAATTGGACTGGTACCTTTGCATGCAAAGTCCAAAGTGCCAAGCGTTGCTCTTTGGAGCCACCCATGTGAGAGACAGAGAAATGGATGTAGTAGTTTGGAAATGTAGAATGTTTTAATATTCTTCAGTCAAATATGATCATTATTTTGTAAATTGCATTTCCTGATAAACGTTTGCACATTTAACACTGTTATGGAGAATGCAGCTGAAAAGAATCAAATCACATTATAGCTCTTTACACTATGAGCATTCAACTGAGATATCTTTTCATCAATGTAAGAAAAGCCCCCGCACTGATGCGCTCTCTTTTGTCTCAATGGAAAAATCCCTCATGTATGGCAGGGTTCCATGGTGTAATGGTTAGCACTCTGGACTCTGAATCCAGCGATCCGAGTTAAAATCTCGGTGGGACCTGCTTGAATTATGAGATTTAATATTTCACTAATTTCTTAGAATTTGGACTTGGAAAAACATAACGTCAAAGTTTTATACTGAAACTTATCAACGTATAAGTATGTATCTATGTACACATGGCTATATCCATCTAGATAGTGATAATACAATATAAAGAAATGAATTATTCATAAACATAAGTACTGAAGCTGAAAACTAAAAACTGTTCTTTCCCATCCACAATTTAAGCAAGAGGTTCTTTTCCTTTCTCATCTTTATGATCAGTAATAAGATAGTTCATTTTGCTGATTTCTTATCTGACAACATTCTTGACTTACACAGAGCATTTAATTGTGAATTTCTTTGAAAGAGGAATTCAGATTAATACATTTGACATGTCTTTCGAAAGATTCTACTTTGTGGTTATGGATCTACTTTAGAAAAACAGAGTGTAAATATCTGTGTGTCTTAATTTCAAGATTGTTATTTAAAAGTTCATCTCTTCTGTCCCCAAAATACACAATTTGATTCCTCAAGTTTTCTTTTAATGAAGGCTTTCCAATTAAAAAAGTTCCGTGTTCCCCTTATCAATAACAGTAAGATTTAAACAAGTAATATCTTGGATCAGCCTCTTGTGATGAGTTGAGAAAACAGAGTCAGCTCACAAAATATCTCATTATTTTGAGCCATTTTATTTCCATGTTTTCTAAAAGTTCTATCATTTGCTCACATCAAATAGACTTTAAAAATACAATCAATAAATCAATGGTTCACTCTACCCGTGTTAGATTTATGATATTTATGAATACACTTGACAGAAAAAGATTTGGTCATAAGTCGTCCCACCGAGATTTGAACTCGGATCCTTGGATTCAAAGTCCAAAGTGCTAACCATTTCACCATGGAACCTCCCATGTGACAGGGGAGGAAATTGCTGCAGCAATGTGGACATTTCACATTTTTTATTTTCTACAGTCAAAGACAAACAGAATTATATAACTTTTCTATTCTGTTCAACTTTTGCCTATTGAACTATGTTAGGGAAGGATGTTGCACAAAGGACTCAAGTAACGCTATGACTCTATTGAACAGTACTTTTTATGTGAGATAAGATTTTGCAATAAAAGATAAGATTCCCCCGTGAATGCAATCTCTTCTGCCAAAATGGAAAGCTCAACCTGGTACAGGTGGGTTGATGGTGTTATGCTTGTCAATCTGGACTCTGAAAACAGGGATCTAAGTACAAAGCTCAGTGGGACTTATCTAAACTTTACGATTTTTTTTCCATTCAGTTCTTAGAAGTATTAATTGGAAAAACATCTCATTTACTTATAAACTTGTACGTATCAACTTATATGTATGTATCTCCCTATATATCGCTATATGTCTATGTATATTTATCGGAAAATATAAATATATACATTATAAAAATACATATAATTAATAGAGGTGAAAATAATGAACAGTTGTTGCCTCTCCGCATTTGAAACATGAGCTTCTTCTCCTTCCTCTTCTATATGTCCTGAAATTGAGATAGTCACTTTTTAATCAATTTTGATCTAACAACATAGTTGATTTGTACAAAGCATATCATACGATCTGTGAATAATTCTAAAAAAGAAAATTAGATCAGTACCTTTGAGGCCTCCAAGCAAAAGCTTATATTTCATGATTGCAGATCGACTGTTGAAAATCAGCATGAGAAATGTTTTATTTCACAATTTCCATACTAATATACAAAAAACATTTGTACTATCTGAATGATACCGTCATTGTGGTTCTCTAGGTTTGATTTAAGAACACATCTCTTTCAAAATGTGCTATGTTCGCCTTATCAATAGTGTGGAAATCTTCAAAAAGGAATGCTGGGAATCAGCCCTCTGAAATGCATTTGAGAAAAACAGGATAGGATTTTGTAATGTCGCACTATTTTGTGTAGGAATGTGATGTTATGTGTATTATAAAGTTCGTATTTCTGTAACTTGTTCAAGCTGTTGGACATTTTGAAAGGAGTCAACATTTGTCTCTTTCAACCTACTGGTGTTGGATTGGAGCTATCAATAACAAAAGATGACAGAAATGTAAAAGGTCGAGATTAGTAAAATAGTACCTCAAAGAATTGGACTGGTACCTTTGCATGCAAAGTCCAAAGTGCCAAGCGTTGCTCTTTGGAGCCACCCATGTGAGAGACAGAGAAATGGATGTAGTAGTTTGGAAATGTAGAATGTTTTAATATTCTTCAGTCAAATATGATCATTATTTTGTAAATTGCATTTCCTGATAAACGTTTGCACATTTAACACTGTTATGGAGAATGCAGCTGAAAAGAATCAAATCACATTATAGCTCTTTACACTATGAGCATTCAACTGAGATATCTTTTCATCAATGTAAGAAAAGCCCCCGCACTGATGCGCTCTCTTTTGTCTCAATGGAAAAATCCCTCATGTATGGCAGGGTTCCATGGTGTAATGGTTAGCACTCTGGACTCTGAATCCAGCGATCCGAGTTCAAATCTCGGTGGGACCTGCTTGAATTATGAGATATAATATTTCACTAATTTCTTAGAATTTGGACTTGGAAAAACATAACGTCAAAGTTTTATACTGAAACTTATCAACGTATAATTATGTATCTATGTACACATGGCTATATCCATCTAGATAGTGATAATACAATATAAAGAAATGAATTATTCATAAACATAAGTACTGAAGCTGAAAACTAAAAACTGTTCTTTCCCATCCACAATTTAAGCAAGAGGTTATTTTCCTTTCTCATCTTTATGATCAGTAATAAGATAGTTAATTTTGCTGATTTCTTATCTGACAACATTCTTGACTTACACAGTGCATTTAATTGTGAATTTCTTTGAAAGAGGAATTCAGATTAATACATTTGACATGTCTTTCGAAAGATTCTACTTTGTGGTTATGGATCTACTTTAGAAAAACAGAGTGTAAATATCTGTGTGTCTTAATTTCAAGATTGTTATTTAAAAGTTCATCTCTTCTGTCCCCAAAATACACAATTTGATTCCTCAAGTTTTCTTTTAATGAAGGCTTTCCAATTAAAAAAGTTCCGTGTTCCCCTTATCAATAACAGTAAGATTTAAACAAGTAATATCTTGGATCAGCCTCTTGTGATGAGTTGAGAAAACAGAGTCAGCTCACAAAATATCTCATTATTTTGAGCCATTTTATTTCCATGTTTTCTAAAAGTTCTATCATTTGCTCACATCAAATAGACTTTAAAAATACAATCAATAAATCAATGTTTCACTCTACCCGTGTTAGATTTATGATATTTATGAATACACTTGACAGAAAAAGATTTGGTCATAAGTCATGAAAGTGGTCCCACCGAGATTTGAACTCGGATCCTTGGATTCAAAGTCCAAAGTGCTAACCATTTCACCATGGAACCTCCCATGTGACAGGGGAGGAAATTGCTGCAGCAATGTGGACATTTCACATTTTTTATTTTCTACAGTCAAAGACAAACAGAATTATATAACTTTTCTATTCTGTTCAACTTTTGCCTATTGAACTATGTTAGGGAAGGATGTTGCACAAAGGACTCAAGTAACGCTATGACTCTGTTGAACAGTACTTTTTATGTGAGATAAGATTTTGCAATAAAAGATAAGATTCCCCCGTGAATGCAATCTCTTCTGCCAAAATGGAAAGCTCAACCTGGTACAGGTGGGTTGATGGTGTTATGCTTGTCAATCTGGACTCTGAAAACAGGGATCTAAGTACAAAGCTCAGTGGGACTTATCTAAACTTTACGATTTTTTTTCCATTCAGTTCTTAGAAGTATTAATTGGAAAAACATCTCATTTACTTATAAACTTGTACGTATCAACTTATATGTATGTATCTCCCTATATATCGCTATATGTCTATGTATATTTATCGGAAAATATAAATATATACATTATAAAAATACATATAATTAATAGAGGTGAAAATAATGAACAGTTGTTGCCTCTCCGCATTTGAAACATGAGCTTCTTCTCCTTCCTCTTCTATATGTCCTGAAATTGAGATAGTCACTTTTTAATCAATTTTGATCTAACAACATAGTTGATTTGTACAAAGCATATCATACGATCTGTGAATAATTCTAAAAAAGAAAATTAGATCAGTACCTTTGAGGCCTCCAAGCAAAAGCTTATATTTCATGATTGCAGATCGACTGTTGAAAATCAGCATGAGAAATGTTTTATTTCACAATTTCCATACTAATATACAAAAAACATTTGTACTATCTGAATGATACCGTCATTGTGGTTCTCTAGGTTTGATTTAAGAACACATCTCTTTCAAAATGTGCTATGTTCGCCTTATCAATAGTGTGGAAATCTTCAAAAAGGAATGCTGGGAATCAGCCCTCTGAAATGCATTTGAGAAAAACAGGATAGGATTTTGTAATGTCGCACTATTTTGTGTAGGAATGTGATGTTATGTGTATTATAAAGTTCGTATTTCTGTAACTTGTTCAAGCTGTTGGACATTTTGAAAGGAGTCAACATTTGTCTCTTTCAACCTACTGGTGTTGGATTGGAGCTATCAATAACAAAAGATGACAGAAATGTAAAAGGTCGAGATTAGTAAAATAGTACCTCAAAGAATTGGACTGGTACCTTTGCATGCAAAGTCCAAAGTGCCAAGCGTTGCTCTTTGGAGCCACCCATGTGAGAGACAGAGAAATGGATGTAGTAGTTTGGAAATGTAGAATGTTTTAATATTCTTCAGTCAAATATGATCATTATTTTGTAAATTGCATTTCCTGATAAACGTTTGCACATTTAACACTGTTATGGAGAATGCAGCTGAAAAGAATCAAATCACATTATAGCTCTTTACACTATGAGCATTCAACTGAGATATCTTTTCATCAATGTAAGAAAAGCCCCCGCACTGATGCGCTCTCTTTTGTCTCAATGGAAAAATCCCTCATGTATGGCAGGGTTCCATGGTGTAATGGTTAGCACTCTGGACTCTGAATCCAGCGATCCGAGTTCAAATCTCGGTGGGACCTGCTTGAATTATGAGATATAATATTTCACTAATTTCTTAGAATTTGGACTTGGAAAAACATAACGTCAAAGTTTTATACTGAAACTTATCAACGTATAATTATGTATCTATGTACACATGGCTATATCCATCTAGATAGTGATAATACAATATAAAGAAATGAATTATTCATAAACATAAGTACTGAAGCTGAAAACTAAAAACTGTTCTTTCCCATCCACAATTTAAGCAAGAGGTTATTTTCCTTTCTCATCTTTATGATCAGTAATAAGATAGTTAATTTTGCTGATTTCTTATCTGACAACATTCTTGACTTACACAGTGCATTTAATTGTGAATTTCTTTGAAAGAGGAATTCAGATTAATACATTTGACATGTCTTTCGAAAGATTCTACTTTGTGGTTATGGATCTACTTTAGAAAAACAGAGTGTAAATATCTGTGTGTCTTAATTTCAAGATTGTTATTTAAAAGTTCATCTCTTCTGTCCCCAAAATACACAATTTGATTCCTCAAGTTTTCTTTTAATGAAGGCTTTCCAATTAAAAAAGTTCCGTGTTCCCCTTATCAATAACAGTAAGATTTAAACAAGTAATATCTTGGATCAGCCTCTTGTGATGAGTTGAGAAAACAGAGTCAGCTCACAAAATATCTCATTATTTTGAGCCATTTTATTTCCATGTTTTCTAAAAGTTCTATCATTTGCTCACATCAAATAGACTTTAAAAATACAATCAATAAATCAATGTTTCACTCTACCCGTGTTAGATTTATGATATTTATGAATACACTTGACAGAAAAAGATTTGGTCATAAGTCATGAAAGTGGTCCCACCGAGATTTGAACTCGGATCCTTGGATTCAAAGTCCAAAGTGCTAACCATTTCACCATGGAACCTCCCATGTGACAGGGGAGGAAATTGCTGCAGCAATGTGGACATTTCACATTTTTTATTTTCTACAGTCAAAGACAAACAGAATTATATAACTTTTCTATTCTGTTCAACTTTTGCCTATTGAACTATGTTAGGGAAGGATGTTGCACAAAGGACTCAAGTAACGCTATGACTCTGTTGAACAGTACTTTTTATGTGAGATAAGATTTTGCAATAAAAGATAAGATTCCCCCGTGAATGCAATCTCTTCTGCCAAAATGGAAAGCTCAACCTGGTACAGGTGGGTTGATGGTGTTATGCTTGTCAATCTGGACTCTGAAAACAGGGATCTAAGTACAAAGCTCAGTGGGACTTATCTAAACTTTACGATTTTTTTTCCATTCAGTTCTTAGAAGTATTAATTGGAAAAACATCTCATTTACTTATAAACTTGTACGTATCAACTTATATGTATGTATCTCCCTATATATCGCTATATGTCTATGTATATTTATCGGAAAATATAAATATATACATTATAAAAATACATATAATTAATAGAGGTGAAAATAATGAACAGTTGTTGCCTCTCCGCATTTGAAACATGAGCTTCTTCTCCTTCCTCTTCTATATGTCCTGAAATTGAGATAGTCACTTTTTAATCAATTTTGATCTAACAACATAGTTGATTTGTACAAAGCATATCATACGATCTGTGAATAATTCTAAAAAAGAAAATTAGATCAGTACCTTTGAGGCCTCCAAGCAAAAGCTTATATTTCATGATTGCAGATCGACTGTTGAAAATCAGCATGAGAAATGTTTTATTTCACAATTTCCATACTAATATACAAAAAACATTTGTACTATCTGAATGATACCGTCATTGTGGTTCTCTAGGTTTGATTTAAGAACACATCTCTTTCAAAATGTGCT
This sequence comes from Lissotriton vulgaris, assembly GCF_964263255.1. NCBI lineage: Eukaryota > Metazoa > Chordata > Amphibia > Caudata > Salamandridae > Lissotriton > Lissotriton vulgaris. Next base: position 115,532 of record NW_028240990.1, read on the forward strand.
ATATTCGCCTTATCAATAGTGTGGAAATCTTCAAAAAGGAATGCTGGGAATCAGCCCTCTGAAATGCATTTGAGAAAAACAGGATAGGATTTTGTAATGTCGCACTATTTTGTGTAGGAATGTGATGTTATGTGTATTATAAAGTTCGTATTTCTGTAACTTGTTCAAGCTGTTGGACATTTTGAAAGGAGTCAACATTTGTCTCTTTCAACCTACTGGTGTTGGATTGGAGCTATCAATAACAAAAGATGACAGAAATGTAAAAGGTCGAGATTAGTAAAATAGTACCTCAAAGAATTGGACTGGTACCTTTGCATGCAAAGTCCAAAGTGCCAAGCGTTGCTCTTTGGAGCCACCCATGTGAGAGACAGAGAAATGGATGTAGTAGTTTGGAAATGTAGAATGTTTTAATATTCTTCAGTCAAATATGATCATTATTTTGTAAATTGCATTTCCTGATAAACGTTTGCACATTTAACACTGTTATGGAGAATGCAGCTGAAAAGAATCAAATCACATTATAGCTCTTTACACTATGAGCATTCAACTGAGATATCTTTTCATCAATGTAAGAAAAGCCCCCGCACTGATGCGCTCTCTTTTGTCTCAATGGAAAAATCCCTCATGTATGGCAGGGTTCCATGGTGTAATGGTTAGCACTCTGGACTCTGAATCCAGCGATCCGAGTTAAAATCTCGGTGGGACCTGCTTGAATTATGAGATTTAATATTTCACTAATTTCTTAGAATTTGGACTTGGAAAAACATAACGTCAAAGTTTTATACTGAAACTTATCAACGTATAAGTATGTATCTATGTACACATGGCTATATCCATCTAGATAGTGATAATACAATATAAAGAAATGAATTATTCATAAACATAAGTACTGAAGCTGAAAACTAAAAACTGTTCTTTCCCATCCACAATTTAAGCAAGAGGTTCTTTTCCTTTCTCATCTTTATGATCAGTAATAAGATAGTTCATTTTGCTGATTTCTTATCTGACAACATTCTTGACTTACACAGAGCATTTAATTGTGAATTTCTTTGAAAGAGGAATTCAGATTAATACATTTGACATGTCTTTCGAAAGATTCTACTTTGTGGTTATGGATCTACTTTAGAAAAACAGAGTGTAAATATCTGTGTGTCTTAATTTCAAGATTGTTATTTAAAAGTTCATCTCTTCTGTCCCCAAAATACACAATTTGATTCCTCAAGTTTTCTTTTAATGAAGGCTTTCCAATTAAAAAAGTTCCGTGTTCCCCTTATCAATAACAGTAAGATTTAAACAAGTAATATCTTGGATCAGCCTCTTGTGATGAGTTGAGAAAACAGAGTCAGCTCACAAAATATCTCATTATTTTGAGCCATTTTATTTCCATGTTTTCTAAAAGTTCTATCATTTGCTCACATCAAATAGACTTTAAAAATACAATCAATAAATCAATGGTTCACTCTACCCGTGTTAGATTTATGATATTTATGAATACACTTGACAGAAAAAGATTTGGTCATAAGTCGTCCCACCGAGATTTGAACTCGGATCCTTGGATTCAAAGTCCAAAGTGCTAACCATTTCACCATGGAACCTCCCATGTGACAGGGGAGGAAATTGCTGCAGCAATGTGGACATTTCACATTTTTTATTTTCTACAGTCAAAGACAAACAGAATTATATAACTTTTCTATTCTGTTCAACTTTTGCCTATTGAACTATGTTAGGGAAGGATGTTGCACAAAGGACTCAAGTAACGCTATGACTCTATTGAACAGTACTTTTTATGTGAGATAAGATTTTGCAATAAAAGATAAGATTCCCCCGTGAATGCAATCTCTTCTGCCAAAATGGAAAGCTCAACCTGGTACAGGTGGGTTGATGGTGTTATGCTTGTCAATCTGGACTCTGAAAACAGGGATCTAAGTACAAAGCTCAGTGGGACTTATCTAAACTTTACGATTTTTTTTCCATTCAGTTCTTAGAAGTATTAATTGGAAAAACATCTCATTTACTTATAAACTTGTACGTATCAACTTATATGTATGTATCTCCCTATATATCGCTATATGTCTATGTATATTTATCGGAAAATATAAATATATACATTATAAAAATACATATAATTAATAGAGGTGAAAATAATGAACAGTTGTTGCCTCTCCGCATTTGAAACATGAGCTTCTTCTCCTTCCTCTTCTATATGTCCTGAAATTGAGATAGTCACTTTTTAATCAATTTTGATCTAACAACATAGTTGATTTGTACAAAGCATATCATACGATCTGTGAATAATTCTAAAAAAGAAAATTAGATCAGTACCTTTGAGGCCTCCAAGCAAAAGCTTATATTTCATGATTGCAGATCGACTGTTGAAAATCAGCATGAGAAATGTTTTATTTCACAATTTCCATACTAATATACAAAAAACATTTGTACTATCTGAATGATACCGTCATTGTGGTTCTCTAGGTTTGATTTAAGAACACATCTCTTTCAAAATGTGCTATGTTCGCCTTATCAATAGTGTGGAAATCTTCAAAAAGGAATGCTGGGAATCAGCCCTCTGAAATGCATTTGAGAAAAACAGGATAGGATTTTGTAATGTCGCACTATTTTGTGTAGGAATGGGATGTTATGTGTATTATAAAGTTCGTATTTCTGTAACTTGTTCAAGCTGTTGGACATTTTGAAAGGAGTCAACATTTGTCTCTTTCAACCTACTGGTGTTGGATTGGAGCTATCAATAACAAAAGATGACAGAAATGTAAAAGGTCGAGATTAGTAAAATAGTACCTCAAAGAATTGGACTGGTACCTTTGCATGCAAAGTCCAAAGTGCCAAGCGTTGCTCTTTGGAGCCACCCATGTGAGAGACAGAGAAATGGATGCAGTAGTTTGGAAATGTAGAATGTTTTAATATTCTTCAGTCAAATATGATCATTATTTTGTAAATTGCATTTCCTGATAAACGTTTGCACATTTAACACTGTTATGGAGAATGCAGCTGAAAAGAATCAAATCACATTATAGCTCTTTACACTATGAGCATTCAACTGAGATATCTTTTCATCAATGTAAGAAAAGCCCCCGCACTGATGCGCTCTCTTTTGTCTCAATGGAAAAATCCCTCATGTATGGCAGGGTTCCATGGTGTAATGGTTAGCACTCTGGACTCTGAATCCAGCGATCCGAGTTCAAATCTCGGTGGGACCTGCTTGAATTATGAGATTTAATATTTCACTAATTTCTTAGAATTTGGACTTGGAAAAACATAACGTCAAAGTTTTATACTGAAACTTATCAACGTATAAGTATGTATCTATGTACACATGGCTATATCCATCTAGATAGTGATAATACAATATAAAGAAATGAATTATTCATAAACATAAGTACTGAAGCTGAAAACTAAAAACTGTTCTTTCCCATCCACAATTTAAGCAAGAGGTTCTTTTCCTTTCTCATCTTTATGATCTGTAATAAGATAGTTCATTTTGCTGATTTCTTATCTGACAACATTCTTGACTTACACAGAGCATTTAATTGTGAATTTCTTTGAAAGAGGAATTCAGATTAATACATTTGACATGTCTTTCGAAAGATTCTACTTTGTGGTTATGGATCTACTTTAGAAAAACAGAGTGTAAATATCTGTGTGTCTTAATTTCAAGATTGTTATTTAAAAGTTCATCTCTTCTGTCCCCAAAATACACAATTTGATTCCTCAAGTTTTCTTTTAATGAAGGCTTTCCAATTAAAAAAGTTCCGTGTTCCCCTTATCAATAACAGTAAGATTTAAACAAGTAATATCTTGGATCAGCCTCTTGTGATGAGTTGAGAAAACAGAGTCAGCTCACAAAATATCTCATTATTTTGAGCCATTTTATTTCCATGTTTTCTAAAAGTTCTATCATTTGCTCACATCAAATAGACTTTAAAAATACAATCAATAAATCAATGGTTCACTCTACCCGTGTTAGATTTATGATATTTATGAATACACTTGACAGAAAAAGATTTGGTCATAAGTCGTCCCACCGAGATTTGAACTCGGATCCTTGGATTCAAAGTCCAAAGTGCTAACCATTTCACCATGGAACCTCCCATGTGACAGGGGAGGAAATTGCTGCAGCAATGTGGACATTTCACATTTTTTATTTTCTACAGTCAAAGACAAACAGAATTATATAACTTTTCTATTCTGTTCAACTTTTGCCTATTGAACTATGTTAGGGAAGGATGTTGCACAAAGGACTCAAGTAACGCTATGACTCTATTGAACAGTACTTTTTATGTGAGATAAGATTTTGCAATAAAAGATAAGATTCCCCCGTGAATGCAATCTCTTCTGCCAAAATGGAAAGCTCAACCTGGTACAGGTGGGTTGATGGTGTTATGCTTGTCAATCTGGACTCTGAAAACAGGGATCTAAGTACAAAGCTCAGTGGGACTTATCTAAACTTTACGATTTTTTTTCCATTCAGTTCTTAGAAGTATTAATTGGAAAAACATCTCATTTACTTATAAACTTGTACGTATCAACTTATATGTATGTATCTCCCTATATATCGCTATATGTCTATGTATATTTATCGGAAAATATAAATATATACATTATAAAAATACATATAATTAATAGAGGTGAAAATAATGAACAGTTGTTGCCTCTCCGCATTTGAAACATGAGCTTCTTCTCCTTCCTCTTCTATATGTCCTGAAATTGAGATAGTCACTTTTTAATCAATTTTGATCTAACAACATAGTTGATTTGTACAAAGCATATCATACGATCTGTGAATAATTCTAAAAAAGAAAATTAGATCAGTACCTTTGAGGCCTCCAAGCAAAAGCTTATATTTCATGATTGCAGATCGACTGTTGAAAATCAGCATGAGAAATGTTTTATTTCACAATTTCCATACTAATATACAAAAAACATTTGTACTATCTGAATGATACCGTCATTGTGGTTCTCTAGGTTTGATTTAAGAACACATCTCTTTCAAAATGTGCTATGTTCGCCTTATCAATAGTGTGGAAATCTTCAAAAAGGAATGCTGGGAATCAGCCCTCTGAAATGCATTTGAGAAAAACAGGATAGGATTTTGTAATGTCGCACTATTTTGTGTAGGAATGTGATGTTATGTGTATTATAAAGTTCGTATTTCTGTAACTTGTTCAAGCTGTTGGACATTTTGAAAGGAGTCAACATTTGTCTCTTTCAACCTACTGGTGTTGGATTGGAGCTATCAATAACAAAAGATGACAGAAATGTAAAAGGTCGAGATTAGTAAAATAGTACCTCAAAGAATTGGACTGGTACCTTTGCATGCAAAGTCCAAAGTGCCAAGCGTTGCTCTTTGGAGCCACCCATGTGAGAGACAGAGAAATGGATGTAGTAGTTTGGAAATGTAGAATGTTTTAATATTCTTCAGTCAAATATGATCATTATTTTGTAAATTGCATTTCCTGATAAACGTTTGCACATTTAACACTGTTATGGAGAATGCAGCTGAAAAGAATCAAATCACATTATAGCTCTTTACACTATGAGCATTCAACTGAGATATCTTTTCATCAATGTAAGAAAAGCCCCCGCACTGATGCGCTCTCTTTTGTCTCAATGGAAAAATCCCTCATGTATGGCAGGGTTCCATGGTGTAATGGTTAGCACTCTGGACTCTGAATCCAGCGATCCGAGTTCAAATCTCGGTGGGACCTGCTTGAATTATGAGATATAATATTTCACTAATTTCTTAGAATTTGGACTTGGAAAAACATAACGTCAAAGTTTTATACTGAAACTTATCAACGTATAATTATGTATCTATGTACACATGGCTATATCCATCTAGATAGTGATAATACAATATAAAGAAATGAATTATTCATAAACATAAGTACTGAAGCTGAAAACTAAAAACTGTTCTTTCCCATCCACAATTTAAGCAAGAGGTTATTTTCCTTTCTCATCTTTATGATCAGTAATAAGATAGTTAATTTTGCTGATTTCTTATCTGACAACATTCTTGACTTACACAGTGCATTTAATTGTGAATTTCTTTGAAAGAGGAATTCAGATTAATACATTTGACATGTCTTTCGAAAGATTCTACTTTGTGGTTATGGATCTACTTTAGAAAAACAGAGTGTAAATATCTGTGTGTCTTAATTTCAAGATTGTTATTTAAAAGTTCATCTCTTCTGTCCCCAAAATACACAATTTGATTCCTCAAGTTTTCTTTTAATGAAGGCTTTCCAATTAAAAAAGTTCCGTGTTCCCCTTATCAATAACAGTAAGATTTAAACAAGTAATATCTTGGATCAGCCTCTTGTGATGAGTTGAGAAAACAGAGTCAGCTCACAAAATATCTCATTATTTTGAGCCATTTTATTTCCATGTTTTCTAAAAGTTCTATCATTTGCTCACATCAAATAGACTTTAAAAATACAATCAATAAATCAATGTTTCACTCTACCCGTGTTAGATTTATGATATTTATGAATACACTTGACAGAAAAAGATTTGGTCATAAGTCATGAAAGTGGTCCCACCGAGATTTGAACTCGGATCCTTGGATTCAAAGTCCAAAGTGCTAACCATTTCACCATGGAACCTCCCATGTGACAGGGGAGGAAATTGCTGCAGCAATGTGGACATTTCACATTTTTTATTTTCTACAGTCAAAGACAAACAGAATTATATAACTTTTCTATTCTGTTCAACTTTTGCCTATTGAACTATGTTAGGGAAGGATGTTGCACAAAGGACTCAAGTAACGCTATGACTCTGTTGAACAGTACTTTTTATGTGAGATAAGATTTTGCAATAAAAGATAAGATTCCCCCGTGAATGCAATCTCTTCTGCCAAAATGGAAAGCTCAACCTGGTACAGGTGGGTTGATGGTGTTATGCTTGTCAATCTGGACTCTGAAAACAGGGATCTAAGTACAAAGCTCAGTGGGACTTATCTAAACTTTACGATTTTTTTTCCATTCAGTTCTTAGAAGTATTAATTGGAAAAACATCTCATTTACTTATAAACTTGTACGTATCAACTTATATGTATGTATCTCCCTATATATCGCTATATGTCTATGTATATTTATCGGAAAATATAAATATATACATTATAAAAATACATATAATTAATAGAGGTGAAAATAATGAACAGTTGTTGCCTCTCCGCATTTGAAACATGAGCTTCTTCTCCTTCCTCTTCTATATGTCCTGAAATTGAGATAGTCACTTTTTAATCAATTTTGATCTAACAACATAGTTGATTTGTACAAAGCATATCATACGATCTGTGAATAATTCTAAAAAAGAAAATTAGATCAGTACCTTTGAGGCCTCCAAGCAAAAGCTTATATTTCATGATTGCAGATCGACTGTTGAAAATCAGCATGAGAAATGTTTTATTTCACAATTTCCATACTAATATACAAAAAACATTTGTACTATCTGAATGATACCGTCATTGTGGTTCTCTAGGTTTGATTTAAGAACACATCTCTTTCAAAATGTGCTATATTCGCCTTATCAATAGTGTGGAAATCTTCAAAAAGGAATGCTGGGAATCAGCCCTCTGAAATGCATTTGAGAAAAACAGGATAGGATTTTGTAATGTCGCACTATTTTGTGTAGGAATGTGATGTTATGTGTATTATAAAGTTCGTATTTCTGTAACTTGTTCAAGCTGTTGGACATTTTGAAAGGAGTCAACATTTGTCTCTTTCAACCTACTGGTGTTGGATTGGAGCTATCAATAACAAAAGATGACAGAAATGTAAAAGGTCGAGATTAGTAAAATAGTACCTCAAAGAATTGGACTGGTACCTTTGCATGCAAAGTCCAAAGTGCCAAGCGTTGCTCTTTGGAGCCACCCATGTGAGAGACAGAGAAATGGATGTAGTAGTTTGGAAATGTAGAATGTTTTAATATTCTTCAGTCAAATATGATCATTATTTTGTAAATTGCATTTCCTGATAAACGTTTGCACATTTAACACTGTTATGGAGAATGCAGCTGAAAAGAATCAAATCACATTATAGCTCTTTACACTATGAGCATTCAACTGAGATATCTTTTCATCAATGTAAGAAAAGCCCCCGCACTGATGCGCTCTCTTTTGTCTCAATGGAAAAATCCCTCATGTATGGCAGGGTTCCATGGTGTAATGGTTAGCACTCTGGACTCTGAATCCAGCGATCCGAGTTAAAATCTCGGTGGGACCTGCTTGAATTATGAGATTTAATATTTCACTAATTTCTTAGAATTTGGACTTGGAAAAACATAACGTCAAAGTTTTATACTGAAACTTATCAACGTATAAGTATGTATCTATGTACACATGGCTATATCCATCTAGATAGTGATAATACAATATAAAGAAATGAATTATTCATAAACATAAGTACTGAAGCTGAAAACTAAAAACTGTTCTTTCCCATCCACAATTTAAGCAAGAGGTTCTTTTCCTTTCTCATCTTTATGATCAGTAATAAGATAGTTCATTTTGCTGATTTCTTATCTGACAACATTCTTGACTTACACAGAGCATTTAATTGTGAATTTCTTTGAAAGAGGAATTCAGATTAATACATTTGACATGTCTTTCGAAAGATTCTACTTTGTGGTTATGGATCTACTTTAGAAAAACAGAGTGTAAATATCTGTGTGTCTTAATTTCAAGATTGTTATTTAAAAGTTCATCTCTTCTGTCCCCAAAATACACAATTTGATTCCTCAAGTTTTCTTTTAATGAAGGCTTTCCAATTAAAAAAGTTCTGTGTTCCCCTTATCAATAACAGTAAGATTTAAACAAGTAATATCTTGGATCAGCCTCTTGTGATGAGTTGAGAAAACAGAGTCAGCTCACAAAATATCTCATTATTTTGAGCCATTTTATTTCCATGTTTTCTAAAAGTTCTATCATTTGCTCACATCAAATAGACTTTAAAAATACAATCAATAAATCAATGTTTCACTCTACCCGTGTTAGATTTATGATATTTATGAATACACTTGACAGAAAAAGATTTGGTCATAAGTCGTCCCACCGAGATTTGAACTCGGATCCTTGGATTCAAAGTCCAAAGTGCTAACCATTTCACCATGGAACCTCCCATGTGACAGGGGAGGAAATTGCTGCAGCAATGTGGACATTTCACATTTTTTATTTTCTACAGTCAAAGACAAACAGAATTATATAACTTTTCTATTCTGTTCAACTTTTGCCTATTGAACTATGTTAGGGAAGGATGTTGCACAAAGGACTCAAGTAACGCTATGACTCTGTTGAACAGTACTTTTTATGTGAGATAAGATTTTGCAATAAAAGATAAGATTCCCCCGTGAATGCAATCTCTTCTGCCAAAATGGAAAGCTCAACCTGGTACAGGTGGGTTGATGGTGTTATGCTTGTCAATCTGGACTCTGAAAACAGGGATCTAAGTACAAAGCTCAGTGGGACTTATCTAAACTTTACGATTTTTTTTCCATTCAGTTCTTAGAAGTATTAATTGGAAAAACATCTCATTTACTTATAAACTTGTACGTATCAACTTATATGTATGTATCTCCCTATATATCGCTATATGTCTATGTATATTTATCGGAAAATATAAATATATACATTATAAAAATACATATAATTAATAGAGGTGAAAATAATGAACAGTTGTTGCCTCTCCGCATTTGAAACATGAGCTTCTTCTCCTTCCTCTTCTATATGTCCTGAAATTGAGATAGTCACTTTTTAATCAATTTTGATCTAACAACATAGTTGATTTGTACAAAGCATATCATACGATCTGTGAATAATTCTAAAAAAGAAAATTAGATCAGTACCTTTGAGGCCTCCAAGCAAAAGCTTATATTTCATGATTGCAGATCGACTGTTGAAAATCAGCATGAGAAATGTTTTATTTCACAATTTCCATACTAATATACAAAAAACATTTGTACTATCTGAATGATACCGTCATTGTGGTTCTCTAGGTTTGATTTAAGAACACATCTCTTTCAAAATGTGCTATATTCGCCTTATCAATAGTGTGGAAATCTTCAAAAAGGAATGCTGGGAATCAGCCCTCTGAAATGCATTTGAGAAAAACAGGATAGGATTTTGTAATGTCGCACTATTTTGTGTAGGAATGTGATGTTATGTGTATTATAAAGTTCGTATTTCTGTAACTTGTTCAAGCTGTTGGACATTTTGAAAGGAGTCAACATTTGTCTCTTTCAACCTACTGGTGTTGGATTGGAGCTATCAATAACAAAAGATGACAGAAATGTAAAAGGTCGAGATTAGTAAAATAGTACCTCAAAGAATTGGACTGGTACCTTTGCATGCAAAGTCCAAAGTGCCAAGCGTTGCTCTTTGGAGCCACCCATGTGAGAGACAGAGAAATGGATGTAGTAGTTTGGAAATGTAGAATGTTTTAATATTCTTCAGTCAAATATGATCATTATTTTGTAAATTGCATTTCCTGATAAACGTTTGCACATTTAACACTGTTATGGAGAATGCAGCTGAAAAGAATCAAATCACATTATAGCTCTTTACACTATGAGCATTCAACTGAGATATCTTTTCATCAATGTAAGAAAAGCCCCCGCACTGATGCGCTCTCTTTTGTCTCAATGGAAAAATCCCTCATGTATGGCAGGGTTCCATGGTGTAATGGTTAGCACTCTGGACTCTGAATCCAGCGATCCGAGTTAAAATCTCGGTGGGACCTGCTTGAATTATGAGATTTAATATTTCACTAATTTCTTAGAATTTGGACTTGGAAAAACATAACGTCAAAGTTTTATACTGAAACTTATCAACGTATAAGTATGTATCTATGTACACATGGCTATATCCATCTAGATAGTGATAATACAATATAAAGAAATGAATTATTCATAAACATAAGTACTGAAGCTGAAAACTAAAAACTGTTCTTTCCCATCCACAATTTAAGCAAGAGGTTCTTTTCCTTTCTCATCTTTATGATCAGTAATAAGATAGTTCATTTTGCTGATTTCTTATCTGACAACATTCTTGACTTACACAGAGCATTTAATTGTGAATTTCTTTGAAAGAGGAATTCAGATTAATACATTTGACATGTCTTTCGAAAGATTCTACTTTGTGGTTATGGATCTACTTTAGAAAAACAGAGTGTAAATATCTGTGTGTCTTAATTTCAAGATTGTTATTTAAAAGTTCATCTCTTCTGTCCCCAAAATACACAATTTGATTCCTCAAGTTTTCTTTTAATGAAGGCTTTCCAATTAAAAAAGTTCCGTGTTCCCCTTATCAATAACAGTAAGATTTAAACAAGTAATATCTTGGATCAGCCTCTTGTGATGAGTTGAGAAAACAGAGTCAGCTCACAAAATATCTCATTATTTTGAGCCATTTTATTTCCATGTTTTCTAAAAGTTCTATCATTTGCTCACATCAAATAGACTTTAAAAATACAATCAATAAATCAATGTTTCACTCTACCCGTGTTAGATTTATGATATTTATGAATACACTTGACAGAAAAAGATTTGGTCATAAGTCATGAAAGTGGTCCCACCGAGATTTGAACTCGGATCCTTGGATTCAAAGTCCAAAGTGCTAACCATTTCACCATGGAACCTCCCATGTGACAGGGGAGGAAATTGCTGCAGCAATGTGGACATTTCACATTTTTTATTTTCTACAGTCAAAGACAAACAGAATTATATAACTTTTCTATTCTGTTCAACGTTTGCCTATTGAACTATGTTAGGGAAGGATGTTGCACAAAGGACTCAAGTAACGCTATGACTCTGTTGAACAGTACTTTTTATGTGAGATAAGATTTTGCAATAAAAGATAAGATTCCCCCGTGAATGCAATCTCTTCTGCCAAAATGGAAAGCTCAACCTGGTACAGGTGGGTTGATGGTGTTATGCTTGTCAATCTGGACTCTGAAAACAGGGATCTAAGTACAAAGCTCAGTGGGACTTATCTAAACTTTACGATTTTTTTTCCATTCAGTTCTTAGAAGTATTAATTGGAAAAACATCTCATTTACTTATAAACTTGTACGTATCAACTTATATGTATGTATCTCCCTATATATCGCTATATGTCTATGTATATTTATCGGAAAATATAAATATATACATTATAAAAATACATATAATTAATAGAGGTGAAAATAATGAACAGTTGTTGCCTCTCCGCATTTGAAACATGAGCTTCTTCTCCTTCCTCTTCTATATGTCCTGAAATTGAGATAGTCACTTTTTAATCAATTTTGATCTAACAACATAGTTGATTTGTACAAAGCATATCATACGATCTGTGAATAATTCTAAAAAAGAAAATTAGATCAGTACCTTTGAGGCCTCCAAGCAAAAGCTTATATTTCATGATTGCAGATCGACTGTTGAAAATCAGCATGAGAAATGTTTTATTTCACAATTTCCATACTAATATACAAAAAACATTTGTACTATCTGAATGATACCGTCATTGTGGTTCTCTAGGTTTGATTTAAGAACACATCTCTTTCAAAATGTGCTATATTCGCCTTATCAATAGTGTGGAAATCTTCAAAAAGGAATGCTGGGAATCAGCCCTCTGAAATGCATTTGAGAAAAACAGGATAGGATTTTGTAATGTCGCACTATTTTGTGTAGGAATGTGATGTTATGTGTATTATAAAGTTCGTATTTCTGTAACTTGTTCAAGCTGTTGGACATTTTGAAAGGAGTCAACATTTGTCTCTTTCAACCTACTGGTGTTGGATTGGAGCTATCAATAACAAAAGATGACAGAAATGTAAAAGGTCGAGATTAGTAAAATAGTACCTCAAAGAATTGGACTGGTACCTTTGCATGCAAAGTCCAAAGTGCCAAGCGTTGCTCTTTGGAGCCACCCATGTGAGAGACAGAGAAATGGATGTAGTAGTTTGGAAATGTAGAATGTTTTAATATTCTTCAGTCAAATATGATCATTATTTTGTAAATTGCATTTCCTGATAAACGTTTGCACATTTAACACTGTTATGGAGAATGCAGCTGAAAAGAATCAAATCACATTATAGCTCTTTACACTATGAGCATTCAACTGAGATATCTTTTCATCAATGTAAGAAAAGCCCCCGCACTGATGCGCTCTCTTTTGTCTCAATGGAAAAATCCCTCATGTATGGCAGGGTTCCATGGTGTAATGGTTAGCACTCTGGACTCTGAATCCAGCGATCCGAGTTAAAATCTCGGTGGGACCTGCTTGAATTATGAGATTTAATATTTCACTAATTTCTTAGAATTTGGACTTGGAAAAACATAACGTCAAAGTTTTATACTGAAACTTATCAACGTATAAGTATGTATCTATGTACACATGGCTATATCCATCTAGATAGTGATAATACAATATAAAGAAATGAATTATTCATAAACATAAGTACTGAAGCTGAAAACTAAAAACTGTTCTTTCCCATCCACAATTTAAGCAAGAGGTTCTTTTCCTTTCTCATCTTTATGATCAGTAATAAGATAGTTCATTTTGCTGATTTCTTATCTGACAACATTCTTGACTTACACAGAGCATTTAATTGTGAATTTCTTTGAAAGAGGAATTCAGATTAATACATTTGACATGTCTTTCGAAAGATTCTACTTTGTGGTTATGGATCTACTTTAGAAAAACAGAGTGTAAATATCTGTGTGTCTTAATTTCAAGATTGTTATTTAAAAGTTCATCTCTTCTGTCCCCAAAATACACAATTTGATTCCTCAAGTTTTCTTTTAATGAAGGCTTTCCAATTAAAAAAGTTCTGTGTTCCCCTTATCAATAACAGTAAGATTTAAACAAGTAATATCTTGGATCAGCCTCTTGTGATGAGTTGAGAAAACAGAGTCAGCTCACAAAATATCTCATTATTTTGAGCCATTTTATTTCCATGTTTTCTAAAAGTTCTATCATTTGCTCACATCAAATAGACTTTAAAAATACAATCAATAAATCAATGTTTCACTCTACCCGTGTTAGATTTATGATATTTATGAATACACTTGACAGAAAAAGATTTGGTCATAAGTCATGAAAGTGGTCCCACCGAGATTTGAACTCGGATCCTTGGATTCAAAGTCCAAAGTGCTAACCATTTCACCATGGAACCTCCCATGTGACAGGGGAGGAAATTGCTGCAGCAATGTGGACATTTCACATTTTTTATTTTCTACAGTCAAAGACAAACAGAATTATATAACTTTTCTATTCTGTTCAACTTTTGCCTATTGAACTATGTTAGGGAAGGATGTTGCACAAAGGACTCAAGTAACGCTATGACTCTGTTGAACAGTACTTTTTATGTGAGATAAGATTTTGCAATAAAAGATAAGATTCCCCCGTGAATGCAATCTCTTCTGCCAAAATGGAAAGCTCAACCTGGTACAGGTGGGTTGATGGTGTTATGCTTGTCAATCTGGACTCTGAAAACAGGGATCTAAGTACAAAGCTCAGTGGGACTTATCTAAACTTTACGATTTTTTTTCCATTCAGTTCTTAGAAGTATTAATTGGAAAAACATCTCATTTACTTATAAACTTGTACGTATCAACTTATATGTATGTATCTCCCTATATATCGCTATATGTCTATGTATATTTATCGGAAAATATAAATATATACATTATAAAAATACATATAATTAATAGAGGTGAAAATAATGAACAGTTGTTGCCTCTCCGCATTTGAAACATGAGCTTCTTCTCCTTCCTCTTCTATATGTCCTGAAATTGAGATAGTCACTTTTTAATCAATTTTGATCTAACAACATAGTTGATTTGTACAAAGCATATCATACGATCTGTGAATAATTCTAAAAAAGAAAATTAGATCAGTACCTTTGAGGCCTCCAAGCAAAAGCTTATATTTCATGATTGCAGATCGACTGTTGAAAATCAGCATGAGAAATGTTTTATTTCACAATTTCCATACTAATATACAAAAAACATTTGTACTATCTGAATGATACCGTCATTGTGGTTCTCTAGGTTTGATTTAAGAACACATCTCTTTCAAAATGTGCTATATTCGCCTTATCAATAGTGTGGAAATCTTCAAAAAGGAATGCTGGGAATCAGCCCTCTGAAATGCATTTGAGAAAAACAGGATAGGATTTTGTAATGTCGCACTATTTTGTGTAGGAATGTGATGTTATGTGTATTATAAAGTTCGTATTTCTGTAACTTGTTCAAGCTGTTGGACATTTTGAAAGGAGTCAACATTTGTCTCTTTCAACCTACTGGTGTTGGATTGGAGCTATCAATAACAAAAGATGACAGAAATGTAAAAGGTCGAGATTAGTAAAATAGTACCTCAAAGAACTGGACTGGTACCTTTGCATGCAAAGTCCAAAGTGCCAAGCGTTGCTCTTTGGAGCCACCCATGTGAGAGACAGAGAAATGGATGTAGTAGTTTGGAAATGTAGAATGTTTTAATATTCTTCAGTCAAATATGATCATTATTTTGTAAATTGCATTTCCTGATAAACGTTTGCACATTTAACACTGTTATGGAGAATGCAGCTGAAAAGAATCAAATCACATTATAGCTCTTTACACTATGAGCATTCAACTGAGATATCTTTTCATCAATGTAAGAAAAGCCCCCGCACTGATGCGCTCTAATTTGTCTCAATGGAAAAATCCCTCATGTATGGCAGGGTTCCATGGTGTAATGGTTAGCACTCTGGACTCTGAATCCAGCGATCCGAGTTCAAATCTCGGTGGGACCTGCTTGAATTATGAGATTTAATATTTCACTAATTTCTTAGAATTTGGACTTGGAAAAACATAACGTCAAAGTTTTATACTGAAACTTATCAACGTATAAGTATGTATCTATGTACACATGGCTATAGCCATCTAGATAGTGATAATACAATATAAAGAAATGAATTATTCATAAACATAAGTACTGAAGCTGAAAACTAAAAACTGTTCTTTCCCATCCACAATTTAAGCAAGAGGTTCTTTTCCTTTCTCATCTTTATGATCAGTAATAAGATAGTTCATTTTGCTGATTTCTTATCTGACAACATTCTTGACTTACACAGAGCATTTAATTGTGAATTTCTTTGAAAGAGGAATTCAGATTAATACATTTGACATGTCTTTCGAAAGATTCTACTTTGTGGTTATGGATCTACTTTAGAAAAACAGAGTGTAAATATCTGTGTGTCTTAATTTCAAGATTGTTATTTAAAAGTTCATCTCTTCTGTCCCCAAAATACACAATTTGATTCCTCAAGTTTTCTTTTAATGAAGGCTTTCCAATTAAAAAAGTTCCGTGTTCCCCTTATCAATAACAGTAAGATTTAAACAAGTAATATCTTGGATCAGCCTCTTGTGATGAGTTGAGAAAACAGAGTCAGCTCACAAAATATCTCATTATTTTGAGCCATTTTATTTCCATGTTTTCTAAAAGTTCTATCATTTGCTCACATCAAATAGACTTTAAAAATACAATCAATAAATCAATGTTTCACTCTACCCGTGTTAGATTTATGATATTTATGAATACACTTGACAGAAAAAGATTTGGTCATAAGTCATGAAAGTGGTCCCACCGAGATTTGAACTCGGATCCTTGGATTCAAAGTCCAAAGTGCTAACCATTTCACCATGGAACCTCCCATGTGACAGGTGAGGAAATTGCTGCAGCAATGTGGACATTTCACATTTTTTATTTTCTACAGTCAAAGACAAACAGAATTATATAACTTTTCTATTCTGTTCAACTTTTGCCTATTGAACTATGTTAGGGAAGGATGTTGCACAAAGGACTCAAGTAACGCTATGACTCTGTTGAACAGTACTTTTTATGTGAGATAAGATTTTGCAATAAAAGATAAGATTCCCCCGTGAATGCAATCTCTTCTGCCAAAATGGAAAGCTCAACCTGGTACAGGTGGGTTGATGGTGTTATGCTTGTCAATCTGGACTCTGAAAACAGGGATCTAAGTACAAAGCTCAGTGGGACTTATCTAAACTTTACAATTTTTTTTCCATTCAGTTCTTAGAAGTATTAATTGGAAAAACATCTCATTTACTTATAAACTTGTACGTATCAACTTATATGTATGTATCTCCCTATATATCGCTATATGTCTATGTATATTTATCGGAAAATATAAATATATACATTATAAAAATACATATAATTAATAGAGGTGAAAATAATGAACAGTTGTTGCCTCTCCGCATTTGAAACATGAGCTTCTTCTCCTTCCTCTTCTATATGTCCTGAAATTGAGATAGTCACTTTTTAATCAATTTTGATCTAACAACATAGTTGATTTGTACAAAGCATATCATACGATCTGTGAATAATTCTAAAAAAGAAAATTAGATCAGTACCTTTGAGGCCTCCAAGCAAAAGCTTATATTTCATGATTGCAGATCGACTGTTGAAAATCAGCATGAGAAATGTTTTATTTCACAATTTCCATACTAATATACAAAAAACATTTGTACTATCTGAATGATACCGTCATTGTGGTTCTCTAGGTTTGATTTAAGAACACATCTCTTTCAAAATGTGCTATGTTCGCCTTATCAATAGTGTGGAAATCTTCAAAAAGGAATGCTGGGAATCAGCCCTCTGAAATGCATTTGAGAAAAACAGGATAGGATTTTGTAATGTCGCACTATTTTGTGTAGGAATGTGATGTTATGTGTATTATAAAGTTCGTATTTCTGTAACTTGTTCAAGCTGTTGGACATTTTGAAAGGAGTCAACATTTGTCTCTTTCAACCTACTGGTGTTGGATTGGAGCTATCAATAACAAAAGATGACAGAAATGTAAAAGGTCGAGATTAGTAAAATAGTACCTCAAAGAATTGGACTGGTACCTTTGCATGCAAAGTCCAAAGTGCCAAGCGTTGCTCTTTGGAGCCACCCATGTGAGAGACAGAGAAATGGATGTAGTAGTTTGGAAATGTAGAATGTTTTAATATTCTTCAGTCAAATATGATCATTATTTTGTAAATTGCATTTCCTGATAAACGTTTGCACATTTAACACTGTTATGGAGAATGCAGCTGAAAAGAATCAAATCCCATTATAGCTCTTTACACTATGAGCATTCAACTGAGATATCTTTTCATCAATGTAAGAAAAGCCCCCGCACTGATGCGCTCTCTTTTGTCTCAATGGAAAAATCCCTCATGTATGGCAGGGTTCCATGGTGTAATGGTTAGCACTCTGGACTCTGAATCCAGCGATCCGAGTTCAAATCTCGGTGGGACCTGCTTGAATTATGAGATATAATATTTCACTAATTTCTTAGAATTTGGACTTGGAAAAACATAACGTCAAAGTTTTATACTGAAACTTATCAACGTATAAGTATGTATCTATGTACACATGGCTATATCCATCTAGATAGTGATAATACAATATAAAGAAATGAATTATTCATAAACATAAGTACTGAAGCTGAAAACTAAAAACTGTTCTTTCCCATCCACAATTTAAGCAAGAGGTTCTTTTCCTTTCTCATCTTTATGATCAGTAATAAGATAGTTCATTTTGCTGATTTCTTATCTGACAACATTCTTGACTTACACAGTGCATTTAATTGTGAATTTCTTTGAAAGAGGAATTCAGATTAATACATTTGACATGTCTTTCGAAAGATTCTACTTTGTGGTTATGGATCTACTTTAGAAAAACAGAGTGTAAATATCTGTGTGTCTTAATTTCAAGATTGTTATTTAAAAGTTCATCTCTTCTGTCCCCAAAATACACAATTTGATTCCTCAAGTTTTCTTTTAATGAAGGCTTTCCAATTAAAAAAGTTCCGTGTTCCCCTTATCAATAACAGTAAGATTTAAACAAGTAATATCTTGGATCAGCCTCTTGTGATGAGTTGAGAAAACAGAGTCAGCTCACAAAATATCTCATTATTTTGAGCCATTTTATTTCCATGTTTTCTAAAAGTTCTATCATTTGCTCACATCAAATAGACTTTAAAAATACAATCAATAAATCAATGTTTCACTCTACCCGTGTTAGATTTATGATATTTATGAATACACTTGACAGAAAAAGATTTGGTCATAAGTCATGAAAGTGGTCCCACCGAGATTTGAACTCGGATCCTTGGATTCAAAGTCCAAAGTGCTAACCATTTCACCATGGAACCTCCCATGTGACAGGGGAGGAAATTGCTGCAGCAATGTGGACATTTCACATTTTTTATTTTCTACAGTCAAAGACAAACAGAATTATATAACTTTTCTATTCTGTTCAACTTTTGCCTATTGAACTATGTTAGGGAAGGATGTTGCACAAAGGACTCAAGTAACGCTATGACTCTGTTGAACAGTACTTTTTATGTGAGATAAGATTTTGCAATAAAAGATAAGATTCCCCCGTGAATGCAATCTCTTCTGCCAAAATGGAAAGCTCAACCTGGTACAGGTGGGTTGATGGTGTTATGCTTGTCAATCTGGACTCTGAAAACAGGGATCTAAGTACAAAGCTCAGTGGGACTTATCTAAACTTTACGATTTTTTTTCCATTCAGTTCTTAGAAGTATTAATTGGAAAAACATCTCATTTACTTATAAACTTGTACGTATCAACTTATATGTATGTATCTCCCTATATATCGCTATATGTCTATGTATATTTATCGGAAAATATAAATATATACATTATAAAAATACATATAATTAATAGAGGTGAAAATAATGAACAGTTGTTGCCTCTCCGCATTTGAAACATGAGCTTCTTCTCCTTCCTCTTCTATATGTCCTGAAATTGAGATAGTCACTTTTTAATCAATTTTGATCTAACAACATAGTTGATTTGTACAAAGCATATCATACGATCTGTGAATAATTCTAAAAAAGAAAATTAGATCAGTACCTTTGAGGCCTCCAAGCAAAAGCTTATATTTCATGATTGCAGATCGACTGTTGAAAATCAGCATGAGAAATGTTTTATTTCACAATTTCCATACTAATATACAAAAAACATTTGTACTATCTGAATGATACCGTCATTGTGGTTCTCTAGGTTTGATTTAAGAACACATCTCTTTCAAAATGTGCTATATTCGCCTTATCAATAGTGTGGAAATCTTCAAAAAGGAATGCTGGGAATCAGCCCTCTGAAATGCATTTGAGAAAAACAGGATAGGATTTTGTAATGTCGCACTATTTTGTGTAGGAATGTGATGTTATGTGTATTATAAAGTTCGTATTTCTGTAACTTGTTCAAGCTGTTGGACATTTTGAAAGGAGTCAACATTTGTCTCTTTCAACCTACTGGTGTTGGATTGGAGCTATCAATAACAAAAGATGACAGAAATGTAAAAGGTCGAGATTAGTAAAATAGTACCTCAAAGAATTGGACTGGTACCTTTGCATGCAAAGTCCAAAGTGCCAAGCGTTGCTCTTTGGAGCCACCCATGTGAGAGACAGAGAAATGGATGTAGTAGTTTGGAAATGTAGAATGTTTTAATATTCTTCAGTCAAATATGATCATTATTTTGTAAATTGCATTTCCTGATAAACGTTTGCACATTTAACACTGTTATGGAGAATGCAGCTGAAAAGAATCAAATCACATTATAGCTCTTTACACTATGAGCATTCAACTGAGATATCTTTTCATCAATGTAAGAAAAGCCCCCGCACTGATGCGCTCTCTTTTGTCTCAATGGAAAAATCCCTCATGTATGGCAGGGTTCCATGGTGTAATGGTTAGCACTCTGGACTCTGAATCCAGCGATCCGAGTTAAAATCTCGGTGGGACCTGCTTGAATAATGAGATTTAATATTTCACTAATTTCTTAGAATTTGGACTTGGAAAAACATAACGTCAAAGTTTTATACTGAAACTTATCAACGTATAAGTATGTATCTATGTACACATGGCTATATCCATCTAGATAGTGATAATACAATATAAAGAAATGAATTATTCATAAACATAAGTACTGAAGCTGAAAACTAAAAACTGTTCTTTCCCATCCACAATTTAAGCAAGAGGTTCTTTTCCTTTCTCATCTTTATGATCAGTAATAAGATAGTTCATTTTGCTGATTTCTTATCTGACAACATTCTTGACTTACACAGAGCATTTAATTGTGAATTTCTTTGAAAGAGGAATTCAGATTAATACATTTGACATGTCTTTCGAAAGATTCTACTTTGTGGTTATGGATCTACTTTAGAAAAACAGAGTGTAAATATCTGTGTGTCTTAATTTCAAGATTGTTATTTAAAAGTTCATCTCTTCTGTCCCCAAAATACACAATTTGATTCCTCAAGTTTTCTTTTAATGAAGGCTTTCCAATTAAAAAAGTTCCGTGTTCCCCTTATCAATAACAGTAAGATTTAAACAAGTAATATCTTGGATCAGCCTCTTGTGATGAGTTGAGAAAACAGAGTCAGCTCACAAAATATCTCATTATTTTGAGCCATTTTATTTCCATGTTTTCTAAAAGTTCTATCATTTGCTCACATCAAATAGACTTTAAAAATACAATCAATAAATCAATGTTTCACTCTACCCGTGTTAGATTTATGATATTTATGAATACACTTGACAGAAAAAGATTTGGTCATAAGTCATGAAAGTGGTCCCACCGAGATTTGAACTCGGATCCTTGGATTCAAAGTCCAAAGTGCTAACCATTTCACCATGGAACCTCCCATGTGACAGGGGAGGAAATTGCTGCAGCAATGTGGACATTTCACATTTTTTATTTTCTACAGTCAAAGACAAACAGAATTATATAACTTTTCTATTCTGTTCAACTTTTGCCTATTGAACTATGTTAGGGAAGGATGTTGCACAAAGGACTCAAGTAACGCTATGACTCTGTTGAACAGTACTTTTTATGTGAGATAAGATTTTGCAATAAAAGATAAGATTCCCCCGTGAATGCAATCTCTTCTGCCAAAATGGAAAGCTCAACCTGGTACAGGTGGGTTGATGGTGTTATGCTTGTCAATCTGGACTCTGAAAACAGGGATCTAAGTACAAAGCTCAGTGGGACTTATCTAAACTTTACGATTTTTTTTCCATTCAGTTCTTAGAAGTATTAATTGGAAAAACATCTCATTTACTTATAAACTTGTACGTATCAACTTATATGTATGTATCTCCCTATATATCGCTATATGTCTATGTATATTTATCGGAAAATATAAATATATACATTATAAAAATACATATAATTAATAGAGGTGAAAATAATGAACAGTTGTTGCCTCTCCGCATTTGAAACATGAGCTTCTTCTCCTTCCTCTTCTATATGTCCTGAAATTGAGATAGTCACTTTTTAATCAATTTTGATCTAACAACATAGTTGATTTGTACAAAGCATATCATACGATCTGTGAATAATTCTAAAAAAGAAAATTAGATCAGTACCTTTGAGGCCTCCAAGCAAAAGCTTATATTTCATGATTGCAGATCGACTGTTGAAAATCAGCATGAGAAATGTTTTATTTCACAATTTCCATACTAATATACAAAAAACATTTGTACTATCTGAATGATACCGTCATTGTGGTTCTCTAGGTTTGATTTAAGAACACATCTCTTTCAAAATGTGCTATGTTCGCCTTATCAATAGTGTGGAAATCTTCAAAAAGGAATGCTGGGAATCAGCCCTCTGAAATGCATTTGAGAAAAACAGGATAGGATTTTGTAATGTCGCACTATTTTGTGTAGGAATGTGATGTTATGTGTATTATAAAGTTCGTATTTCTGTAACTTGTTCAAGCTGTTGGACATTTTGAAAGGAGTCAACATTTGTCTCTTTCAACCTACTGGTGTTGGATTGGAGCTATCAATAACAAAAGATGACAGAAATGTAAAAGGTCGAGATTAGTAAAATAGTACCTCAAAGAATTGGACTGGTACCTTTGCATGCAAAGTCCAAAGTGCCAAGCGTTGCTCTTTGGAGCCACCCATGTGAGAGACAGAGAAATGGATGTAGTAGTTTGGAAATGTAGAATGTTTTAATATTCTTCAGTCAAATATGATCATTATTTTGTAAATTGCATTTCCTGATAAACGTTTGCACATTTAACACTGTTATGGAGAATGCAGCTGAAAAGAATCAAATCACATTATAGCTCTTTACACTATGAGCATTCAACTGAGATATCTTTTCATCAATGTAAGAAAAGCCCCCGCACTGATGCGCTCTCTTTTGTCTCAATGGAAAAATCCCTCATGTATGGCAGGGTTCCATGGTGTAATGGTTAGCACTCTGGACTCTGAATCCAGCGATCCGAGTTCAAATCTCGGTGGGACCTGCTTGAATTATGAGATATAATATTTCACTAATTTCTTAGAATTTGGACTTGGAAAAACATAACGTCAAAGTTTTATACTGAAACTTATCAACGTATAATTATGTATCTATGTACACATGGCTATATCCATCTAGATAGTGATAATACAATATAAAGAAATGAATTATTCATAAACATAAGTACTGAAGCTGAAAACTAAAAACTGTTCTTTCCCATCCACAATTTAAGCAAGAGGTTCTTTTCCTTTCTCATCTTTATGATCAGTAATAAGATAGTTCATTTTGCTGATTTCTTATCTGACAACATTCTTGACTTACACAGTGCATTTAATTGTGAATTTCTTTGAAAGAGGAATTCAGATTAATACATTTGACATGTCTTTCGAAAGATTCTACTTTGTGGTTATGGATCTACTTTAGAAAAACAGAGTGTAAATATCTGTGTGTCTTAATTTCAAGATTGTTATTTAAAAGTTCATCTCTTCTGTCCCCAAAATACACAATTTGATTCCTCAAGTTTTCTTTTAATGAAGGCTTTCCAATTAAAAAAGTTCCGTGTTCCCCTTATCAATAACAGTAAGATTTAAACAAGTAATATCTTGGATCAGCCTCTTGTGATGAGTTGAGAAAACAGAGTCAGCTCACAAAATATCTCATTATTTTGAGCCATTTTATTTCCATGTTTTCTAAAAGTTCTATCATTTGCTCACATCAAATAGACTTTAAAAATACAATCAATAAATCAACGTTTCACTCTACCCGTGTTAGATTTATGATATTTATGAATACACTTGACAGAAAAAGATTTGGTCATAAGTCATGAAAGTGGTCCCACCGAGATTTGAACTCGGATCCTTGGATTCAAAGTCCAAAGTGCTAACCATTTCACCATGGAACCTCCCATGTGACAGGGGAGGAAATTGCTGCAGCAATGTGGACATTTCACATTTTTTATTTTCTACAGTCAAAGACAAACAGAATTATATAACTTTTCTATTCTGTTCAACTTTTGCCTATTGAACTATGTTAGGGAAGGATGTTGCACAAAGGACTCAAGTAACGCTATGACTCTGTTGAACAGTACTTTTTATGTGAGATAAGATTTTGCAATAAAAGATAAGATTCCCCCGTGAATGCAATCTCTTCTGCCAAAATGGAAAGCTCAACCTGGTACAGGTGGGTTGATGGTGTTATGCTTGTCAATCTGGACTCTGAAAACAGGGATCTAAGTACAAAGCTCAGTGGGACTTATCTAAACTTTACGATTTTTTTTCCATTCAGTTCTTAGAAGTATTAATTGGAAAAACATCTCATTTACTTATAAACTTGTACGTATCAACTTATATGTATGTATCTCCCTATATATCGCTATATGTCTATGTATATTTATCGGAAAATATAAATATATACATTATAAAAATACATATAATTAATAGAGGTGAAAATAATGAACAGTTGTTGCCTCTCCGCATTTGAAACATGAGCTTCTTCTCCTTCCTCTTCTATATGTCCTGAAATTGAGATAGTCACTTTTTAATCAATTTTGATCTAACAACATAGTTGATTTGTACAAAGCATATCATACGATCTGTGAATAATTCTAAAAAAGAAAATTAGATCAGTACCTTTGAGGCCTCCAAGCAAAAGCTTATATTTCATGATTGCAGATCGACTGTTGAAAATCAGCATGAGAAATGTTTTATTTCACAATTTCCATACTAATATACAAAAAACATTTGTACTATCTGAATGATACCGTCATTGTGGTTCTCTAGGTTTGATTTAAGAACACATCTCTTTCAAAATGTGCTATGTTCGCCTTATCAATAGTGTGGAAATCTTCAAAAAGGAATGCTGGGAATCAGCCCTCTGAAATGCATTTGAGAAAAACAGGATAGGATTTTGTAATGTCGCACTATTTTGTGTAGGAATGTGATGTTATGTGTATTATAAAGTTCGTATTTCTGTAACTTGTTCAAGCTGTTGGACATTTTGAAAGGAGTCAACATTTGTCTCTTTCAACCTACTGGTGTTGGATTGGAGCTATCAATAACAAAAGATGACAGAAATGTAAAAGGTCGAGATTAGTAAAATAGTACCTCAAAGAATTGGACTGGTACCTTTGCATGCAAAGTCCAAAGTGCCAAGCGTTGCTCTTTGGAGCCACCCATGTGAGAGACAGAGAAATGGATGTAGTAGTTTGGAAATGTAGAATGTTTTAATATTCTTCAGTCAAATATGATCATTATTTTGTAAATTGCATTTCCTGATAAACGTTTGCACATTTAACACTGTTATGGAGAATGCAGCTGAAAAGAATCAAATCACATTATAGCTCTTTACACTATGAGCATTCAACTGAGATATCTTTTCATCAATGTAAGAAAAGCCCCCGCACTGATGCGCTCTCTTTTGTCTCAATGGAAAAATCCCTCATGTATGGCAGGGTTCCATGGTGTAATGGTTAGCACTCTGGACTCTGAATCCAGCGATCCGAGTTCAAATCTCGGTGGGACCTGCTTGAATTATGAGATATAATATTTCACTAATTTCTTAGAATTTGGACTTGGAAAAACATAACGTCAAAGTTTTATACTGAAACTTATCAACGTATAATTATGTATCTATGTACACATGGCTATATCCATCTAGATAGTGATAATACAATATAAAGAAATGAATTATTCATAAACATAAGTACTGAAGCTGAAAACTAAAAACTGTTCTTTCCCATCCACAATTTAAGCAAGAGGTTCTTTTCCTTTCTCATCTTTATGATCAGTAATAAGATAGTTCATTTTGCTGATTTCTTATCTGACAACATTCTTGACTTACACAGTGCATTTAATTGTGAATTTCTTTGAAAGAGGAATTCAGATTAATACATTTGACATGTCTTTCGAAAGATTCTACTTTGTGGTTATGGATCTACTTTAGAAAAACAGAGTGTAAATATCTGTGTGTCTTAATTTCAAGATTGTTATTTAAAAGTTCATCTCTTCTGTCCCCAAAATACACAATTTGATTCCTCAAGTTTTCTTTTAATGAAGGCTTTCCAATTAAAAAAGTTCCGTGTTCCCCTTATCAATAACAGTAAGATTTAAACAAGTAATATCTTGGATCAGCCTCTTGTGATGAGTTGAGAAAACAGAGTCAGCTCACAAAATATCTCATTATTTTGAGCCATTTTATTTCCATGTTTTCTAAAAGTTCTATCATTTGCTCACATCAAATAGACTTTAAAAATACAATCAATAAATCAACGTTTCACTCTACCCGTGTTAGATTTATGATATTTATGAATACACTTGACAGAAAAAGATTTGGTCATAAGTCATGAAAGTGGTCCCACCGAGATTTGAACTCGGATCCTTGGATTCAAAGTCCAAAGTGCTAACCATTTCACCATGGAACCTCCCATGTGACAGGGGAGGAAATTGCTGCAGCAATGTGGACATTTCACATTTTTTATTTTCTACAGTCAAAGACAAACAGAATTATATAACTTTTCTATTCTGTTCAACTTTTGCCTATTGAACTATGTTAGGGAAGGATGTTGCACAAAGGACTCAAGTAACGCTATGACTCTGTTGAACAGTACTTTTTATGTGAGATAAGATTTTGCAATAAAAGATAAGATTCCCCCGTGAATGCAATCTCTTCTGCCAAAATGGAAAGCTCAACCTGGTACAGGTGGGTTGATGGTGTTATGCTTGTCAATCTGGACTCTGAAAACAGGGATCTAAGTACAAAGCTCAGTGGGACTTATCTAAACTTTACGATTTTTTTTCCATTCAGTTCTTAGAAGTATTAATTGGAAAAACATCTCATTTACTTATAAACTTGTACGTATCAACTTATATGTATGTATCTCCCTATATATCGCTATATGTCTATGTATATTTATCGGAAAATATAAATATATACATTATAAAAATACATATAATTAATAGAGGTGAAAATAATGAACAGTTGTTGCCTCTCCGCATTTGAAACATGAGCTTCTTCTCCTTCCTCTTCTATATGTCCTGAAATTGAGATAGTCACTTTTTAATCAATTTTGATCTAACAACATAGTTGATTTGTACAAAGCATATCATACGATCTGTGAATAATTCTAAAAAAGAAAATTAGATCAGTACCTTTGAGGCCTCCAAGCAAAAGCTTATATTTCATGATTGCAGATCGACTGTTGAAAATCAGCATGAGAAATGTTTTATTTCACAATTTCCATACTAATATACAAAAAACATTTGTACTATCTGAATGATACCGTCATTGTGGTTCTCTAGGTTTGATTTAAGAACACATCTCTTTCAAAATGTGCTATGTTCGCCTTATCAATAGTGTGGAAATCTTCAAAAAGGAATGCTGGGAATCAGCCCTCTGAAATGCATTTGAGAAAAACAGGATAGGATTTTGTAATGTCGCACTATTTTGTGTAGGAATGTGATGTTATGTGTATTATAAAGTTCGTATTTCTGTAACTTGTTCAAGCTGTTGGACATTTTGAAAGGAGTCAACATTTGTCTCTTTCAACCTACTGGTGTTGGATTGGAGCTATCAATAACAAAAGATGACAGAAATGTAAAAGGTCGAGATTAGTAAAATAGTACCTCAAAGAATTGGACTGGTACCTTTGCATGCAAAGTCCAAAGTGCCAAGCGTTGCTCTTTGGAGCCACCCATGTGAGAGACAGAGAAATGGATGTAGTAGTTTGGAAATGTAGAATGTTTTAATATTCTTCAGTCAAATATGATCATTATTTTGTAAATTGCATTTCCTGATAAACGTTTGCACATTTAACACTGTTATGGAGAATGCAGCTGAAAAGAATCAAATCACATTATAGCTCTTTACACTATGAGCATTCAACTGAGATATCTTTTCATCAATGTAAGAAAAGCCCCCGCACTGATGCGCTCTCTTTTGTCTCAATGGAAAAATCCCTCATGTATGGCAGGGTTCCATGGTGTAATGGTTAGCACTCTGGACTCTGAATCCAGCGATCCGAGTTCAAATCTCGGTGGGACCTGCTTGAATTATGAGATATAATATTTCACTAATTTCTTAGAATTTGGACTTGGAAAAACATAACGTCAAAGTTTTATACTGAAACTTATCAACGTATAATTATGTATCTATGTACACATGGCTATATCCATCTAGATAGTGATAATACAATATAAAGAAATGAATTATTCATAAACATAAGTACTGAAGCTGAAAACTAAAAACTGTTCTTTCCCATCCACAATTTAAGCAAGAGGTTCTTTTCCTTTCTCATCTTTATGATCAGTAATAAGATAGTTCATTTTGCTGATTTCTTATCTGACAACATTCTTGACTTACACAGTGCATTTAATTGTGAATTTCTTTGAAAGAGGAATTCAGATTAATACATTTGACATGTCTTTCGAAAGATTCTACTTTGTGGTTATGGATCTACTTTAGAAAAACAGAGTGTAAATATCTGTGTGTCTTAATTTCAAGATTGTTATTTAAAAGTTCATCTCTTCTGTCCCCAAAATACACAATTTGATTCCTCAAGTTTTCTTTTAATGAAGGCTTTCCAATTAAAAAAGTTCCGTGTTCCCCTTATCAATAACAGTAAGATTTAAACAAGTAATATCTTGGATCAGCCTCTTGTGATGAGTTGAGAAAACAGAGTCAGCTCACAAAATATCTCATTATTTTGAGCCATTTTATTTCCATGTTTTCTAAAAGTTCTATCATTTGCTCACATCAAATAGACTTTAAAAATACAATCAATAAATCAACGTTTCACTCTACCCGTGTTAGATTTATGATATTTATGAATACACTTGACAGAAAAAGATTTGGTCATAAGTCATGAAAGTGGTCCCACCGAGATTTGAACTCGGATCCTTGGATTCAAAGTCCAAAGTGCTAACCATTTCACCATGGAACCTCCCATGTGACAGGGGAGGAAATTGCTGCAGCAATGTGGACATTTCACATTTTTTATTTTCTACAGTCAAAGACAAACAGAATTATATAACTTTTCTATTCTGTTCAACTTTTGCCTATTGAACTATGTTAGGGAAGGATGTTGCACAAAGGACTCAAGTAACGCTATGACTCTGTTGAACAGTACTTTTTATGTGAGATAAGATTTTGCAATAAAAGATAAGATTCCCCCGTGAATGCAATCTCTTCTGCCAAAATGGAAAGCTCAACCTGGTACAGGTGGGTTGATGGTGTTATGCTTGTCAATCTGGACTCTGAAAACAGGGATCTAAGTACAAAGCTCAGTGGGACTTATCTAAACTTTACGATTTTTTTTCCATTCAGTTCTTAGAAGTATTAATTGGAAAAACATCTCATTTACTTATAAACTTGTACGTATCAACTTATATGTATGTATCTCCCTATATATCGCTATATGTCTATGTATATTTATCGGAAAATATAAATATATACATTATAAAAATACATATAATTAATAGAGGTGAAAATAATGAACAGTTGTTGCCTCTCCGCATTTGAAACATGAGCTTCTTCTCCTTCCTCTTCTATATGTCCTGAAATTGAGATAGTCACTTTTTAATCAATTTTGATCTAACAACATAGTTGATTTGTACAAAGCATATCATACGATCTGTGAATAATTCTAAAAAAGAAAATTAGATCAGTACCTTTGAGGCCTCCAAGCAAAAGCTTATATTTCATGATTGCAGATCGACTGTTGAAAATCAGCATGAGAAATGTTTTATTTCACAATTTCCATACTAATATACAAAAAACATTTGTACTATCTGAATGATACCGTCATTGTGGTTCTCTAGGTTTGATTTAAGAACACATCTCTTTCAAAATGTGCTATGTTCGCCTTATCAATAGTGTGGAAATCTTCAAAAAGGAATGCTGGGAATCAGCCCTCTGAAATGCATTTGAGAAAAACAGGATAGGATTTTGTAATGTCGCACTATTTTGTGTAGGAATGTGATGTTATGTGTATTATAAAGTTCGTATTTCTGTAACTTGTTCAAGCTGTTGGACATTTTGAAAGGAGTCAACATTTGTCTCTTTCAACCTACTGGTGTTGGATTGGAGCTATCAATAACAAAAGATGACAGAAATGTAAAAGGTCGAGATTAGTAAAATAGTACCTCAAAGAATTGGACTGGTACCTTTGCATGCAAAGTCCAAAGTGCCAAGCGTTGCTCTTTGGAGCCACCCATGTGAGAGACAGAGAAATGGATGTAGTAGTTTGGAAATGTAGAATGTTTTAATATTCTTCAGTCAAATATGATCATTATTTTGTAAATTGCATTTCCTGATAAACGTTTGCACATTTAACACTGTTATGGAGAATGCAGCTGAAAAGAATCAAATCACATTATAGCTCTTTACACTATGAGCATTCAACTGAGATATCTTTTCATCAATGTAAGAAAAGCCCCCGCACTGATGCGCTCTCTTTTGTCTCAATGGAAAAATCCCTCATGTATGGCAGGGTTCCATGGTGTAATGGTTAGCACTCTGGACTCTGAATCCAGCGATCCGAGTTCAAATCTCGGTGGGACCTGCTTGAATTATGAGATATAATATTTCACTAATTTCTTAGAATTTGGACTTGGAAAAACATAACGTCAAAGTTTTATACTGAAACTTATCAACGTATAATTATGTATCTATGTACACATGGCTATATCCATCTAGATAGTGATAATACAATATAAAGAAATGAATTATTCATAAACATAAGTACTGAAGCTGAAAACTAAAAACTGTTCTTTCCCATCCACAATTTAAGCAAGAGGTTCTTTTCCTTTCTCATCTTTATGATCAGTAATAAGATAGTTCATTTTGCTGATTTCTTATCTGACAACATTCTTGACTTACACAGTGCATTTAATTGTGAATTTCTTTGAAAGAGGAATTCAGATTAATACATTTGACATGTCTTTCGAAAGATTCTACTTTGTGGTTATGGATCTACTTTAGAAAAACAGAGTGTAAATATCTGTGTGTCTTAATTTCAAGATTGTTATTTAAAAGTTCATCTCTTCTGTCCCCAAAATACACAATTTGATTCCTCAAGTTTTCTTTTAATGAAGGCTTTCCAATTAAAAAAGTTCCGTGTTCCCCTTATCAATAACAGTAAGATTTAAACAAGTAATATCTTGGATCAGCCTCTTGTGATGAGTTGAGAAAACAGAGTCAGCTCACAAAATATCTCATTATTTTGAGCCATTTTATTTCCATGTTTTCTAAAAGTTCTATCATTTGCTCACATCAAATAGACTTTAAAAATACAATCAATAAATCAACGTTTCACTCTACCCGTGTTAGATTTATGATATTTATGAATACACTTGACAGAAAAAGATTTGGTCATAAGTCATGAAAGTGGTCCCACCGAGATTTGAACTCGGATCCTTGGATTCAAAGTCCAAAGTGCTAACCATTTCACCATGGAACCTCCCATGTGACAGGGGAGGAAATTGCTGCAGCAATGTGGACATTTCACATTTTTTATTTTCTACAGTCAAAGACAAACAGAATTATATAACTTTTCTATTCTGTTCAACTTTTGCCTATTGAACTATGTTAGGGAAGGATGTTGCACAAAGGACTCAAGTAACGCTATGACTCTGTTGAACAGTACTTTTTATGTGAGATAAGATTTTGCAATAAAAGATAAGATTCCCCCGTGAATGCAATCTCTTCTGCCAAAATGGAAAGCTCAACCTGGTACAGGTGGGTTGATGGTGTTATGCTTGTCAATCTGGACTCTGAAAACAGGGATCTAAGTACAAAGCTCAGTGGGACTTATCTAAACTTTACGATTTTTTTTCCATTCAGTTCTTAGAAGTATTAATTGGAAAAACATCTCATTTACTTATAAACTTGTACGTATCAACTTATATGTATGTATCTCCCTATATATCGCTATATGTCTATGTATATTTATCGGAAAATATAAATATATACATTATAAAAATACATATAATTAATAGAGGTGAAAATAATGAACAGTTGTTGCCTCTCCGCATTTGAAACATGAGCTTCTTCTCCTTCCTCTTCTATATGTCCTGAAATTGAGATAGTCACTTTTTAATCAATTTTGATCTAACAACATAGTTGATTTGTACAAAGCATATCATACGATCTGTGAATAATTCTAAAAAAGAAAATTAGATCAGTACCTTTGAGGCCTCCAAGCAAAAGCTTATATTTCATGATTGCAGATCGACTGTTGAAAATCAGCATGAGAAATGTTTTATTTCACAATTTCCATACTAATATACAAAAAACATTTGTACTATCTGAATGATACCGTCATTGTGGTTCTCTAGGTTTGATTTAAGAACACATCTCTTTCAAAATGTGCTATGTTCGCCTTATCAATAGTGTGGAAATCTTCAAAAAGGAATGCTGGGAATCAGCCCTCTGAAATGCATTTGAGAAAAACAGGATAGGATTTTGTAATGTCGCACTATTTTGTGTAGGAATGTGATGTTATGTGTATTATAAAGTTCGTATTTCTGTAACTTGTTCAAGCTGTTGGACATTTTGAAAGGAGTCAACATTTGTCTCTTTCAACCTACTGGTGTTGGATTGGAGCTATCAATAACAAAAGATGACAGAAATGTAAAAGGTCGAGATTAGTAAAATAGTACCTCAAAGAATTGGACTGGTACCTTTGCATGCAAAGTCCAAAGTGCCAAGCGTTGCTCTTTGGAGCCACCCATGTGAGAGACAGAGAAATGGATGTAGTAGTTTGGAAATGTAGAATGTTTTAATATTCTTCAGTCAAATATGATCATTATTTTGTAAATTGCATTTCCTGATAAACGTTTGCACATTTAACACTGTTATGGAGAATGCAGCTGAAAAGAATCAAATCACATTATAGCTCTTTACACTATGAGCATTCAACTGAGATATCTTTTCATCAATGTAAGAAAAGCCCCCGCACTGATGCGCTCTCTTTTGTCTCAATGGAAAAATCCCTCATGTATGGCAGGGTTCCATGGTGTAATGGTTAGCACTCTGGACTCTGAATCCAGCGATCCGAGTTCAAATCTCGGTGGGACCTGCTTGAATTATGAGATATAATATTTCACTAATTTCTTAGAATTTGGACTTGGAAAAACATAACGTCAAAGTTTTATACTGAAACTTATCAACGTATAATTATGTATCTATGTACACATGGCTATATCCATCTAGATAGTGATAATACAATATAAAGAAATGAATTATTCATAAACATAAGTACTGAAGCTGAAAACTAAAAACTGTTCTTTCCCATCCACAATTTAAGCAAGAGGTTCTTTTCCTTTCTCATCTTTATGATCAGTAATAAGATAGTTCATTTTGCTGATTTCTTATCTGACAACATTCTTGACTTACACAGTGCATTTAATTGTGAATTTCTTTGAAAGAGGAATTCAGATTAATACATTTGACATGTCTTTCGAAAGATTCTACTTTGTGGTTATGGATCTACTTTAGAAAAACAGAGTGTAAATATCTGTGTGTCTTAATTTCAAGATTGTTATTTAAAAGTTCATCTCTTCTGTCCCCAAAATACACAATTTGATTCCTCAAGTTTTCTTTTAATGAAGGCTTTCCAATTAAAAAAGTTCCGTGTTCCCCTTATCAATAACAGTAAGATTTAAACAAGTAATATCTTGGATCAGCCTCTTGTGATGAGTTGAGAAAACAGAGTCAGCTCACAAAATATCTCATTATTTTGAGCCATTTTATTTCCATGTTTTCTAAAAGTTCTATCATTTGCTCACATCAAATAGACTTTAAAAATACAATCAATAAATCAACGTTTCACTCTACCCGTGTTAGATTTATGATATTTATGAATACACTTGACAGAAAAAGATTTGGTCATAAGTCATGAAAGTGGTCCCACCGAGATTTGAACTCGGATCCTTGGATTCAAAGTCCAAAGTGCTAACCATTTCACCATGGAACCTCCCATGTGACAGGGGAGGAAATTGCTGCAGCAATGTGGACATTTCACATTTTTTATTTTCTACAGTCAAAGACAAACAGAATTATATAACTTTTCTATTCTGTTCAACTTTTGCCTATTGAACTATGTTAGGGAAGGATGTTGCACAAAGGACTCAAGTAACGCTATGACTCTGTTGAACAGTACTTTTTATGTGAGATAAGATTTTGCAATAAAAGATAAGATTCCCCCGTGAATGCAATCTCTTCTGCCAAAATGGAAAGCTCAACCTGGTACAGGTGGGTTGATGGTGTTATGCTTGTCAATCTGGACTCTGAAAACAGGGATCTAAGTACAAAGCTCAGTGGGACTTATCTAAACTTTACGATTTTTTTTCCATTCAGTTCTTAGAAGTATTAATTGGAAAAACATCTCATTTACTTATAAACTTGTACGTATCAACTTATATGTATGTATCTCCCTATATATCGCTATATGTCTATGTATATTTATCGGAAAATATAAATATATACATTATAAAAATACATATAATTAATAGAGGTGAAAATAATGAACAGTTGTTGCCTCTCCGCATTTGAAACATGAGCTTCTTCTCCTTCCTCTTCTATATGTCCTGAAATTGAGATAGTCACTTTTTAATCAATTTTGATCTAACAACATAGTTGATTTGTACAAAGCATATCATACGATCTGTGAATAATTCTAAAAAAGAAAATTAGATCAGTACCTTTGAGGCCTCCAAGCAAAAGCTTATATTTCATGATTGCAGATCGACTGTTGAAAATCAGCATGAGAAATGTTTTATTTCACAATTTCCATACTAATATACAAAAAACATTTGTACTATCTGAATGATACCGTCATTGTGGTTCTCTAGGTTTGATTTAAGAACACATCTCTTTCAAAATGTGCTATGTTCGCCTTATCAATAGTGTGGAAATCTTCAAAAAGGAATGCTGGGAATCAGCCCTCTGAAATGCATTTGAGAAAAACAGGATAGGATTTTGTAATGTCGCACTATTTTGTGTAGGAATGTGATGTTATGTGTATTATAAAGTTCGTATTTCTGTAACTTGTTCAAGCTGTTGGACATTTTGAAAGGAGTCAACATTTGTCTCTTTCAACCTACTGGTGTTGGATTGGAGCTATCAATAACAAAAGATGACAGAAATGTAAAAGGTCGAGATTAGTAAAATAGTACCTCAAAGAATTGGACTGGTACCTTTGCATGCAAAGTCCAAAGTGCCAAGCGTTGCTCTTTGGAGCCACCCATGTGAGAGACAGAGAAATGGATGTAGTAGTTTGGAAATGTAGAATGTTTTAATATTCTTCAGTCAAATATGATCATTATTTTGTAAATTGCATTTCCTGATAAACGTTTGCACATTTAACACTGTTATGGAGAATGCAGCTGAAAAGAATCAAATCACATTATAGCTCTTTACACTATGAGCATTCAACTGAGATATCTTTTCATCAATGTAAGAAAAGCCCCCGCACTGATGCGCTCTCTTTTGTCTCAATGGAAAAATCCCTCATGTATGGCAGGGTTCCATGGTGTAATGGTTAGCACTCTGGACTCTGAATCCAGCGATCCGAGTTCAAATCTCGGTGGGACCTGCTTGAATTATGAGATATAATATTTCACTAATTTCTTAGAATTTGGACTTGGAAAAACATAACGTCAAAGTTTTATACTGAAACTTATCAACGTATAATTATGTATCTATGTACACATGGCTATATCCATCTAGATAGTGATAATACAATATAAAGAAATGAATTATTCATAAACATAAGTACTGAAGCTGAAAACTAAAAACTGTTCTTTCCCATCCACAATTTAAGCAAGAGGTTCTTTTCCTTTCTCATCTTTATGATCAGTAATAAGATAGTTCATTTTGCTGATTTCTTATCTGACAACATTCTTGACTTACACAGTGCATTTAATTGTGAATTTCTTTGAAAGAGGAATTCAGATTAATACATTTGACATGTCTTTCGAAAGATTCTACTTTGTGGTTATGGATCTACTTTAGAAAAACAGAGTGTAAATATCTGTGTGTCTTAATTTCAAGATTGTTATTTAAAAGTTCATCTCTTCTGTCCCCAAAATACACAATTTGATTCCTCAAGTTTTCTTTTAATGAAGGCTTTCCAATTAAAAAAGTTCCGTGTTCCCCTTATCAATAACAGTAAGATTTAAACAAGTAATATCTTGGATCAGCCTCTTGTGATGAGTTGAGAAAACAGAGTCAGCTCACAAAATATCTCATTATTTTGAGCCATTTTATTTCCATGTTTTCTAAAAGTTCTATCATTTGCTCACATCAAATAGACTTTAAAAATACAATCAATAAATCAACGTTTCACTCTACCCGTGTTAGATTTATGATATTTATGAATACACTTGACAGAAAAAGATTTGGTCATAAGTCATGAAAGTGGTCCCACCGAGATTTGAACTCGGATCCTTGGATTCAAAGTCCAAAGTGCTAACCATTTCACCATGGAACCTCCCATGTGACAGGGGAGGAAATTGCTGCAGCAATGTGGACATTTCACATTTTTTATTTTCTACAGTCAAAGACAAACAGAATTATATAACTTTTCTATTCTGTTCAACTTTTGCCTATTGAACTATGTTAGGGAAGGATGTTGCACAAAGGACTCAAGTAACGCTATGACTCTGTTGAACAGTACTTTTTATGTGAGATAAGATTTTGCAATAAAAGATAAGATTCCCCCGTGAATGCAATCTCTTCTGCCAAAATGGAAAGCTCAACCTGGTACAGGTGGGTTGATGGTGTTATGCTTGTCAATCTGGACTCTGAAAACAGGGATCTAAGTACAAAGCTCAGTGGGACTTATCTAAACTTTACGATTTTTTTTCCATTCAGTTCTTAGAAGTATTAATTGGAAAAACATCTCATTTACTTATAAACTTGTACGTATCAACTTATATGTATGTATCTCCCTATATATCGCTATATGTCTATGTATATTTATCGGAAAATATAAATATATACATTATAAAAATACATATAATTAATAGAGGTGAAAATAATGAACAGTTGTTGCCTCTCCGCATTTGAAACATGAGCTTCTTCTCCTTCCTCTTCTATATGTCCTGAAATTGAGATAGTCACTTTTTAATCAATTTTGATCTAACAACATAGTTGATTTGTACAAAGCATATCATACGATCTGTGAATAATTCTAAAAAAGAAAATTAGATCAGTACCTTTGAGGCCTCCAAGCAAAAGCTTATATTTCATGATTGCAGATCGACTGTTGAAAATCAGCATGAGAAATGTTTTATTTCACAATTTCCATACTAATATACAAAAAACATTTGTACTATCTGAATGATACCGTCATTGTGGTTCTCTAGGTTTGATTTAAGAACACATCTCTTTCAAAATGTGCTATGTTCGCCTTATCAATAGTGTGGAAATCTTCAAAAAGGAATGCTGGGAATCAGCCCTCTGAAATGCATTTGAGAAAAACAGGATAGGATTTTGTAATGTCGCACTATTTTGTGTAGGAATGTGATGTTATGTGTATTATAAAGTTCGTATTTCTGTAACTTGTTCAAGCTGTTGGACATTTTGAAAGGAGTCAACATTTGTCTCTTTCAACCTACTGGTGTTGGATTGGAGCTATCAATAACAAAAGATGACAGAAATGTAAAAGGTCGAGATTAGTAAAATAGTACCTCAAAGAATTGGACTGGTACCTTTGCATGCAAAGTCCAAAGTGCCAAGCGTTGCTCTTTGGAGCCACCCATGTGAGAGACAGAGAAATGGATGTAGTAGTTTGGAAATGTAGAATGTTTTAATATTCTTCAGTCAAATATGATCATTATTTTGTAAATTGCATTTCCTGATAAACGTTTGCACATTTAACACTGTTATGGAGAATGCAGCTGAAAAGAATCAAATCACATTATAGCTCTTTACACTATGAGCATTCAACTGAGATATCTTTTCATCAATGTAAGAAAAGCCCCCGCACTGATGCGCTCTCTTTTGTCTCAATGGAAAAATCCCTCATGTATGGCAGGGTTCCATGGTGTAATGGTTAGCACTCTGGACTCTGAATCCAGCGATCCGAGTTCAAATCTCGGTGGGACCTGCTTGAATTATGAGATATAATATTTCACTAATTTCTTAGAATTTGGACTTGGAAAAACATAACGTCAAAGTTTTATACTGAAACTTATCAACGTATAATTATGTATCTATGTACACATGGCTATATCCATCTAGATAGTGATAATACAATATAAAGAAATGAATTATTCATAAACATAAGTACTGAAGCTGAAAACTAAAAACTGTTCTTTCCCATCCACAATTTAAGCAAGAGGTTCTTTTCCTTTCTCATCTTTATGATCAGTAATAAGATAGTTCATTTTGCTGATTTCTTATCTGACAACATTCTTGACTTACACAGTGCATTTAATTGTGAATTTCTTTGAAAGAGGAATTCAGATTAATACATTTGACATGTCTTTCGAAAGATTCTACTTTGTGGTTATGGATCTACTTTAGAAAAACAGAGTGTAAATATCTGTGTGTCTTAATTTCAAGATTGTTATTTAAAAGTTCATCTCTTCTGTCCCCAAAATACACAATTTGATTCCTCAAGTTTTCTTTTAATGAAGGCTTTCCAATTAAAAAAGTTCCGTGTTCCCCTTATCAATAACAGTAAGATTTAAACAAGTAATATCTTGGATCAGCCTCTTGTGATGAGTTGAGAAAACAGAGTCAGCTCACAAAATATCTCATTATTTTGAGCCATTTTATTTCCATGTTTTCTAAAAGTTCTATCATTTGCTCACATCAAATAGACTTTAAAAATACAATCAATAAATCAACGTTTCACTCTACCCGTGTTAGATTTATGATATTTATGAATACACTTGACAGAAAAAGATTTGGTCATAAGTCATGAAAGTGGTCCCACCGAGATTTGAACTCGGATCCTTGGATTCAAAGTCCAAAGTGCTAACCATTTCACCATGGAACCTCCCATGTGACAGGGGAGGAAATTGCTGCAGCAATGTGGACATTTCACATTTTTTATTTTCTACAGTCAAAGACAAACAGAATTATATAACTTTTCTATTCTGTTCAACTTTTGCCTATTGAACTATGTTAGGGAAGGATGTTGCACAAAGGACTCAAGTAACGCTATGACTCTGTTGAACAGTACTTTTTATGTGAGATAAGATTTTGCAATAAAAGATAAGATTCCCCCGTGAATGCAATCTCTTCTGCCAAAATGGAAAGCTCAACCTGGTACAGGTGGGTTGATGGTGTTATGCTTGTCAATCTGGACTCTGAAAACAGGGATCTAAGTACAAAGCTCAGTGGGACTTATCTAAACTTTACGATTTTTTTTCCATTCAGTTCTTAGAAGTATTAATTGGAAAAACATCTCATTTACTTATAAACTTGTACGTATCAACTTATATGTATGTATCTCCCTATATATCGCTATATGTCTATGTATATTTATCGGAAAATATAAATATATACATTATAAAAATACATATAATTAATAGAGGTGAAAATAATGAACAGTTGTTGCCTCTCCGCATTTGAAACATGAGCTTCTTCTCCTTCCTCTTCTATATGTCCTGAAATTGAGATAGTCACTTTTTAATCAATTTTGATCTAACAACATAGTTGATTTGTACAAAGCATATCATACGATCTGTGAATAATTCTAAAAAAGAAAATTAGATCAGTACCTTTGAGGCCTCCAAGCAAAAGCTTATATTTCATGATTGCAGATCGACTGTTGAAAATCAGCATGAGAAATGTTTTATTTCACAATTTCCATACTAATATACAAAAAACATTTGTACTATCTGAATGATACCGTCATTGTGGTTCTCTAGGTTTGATTTAAGAACACATCTCTTTCAAAATGTGCTATGTTCGCCTTATCAATAGTGTGGAAATCTTCAAAAAGGAATGCTGGGAATCAGCCCTCTGAAATGCATTTGAGAAAAACAGGATAGGATTTTGTAATGTCGCACTATTTTGTGTAGGAATGTGATGTTATGTGTATTATAAAGTTCGTATTTCTGTAACTTGTTCAAGCTGTTGGACATTTTGAAAGGAGTCAACATTTGTCTCTTTCAACCTACTGGTGTTGGATTGGAGCTATCAATAACAAAAGATGACAGAAATGTAAAAGGTCGAGATTAGTAAAATAGTACCTCAAAGAATTGGACTGGTACCTTTGCATGCAAAGTCCAAAGTGCCAAGCGTTGCTCTTTGGAGCCACCCATGTGAGAGACAGAGAAATGGATGTAGTAGTTTGGAAATGTAGAATGTTTTAATATTCTTCAGTCAAATATGATCATTATTTTGTAAATTGCATTTCCTGATAAACGTTTGCACATTTAACACTGTTATGGAGAATGCAGCTGAAAAGAATCAAATCACATTATAGCTCTTTACACTATGAGCATTCAACTGAGATATCTTTTCATCAATGTAAGAAAAGCCCCCGCACTGATGCGCTCTCTTTTGTCTCAATGGAAAAATCCCTCATGTATGGCAGGGTTCCATGGTGTAATGGTTAGCACTCTGGACTCTGAATCCAGCGATCCGAGTTCAAATCTCGGTGGGACCTGCTTGAATTATGAGATATAATATTTCACTAATTTCTTAGAATTTGGACTTGGAAAAACATAACGTCAAAGTTTTATACTGAAACTTATCAACGTATAATTATGTATCTATGTACACATGGCTATATCCATCTAGATAGTGATAATACAATATAAAGAAATGAATTATTCATAAACATAAGTACTGAAGCTGAAAACTAAAAACTGTTCTTTCCCATCCACAATTTAAGCAAGAGGTTCTTTTCCTTTCTCATCTTTATGATCAGTAATAAGATAGTTCATTTTGCTGATTTCTTATCTGACAACATTCTTGACTTACACAGTGCATTTAATTGTGAATTTCTTTGAAAGAGGAATTCAGATTAATACATTTGACATGTCTTTCGAAAGATTCTACTTTGTGGTTATGGATCTACTTTAGAAAAACAGAGTGTAAATATCTGTGTGTCTTAATTTCAAGATTGTTATTTAAAAGTTCATCTCTTCTGTCCCCAAAATACACAATTTGATTCCTCAAGTTTTCTTTTAATGAAGGCTTTCCAATTAAAAAAGTTCCGTGTTCCCCTTATCAATAACAGTAAGATTTAAACAAGTAATATCTTGGATCAGCCTCTTGTGATGAGTTGAGAAAACAGAGTCAGCTCACAAAATATCTCATTATTTTGAGCCATTTTATTTCCATGTTTTCTAAAAGTTCTATCATTTGCTCACATCAAATAGACTTTAAAAATACAATCAATAAATCAACGTTTCACTCTACCCGTGTTAGATTTATGATATTTATGAATACACTTGACAGAAAAAGATTTGGTCATAAGTCATGAAAGTGGTCCCACCGAGATTTGAACTCGGATCCTTGGATTCAAAGTCCAAAGTGCTAACCATTTCACCATGGAACCTCCCATGTGACAGGGGAGGAAATTGCTGCAGCAATGTGGACATTTCACATTTTTTATTTTCTACAGTCAAAGACAAACAGAATTATATAACTTTTCTATTCTGTTCAACTTTTGCCTATTGAACTATGTTAGGGAAGGATGTTGCACAAAGGACTCAAGTAACGCTATGACTCTGTTGAACAGTACTTTTTATGTGAGATAAGATTTTGCAATAAAAGATAAGATTCCCCCGTGAATGCAATCTCTTCTGCCAAAATGGAAAGCTCAACCTGGTACAGGTGGGTTGATGGTGTTATGCTTGTCAATCTGGACTCTGAAAACAGGGATCTAAGTACAAAGCTCAGTGGGACTTATCTAAACTTTACGATTTTTTTTCCATTCAGTTCTTAGAAGTATTAATTGGAAAAACATCTCATTTACTTATAAACTTGTACGTATCAACTTATATGTATGTATCTCCCTATATATCGCTATATGTCTATGTATATT
This sequence comes from Lissotriton vulgaris, assembly GCF_964263255.1. Taxonomy (NCBI): domain Eukaryota; kingdom Metazoa; phylum Chordata; class Amphibia; order Caudata; family Salamandridae; genus Lissotriton; species Lissotriton vulgaris. Next base: position 157,870 of record NW_028240990.1, read on the forward strand.
TATCGGAAAATATAAATATATACATTATAAAAATACATATAATTAATAGAGGTGAAAATAATGAACAGTTGTTGCCTCTCCGCATTTGAAACATGAGCTTCTTCTCCTTCCTCTTCTATATGTCCTGAAATTGAGATAGTCACTTTTTAATCAATTTTGATCTAACAACATAGTTGATTTGTACAAAGCATATCATACGATCTGTGAATAATTCTAAAAAAGAAAATTAGATCAGTACCTTTGAGGCCTCCAAGCAAAAGCTTATATTTCATGATTGCAGATCGACTGTTGAAAATCAGCATGAGAAATGTTTTATTTCACAATTTCCATACTAATATACAAAAAACATTTGTACTATCTGAATGATACCGTCATTGTGGTTCTCTAGGTTTGATTTAAGAACACATCTCTTTCAAAATGTGCTATGTTCGCCTTATCAATAGTGTGGAAATCTTCAAAAAGGAATGCTGGGAATCAGCCCTCTGAAATGCATTTGAGAAAAACAGGATAGGATTTTGTAATGTCGCACTATTTTGTGTAGGAATGTGATGTTATGTGTATTATAAAGTTCGTATTTCTGTAACTTGTTCAAGCTGTTGGACATTTTGAAAGGAGTCAACATTTGTCTCTTTCAACCTACTGGTGTTGGATTGGAGCTATCAATAACAAAAGATGACAGAAATGTAAAAGGTCGAGATTAGTAAAATAGTACCTCAAAGAATTGGACTGGTACCTTTGCATGCAAAGTCCAAAGTGCCAAGCGTTGCTCTTTGGAGCCACCCATGTGAGAGACAGAGAAATGGATGTAGTAGTTTGGAAATGTAGAATGTTTTAATATTCTTCAGTCAAATATGATCATTATTTTGTAAATTGCATTTCCTGATAAACGTTTGCACATTTAACACTGTTATGGAGAATGCAGCTGAAAAGAATCAAATCACATTATAGCTCTTTACACTATGAGCATTCAACTGAGATATCTTTTCATCAATGTAAGAAAAGCCCCCGCACTGATGCGCTCTCTTTTGTCTCAATGGAAAAATCCCTCATGTATGGCAGGGTTCCATGGTGTAATGGTTAGCACTCTGGACTCTGAATCCAGCGATCCGAGTTCAAATCTCGGTGGGACCTGCTTGAATTATGAGATATAATATTTCACTAATTTCTTAGAATTTGGACTTGGAAAAACATAACGTCAAAGTTTTATACTGAAACTTATCAACGTATAATTATGTATCTATGTACACATGGCTATATCCATCTAGATAGTGATAATACAATATAAAGAAATGAATTATTCATAAACATAAGTACTGAAGCTGAAAACTAAAAACTGTTCTTTCCCATCCACAATTTAAGCAAGAGGTTCTTTTCCTTTCTCATCTTTATGATCAGTAATAAGATAGTTCATTTTGCTGATTTCTTATCTGACAACATTCTTGACTTACACAGTGCATTTAATTGTGAATTTCTTTGAAAGAGGAATTCAGATTAATACATTTGACATGTCTTTCGAAAGATTCTACTTTGTGGTTATGGATCTACTTTAGAAAAACAGAGTGTAAATATCTGTGTGTCTTAATTTCAAGATTGTTATTTAAAAGTTCATCTCTTCTGTCCCCAAAATACACAATTTGATTCCTCAAGTTTTCTTTTAATGAAGGCTTTCCAATTAAAAAAGTTCCGTGTTCCCCTTATCAATAACAGTAAGATTTAAACAAGTAATATCTTGGATCAGCCTCTTGTGATGAGTTGAGAAAACAGAGTCAGCTCACAAAATATCTCATTATTTTGAGCCATTTTATTTCCATGTTTTCTAAAAGTTCTATCATTTGCTCACATCAAATAGACTTTAAAAATACAATCAATAAATCAACGTTTCACTCTACCCGTGTTAGATTTATGATATTTATGAATACACTTGACAGAAAAACATTTGGTCATAAGTCATGAAAGTGGTCCCACCGAGATTTGAACTCGGATCCTTGGATTCAAAGTCCAAAGTGCTAACCATTTCACCATGGAACCTCCCATGTGACAGGGGAGGAAATTGCTGCAGCAATGTGGACATTTCACATTTTTTATTTTCTACAGTCAAAGACAAACAGAATTATATAACTTTTCTATTCTGTTCAACTTTTGCCTATTGAACTATGTTAGGGAAGGATGTTGCACAAAGGACTCAAGTAACGCTATGACTCTGTTGAACAGTACTTTTTATGTGAGATAAGATTTTGCAATAAAAGATAAGATTCCCCCGTGAATGCAATCTCTTCTGCCAAAATGGAAAGCTCAACCTGGTACAGGTGGGTTGATGGTGTTATGCTTGTCAATCTGGACTCTGAAAACAGGGATCTAAGTACAAAGCTCAGTGGGACTTATCTAAACTTTACGATTTTTTTTCCATTCAGTTCTTAGAAGTATTAATTGGAAAAACATCTCATTTACTTATAAACTTGTACGTATCAACTTATATGTATGTATCTCCCTATATATCGCTATATGTCTATGTATATTTATCGGAAAATATAAATATATACATTATAAAAATACATATAATTAATAGAGGTGAAAATAATGAACAGTTGTTGCCTCTCCGCATTTGAAACATGAGCTTCTTCTCCTTCCTCTTCTATATGTCCTGAAATTGAGATAGTCACTTTTTAATCAATTTTGATCTAACAACATAGTTGATTTGTACAAAGCATATCATACGATCTGTGAATAATTCTAAAAAAGAAAATTAGATCAGTACCTTTGAGGCCTCCAAGCAAAAGCTTATATTTCATGATTGCAGATCGACTGTTGAAAATCAGCATGAGAAATGTTTTATTTCACAATTTCCATACTAATATACAAAAAACATTTGTACTATCTGAATGATACCGTCATTGTGGTTCTCTAGGTTTGATTTAAGAACACATCTCTTTCAAAATGTGCTATGTTCGCCTTATCAATAGTGTGGAAATCTTCAAAAAGGAATGCTGGGAATCAGCCCTCTGAAATGCATTTGAGAAAAACAGGATAGGATTTTGTAATGTCGCACTATTTTGTGTAGGAATGTGATGTTATGTGTATTATAAAGTTCGTATTTCTGTAACTTGTTCAAGCTGTTGGACATTTTGAAAGGAGTCAACATTTGTCTCTTTCAACCTACTGGTGTTGGATTGGAGCTATCAATAACAAAAGATGACAGAAATGTAAAAGGTCGAGATTAGTAAAATAGTACCTCAAAGAATTGGACTGGTACCTTTGCATGCAAAGTCCAAAGTGCCAAGCGTTGCTCTTTGGAGCCACCCATGTGAGAGACAGAGAAATGGATGTAGTAGTTTGGAAATGTAGAATGTTTTAATATTCTTCAGTCAAATATGATCATTATTTTGTAAATTGCATTTCCTGATAAACGTTTGCACATTTAACACTGTTATGGAGAATGCAGCTGAAAAGAATCAAATCACATTATAGCTCTTTACACTATGAGCATTCAACTGAGATATCTTTTCATCAATGTAAGAAAAGCCCCCGCACTGATGCGCTCTCTTTTGTCTCAATGGAAAAATCCCTCATGTATGGCAGGGTTCCATGGTGTAATGGTTAGCACTCTGGACTCTGAATCCAGCGATCCGAGTTCAAATCTCGGTGGGACCTGCTTGAATTATGAGATATAATATTTCACTAATTTCTTAGAATTTGGACTTGGAAAAACATAACGTCAAAGTTTTATACTGAAACTTATCAACGTATAATTATGTATCTATGTACACATGGCTATATCCATCTAGATAGTGATAATACAATATAAAGAAATGAATTATTCATAAACATAAGTACTGAAGCTGAAAACTAAAAACTGTTCTTTCCCATCCACAATTTAAGCAAGAGGTTCTTTTCCTTTCTCATCTTTATGATCAGTAATAAGATAGTTCATTTTGCTGATTTCTTATCTGACAACATTCTTGACTTACACAGTGCATTTAATTGTGAATTTCTTTGAAAGAGGAATTCAGATTAATACATTTGACATGTCTTTCGAAAGATTCTACTTTGTGGTTATGGATCTACTTTAGAAAAACAGAGTGTAAATATCTGTGTGTCTTAATTTCAAGATTGTTATTTAAAAGTTCATCTCTTCTGTCCCCAAAATACACAATTTGATTCCTCAAGTTTTCTTTTAATGAAGGCTTTCCAATTAAAAAAGTTCCGTGTTCCCCTTATCAATAACAGTAAGATTTAAACAAGTAATATCTTGGATCAGCCTCTTGTGATGAGTTGAGAAAACAGAGTCAGCTCACAAAATATCTCATTATTTTGAGCCATTTTATTTCCATGTTTTCTAAAAGTTCTATCATTTGCTCACATCAAATAGACTTTAAAAATACAATCAATAAATCAACGTTTCACTCTACCCGTGTTAGATTTATGATATTTATGAATACACTTGACAGAAAAAGATTTGGTCATAAGTCATGAAAGTGGTCCCACCGAGATTTGAACTCGGATCCTTGGATTCAAAGTCCAAAGTGCTAACCATTTCACCATGGAACCTCCCATGTGACAGGGGAGGAAATTGCTGCAGCAATGTGGACATTTCACATTTTTTATTTTCTACAGTCAAAGACAAACAGAATTATATAACTTTTCTATTCTGTTCAACTTTTGCCTATTGAACTATGTTAGGGAAGGATGTTGCACAAAGGACTCAAGTAACGCTATGACTCTGTTGAACAGTACTTTTTATGTGAGATAAGATTTTGCAATAAAAGATAAGATTCCCCCGTGAATGCAATCTCTTCTGCCAAAATGGAAAGCTCAACCTGGTACAGGTGGGTTGATGGTGTTATGCTTGTCAATCTGGACTCTGAAAACAGGGATCTAAGTACAAAGCTCAGTGGGACTTATCTAAACTTTACGATTTTTTTTCCATTCAGTTCTTAGAAGTATTAATTGGAAAAACATCTCATTTACTTATAAACTTGTACGTATCAACTTATATGTATGTATCTCCCTATATATCGCTATATGTCTATGTATATTTATCGGAAAATATAAATATATACATTATAAAAATACATATAATTAATAGAGGTGAAAATAATGAACAGTTGTTGCCTCTCCGCATTTGAAACATGAGCTTCTTCTCCTTCCTCTTCTATATGTCCTGAAATTGAGATAGTCACTTTTTAATCAATTTTGATCTAACAACATAGTTGATTTGTACAAAGCATATCATACGATCTGTGAATAATTCTAAAAAAGAAAATTAGATCAGTACCTTTGAGGCCTCCAAGCAAAAGCTTATATTTCATGATTGCAGATCGACTGTTGAAAATCAGCATGAGAAATGTTTTATTTCACAATTTCCATACTAATATACAAAAAACATTTGTACTATCTGAATGATACCGTCATTGTGGTTCTCTAGGTTTGATTTAAGAACACATCTCTTTCAAAATGTGCTATGTTCGCCTTATCAATAGTGTGGAAATCTTCAAAAAGGAATGCTGGGAATCAGCCCTCTGAAATGCATTTGAGAAAAACAGGATAGGATTTTGTAATGTCGCACTATTTTGTGTAGGAATGTGATGTTATGTGTATTATAAAGTTCGTATTTCTGTAACTTGTTCAAGCTGTTGGACATTTTGAAAGGAGTCAACATTTGTCTCTTTCAACCTACTGGTGTTGGATTGGAGCTATCAATAACAAAAGATGACAGAAATGTAAAAGGTCGAGATTAGTAAAATAGTACCTCAAAGAATTGGACTGGTACCTTTGCATGCAAAGTCCAAAGTGCCAAGCGTTGCTCTTTGGAGCCACCCATGTGAGAGACAGAGAAATGGATGTAGTAGTTTGGAAATGTAGAATGTTTTAATATTCTTCAGTCAAATATGATCATTATTTTGTAAATTGCATTTCCTGATAAACGTTTGCACATTTAACACTGTTATGGAGAATGCAGCTGAAAAGAATCAAATCACATTATAGCTCTTTACACTATGAGCATTCAACTGAGATATCTTTTCATCAATGTAAGAAAAGCCCCCGCACTGATGCGCTCTCTTTTGTCTCAATGGAAAAATCCCTCATGTATGGCAGGGTTCCATGGTGTAATGGTTAGCACTCTGGACTCTGAATCCAGCGATCCGAGTTCAAATCTCGGTGGGACCTGCTTGAATTATGAGATATAATATTTCACTAATTTCTTAGAATTTGGACTTGGAAAAACATAACGTCAAAGTTTTATACTGAAACTTATCAACGTATAATTATGTATCTATGTACACATGGCTATATCCATCTAGATAGTGATAATACAATATAAAGAAATGAATTATTCATAAACATAAGTACTGAAGCTGAAAACTAAAAACTGTTCTTTCCCATCCACAATTTAAGCAAGAGGTTCTTTTCCTTTCTCATCTTTATGATCAGTAATAAGATAGTTCATTTTGCTGATTTCTTATCTGACAACATTCTTGACTTACACAGTGCATTTAATTGTGAATTTCTTTGAAAGAGGAATTCAGATTAATACATTTGACATGTCTTTCGAAAGATTCTACTTTGTGGTTATGGATCTACTTTAGAAAAACAGAGTGTAAATATCTGTGTGTCTTAATTTCAAGATTGTTATTTAAAAGTTCATCTCTTCTGTCCCCAAAATACACAATTTGATTCCTCAAGTTTTCTTTTAATGAAGGCTTTCCAATTAAAAAAGTTCCGTGTTCCCCTTATCAATAACAGTAAGATTTAAACAAGTAATATCTTGGATCAGCCTCTTGTGATGAGTTGAGAAAACAGAGTCAGCTCACAAAATATCTCATTATTTTGAGCCATTTTATTTCCATGTTTTCTAAAAGTTCTATCATTTGCTCACATCAAATAGACTTTAAAAATACAATCAATAAATCAACGTTTCACTCTACCCGTGTTAGATTTATGATATTTATGAATACACTTGACAGAAAAACATTTGGTCATAAGTCATGAAAGTGGTCCCACCGAGATTTGAACTCGGATCCTTGGATTCAAAGTCCAAAGTGCTAACCATTTCACCATGGAACCTCCCATGTGACAGGGGAGGAAATTGCTGCAGCAATGTGGACATTTCACATTTTTTATTTTCTACAGTCAAAGACAAACAGAATTATATAACTTTTCTATTCTGTTCAACTTTTGCCTATTGAACTATGTTAGGGAAGGATGTTGCACAAAGGACTCAAGTAACGCTATGACTCTGTTGAACAGTACTTTTTATGTGAGATAAGATTTTGCAATAAAAGATAAGATTCCCCCGTGAATGCAATCTCTTCTGCCAAAATGGAAAGCTCAACCTGGTACAGGTGGGTTGATGGTGTTATGCTTGTCAATCTGGACTCTGAAAACAGGGATCTAAGTACAAAGCTCAGTGGGACTTATCTAAACTTTACGATTTTTTTTCCATTCAGTTCTTAGAAGTATTAATTGGAAAAACATCTCATTTACTTATAAACTTGTACGTATCAACTTATATGTATGTATCTCCCTATATATCGCTATATGTCTATGTATATTTATCGGAAAATATAAATATATACATTATAAAAATACATATAATTAATAGAGGTGAAAATAATGAACAGTTGTTGCCTCTCCGCATTTGAAACATGAGCTTCTTCTCCTTCCTCTTCTATATGTCCTGAAATTGAGATAGTCACTTTTTAATCAATTTTGATCTAACAACATAGTTGATTTGTACAAAGCATATCATACGATCTGTGAATAATTCTAAAAAAGAAAATTAGATCAGTACCTTTGAGGCCTCCAAGCAAAAGCTTATATTTCATGATTGCAGATCGACTGTTGAAAATCAGCATGAGAAATGTTTTATTTCACAATTTCCATACTAATATACAAAAAACATTTGTACTATCTGAATGATACCGTCATTGTGGTTCTCTAGGTTTGATTTAAGAACACATCTCTTTCAAAATGTGCTATGTTCGCCTTATCAATAGTGTGGAAATCTTCAAAAAGGAATGCTGGGAATCAGCCCTCTGAAATGCATTTGAGAAAAACAGGATAGGATTTTGTAATGTCGCACTATTTTGTGTAGGAATGTGATGTTATGTGTATTATAAAGTTCGTATTTCTGTAACTTGTTCAAGCTGTTGGACATTTTGAAAGGAGTCAACATTTGTCTCTTTCAACCTACTGGTGTTGGATTGGAGCTATCAATAACAAAAGATGACAGAAATGTAAAAGGTCGAGATTAGTAAAATAGTACCTCAAAGAATTGGACTGGTACCTTTGCATGCAAAGTCCAAAGTGCCAAGCGTTGCTCTTTGGAGCCACCCATGTGAGAGACAGAGAAATGGATGTAGTAGTTTGGAAATGTAGAATGTTTTAATATTCTTCAGTCAAATATGATCATTATTTTGTAAATTGCATTTCCTGATAAACGTTTGCACATTTAACACTGTTATGGAGAATGCAGCTGAAAAGAATCAAATCACATTATAGCTCTTTACACTATGAGCATTCAACTGAGATATCTTTTCATCAATGTAAGAAAAGCCCCCGCACTGATGCGCTCTCTTTTGTCTCAATGGAAAAATCCCTCATGTATGGCAGGGTTCCATGGTGTAATGGTTAGCACTCTGGACTCTGAATCCAGCGATCCGAGTTCAAATCTCGGTGGGACCTGCTTGAATTATGAGATATAATATTTCACTAATTTCTTAGAATTTGGACTTGGAAAAACATAACGTCAAAGTTTTATACTGAAACTTATCAACGTATAATTATGTATCTATGTACACATGGCTATATCCATCTAGATAGTGATAATACAATATAAAGAAATGAATTATTCATAAACATAAGTACTGAAGCTGAAAACTAAAAACTGTTCTTTCCCATCCACAATTTAAGCAAGAGGTTCTTTTCCTTTCTCATCTTTATGATCAGTAATAAGATAGTTCATTTTGCTGATTTCTTATCTGACAACATTCTTGACTTACACAGTGCATTTAATTGTGAATTTCTTTGAAAGAGGAATTCAGATTAATACATTTGACATGTCTTTCGAAAGATTCTACTTTGTGGTTATGGATCTACTTTAGAAAAACAGAGTGTAAATATCTGTGTGTCTTAATTTCAAGATTGTTATTTAAAAGTTCATCTCTTCTGTCCCCAAAATACACAATTTGATTCCTCAAGTTTTCTTTTAATGAAGGCTTTCCAATTAAAAAAGTTCCGTGTTCCCCTTATCAATAACAGTAAGATTTAAACAAGTAATATCTTGGATCAGCCTCTTGTGATGAGTTGAGAAAACAGAGTCAGCTCACAAAATATCTCATTATTTTGAGCCATTTTATTTCCATGTTTTCTAAAAGTTCTATCATTTGCTCACATCAAATAGACTTTAAAAATACAATCAATAAATCAACGTTTCACTCTACCCGTGTTAGATTTATGATATTTATGAATACACTTGACAGAAAAAGATTTGGTCATAAGTCATGAAAGTGGTCCCACCGAGATTTGAACTCGGATCCTTGGATTCAAAGTCCAAAGTGCTAACCATTTCACCATGGAACCTCCCATGTGACAGGGGAGGAAATTGCTGCAGCAATGTGGACATTTCACATTTTTTATTTTCTACAGTCAAAGACAAACAGAATTATATAACTTTTCTATTCTGTTCAACTTTTGCCTATTGAACTATGTTAGGGAAGGATGTTGCACAAAGGACTCAAGTAACGCTATGACTCTGTTGAACAGTACTTTTTATGTGAGATAAGATTTTACAATAAAAGATAAGATTCCCCCGTGAATGCAATCTCTTCTGCCAAAATGGAAAGCTCAACCTGGTACAGGTGGGTTGATGGTGTTATGCTTGTCAATCTGGACTCTGAAAACAGGGATCTAAGTACAAAGCTCAGTGGGACTTATCTAAACTTTACGATTTTTTTTCCATTCAGTTCTTAGAAGTATTAATTGGAAAAACATCTCATTTACTTATAAACTTGTACGTATCAACTTATATGTATGTATCTCCCTATATATCGCTATATGTCTATGTATATTTATCGGAAAATATAAATATATACATTATAAAAATACATATAATTAATAGAGGTGAAAATAATGAACAGTTGTTGCCTCTCCGCATTTGAAACATGAGCTTCTTCTCCTTCCTCTTCTATATGTCCTGAAATTGAGATAGTCACTTTTTAATCAATTTTGATCTAACAACATAGTTGATTTGTACAAAGCATATCATACGATCTGTGAATAATTCTAAAAAAGAAAATTAGATCAGTACCTTTGAGGCCTCCAAGCAAAAGCTTATATTTCATGATTGCAGATCGACTGTTGAAAATCAGCATGAGAAATGTTTTATTTCACAATTTCCATACTAATATACAAAAAACATTTGTACTATCTGAATGATACCGTCATTGTGGTTCTCTAGGTTTGATTTAAGAACACATCTCTTTCAAAATGTGCTATGTTCGCCTTATCAATAGTGTGGAAATCTTCAAAAAGGAATGCTGGGAATCAGCCCTCTGAAATGCATTTGAGAAAAACAGGATAGGATTTTGTAATGTCGCACTATTTTGTGTAGGAATGTGATGTTATGTGTATTATAAAGTTCGTATTTCTGTAACTTGTTCAAGCTGTTGGACATTTTGAAAGGAGTCAACATTTGTCTCTTTCAACCTACTGGTGTTGGATTGGAGCTATCAATAACAAAAGATGACAGAAATGTAAAAGGTCGAGATTAGTAAAATAGTACCTCAAAGAATTGGACTGGTACCTTTGCATGCAAAGTCCAAAGTGCCAAGCGTTGCTCTTTGGAGCCACCCATGTGAGAGACAGAGAAATGGATGTAGTAGTTTGGAAATGTAGAATGTTTTAATATTCTTCAGTCAAATATGATCATTATTTTGTAAATTGCATTTCCTGATAAACGTTTGCACATTTAACACTGTTATGGAGAATGCAGCTGAAAAGAATCAAATCACATTATAGCTCTTTACACTATGAGCATTCAACTGAGATATCTTTTCATCAATGTAAGAAAAGCCCCCGCACTGATGCGCTCTCTTTTGTCTCAATGGAAAAATCCCTCATGTATGGCAGGGTTCCATGGTGTAATGGTTAGCACTCTGGACTCTGAATCCAGCGATCCGAGTTCAAATCTCGGTGGGACCTGCTTGAATTATGAGATATAATATTTCACTAATTTCTTAGAATTTGGACTTGGAAAAACATAACGTCAAAGTTTTATACTGAAACTTATCAACGTATAATTATGTATCTATGTACACATGGCTATATCCATCTAGATAGTGATAATACAATATAAAGAAATGAATTATTCATAAACATAAGTACTGAAGCTGAAAACTAAAAACTGTTCTTTCCCATCCACAATTTAAGCAAGAGGTTCTTTTCCTTTCTCATCTTTATGATCAGTAATAAGATAGTTCATTTTGCTGATTTCTTATCTGACAACATTCTTGACTTACACAGTGCATTTAATTGTGAATTTCTTTGAAAGAGGAATTCAGATTAATACATTTGACATGTCTTTCGAAAGATTCTACTTTGTGGTTATGGATCTACTTTAGAAAAACAGAGTGTAAATATCTGTGTGTCTTAATTTCAAGATTGTTATTTAAAAGTTCATCTCTTCTGTCCCCAAAATACACAATTTGATTCCTCAAGTTTTCTTTTAATGAAGGCTTTCCAATTAAAAAAGTTCCGTGTTCCCCTTATCAATAACAGTAAGATTTAAACAAGTAATATCTTGGATCAGCCTCTTGTGATGAGTTGAGAAAACAGAGTCAGCTCACAAAATATCTCATTATTTTGAGCCATTTTATTTCCATGTTTTCTAAAAGTTCTATCATTTGCTCACATCAAATAGACTTTAAAAATACAATCAATAAATCAACGTTTCACTCTACCCGTGTTAGATTTATGATATTTATGAATACACTTGACAGAAAAAGATTTGGTCATAAGTCATGAAAGTGGTCCCACCGAGATTTGAACTCGGATCCTTGGATTCAAAGTCCAAAGTGCTAACCATTTCACCATGGAACCTCCCATGTGACAGGGGAGGAAATTGCTGCAGCAATGTGGACATTTCACATTTTTTATTTTCTACAGTCAAAGACAAACAGAATTATATAACTTTTCTATTCTGTTCAACTTTTGCCTATTGAACTATGTTAGGGAAGGATGTTGCACAAAGGACTCAAGTAACGCTATGACTCTGTTGAACAGTACTTTTTATGTGAGATAAGATTTTGCAATAAAAGATAAGATTCCCCCGTGAATGCAATCTCTTCTGCCAAAATGGAAAGCTCAACCTGGTACAGGTGGGTTGATGGTGTTATGCTTGTCAATCTGGACTCTGAAAACAGGGATCTAAGTACAAAGCTCAGTGGGACTTATCTAAACTTTACGATTTTTTTTCCATTCAGTTCTTAGAAGTATTAATTGGAAAAACATCTCATTTACTTATAAACTTGTACGTATCAACTTATATGTATGTATCTCCCTATATATCGCTATATGTCTATGTATATTTATCGGAAAATATAAATATATACATTATAAAAATACATATAATTAATAGAGGTGAAAATAATGAACAGTTGTTGCCTCTCCGCATTTGAAACATGAGCTTCTTCTCCTTCCTCTTCTATATGTCCTGAAATTGAGATAGTCACTTTTTAATCAATTTTGATCTAACAACATAGTTGATTTGTACAAAGCATATCATACGATCTGTGAATAATTCTAAAAAAGAAAATTAGATCAGTACCTTTGAGGCCTCCAAGCAAAAGCTTATATTTCATGATTGCAGATCGACTGTTGAAAATCAGCATGAGAAATGTTTTATTTCACAATTTCCATACTAATATACAAAAAACATTTGTACTATCTGAATGATACCGTCATTGTGGTTCTCTAGGTTTGATTTAAGAACACATCTCTTTCAAAATGTGCTATGTTCGCCTTATCAATAGTGTGGAAATCTTCAAAAAGGAATGCTGGGAATCAGCCCTCTGAAATGCATTTGAGAAAAACAGGATAGGATTTTGTAATGTCGCACTATTTTGTGTAGGAATGTGATGTTATGTGTATTATAAAGTTCGTATTTCTGTAACTTGTTCAAGCTGTTGGACATTTTGAAAGGAGTCAACATTTGTCTCTTTCAACCTACTGGTGTTGGATTGGAGCTATCAATAACAAAAGATGACAGAAATGTAAAAGGTCGAGATTAGTAAAATAGTACCTCAAAGAATTGGACTGGTACCTTTGCATGCAAAGTCCAAAGTGCCAAGCGTTGCTCTTTGGAGCCACCCATGTGAGAGACAGAGAAATGGATGTAGTAGTTTGGAAATGTAGAATGTTTTAATATTCTTCAGTCAAATATGATCATTATTTTGTAAATTGCATTTCCTGATAAACGTTTGCACATTTAACACTGTTATGGAGAATGCAGCTGAAAAGAATCAAATCACATTATAGCTCTTTACACTATGAGCATTCAACTGAGATATCTTTTCATCAATGTAAGAAAAGCCCCCGCACTGATGCGCTCTCTTTTGTCTCAATGGAAAAATCCCTCATGTATGGCAGGGTTCCATGGTGTAATGGTTAGCACTCTGGACTCTGAATCCAGCGATCCGAGTTCAAATCTCGGTGGGACCTGCTTGAATTATGAGATATAATATTTCACTAATTTCTTAGAATTTGGACTTGGAAAAACATAACGTCAAAGTTTTATACTGAAACTTATCAACGTATAATTATGTATCTATGTACACATGGCTATATCCATCTAGATAGTGATAATACAATATAAAGAAATGAATTATTCATAAACATAAGTACTGAAGCTGAAAACTAAAAACTGTTCTTTCCCATCCACAATTTAAGCAAGAGGTTCTTTTCCTTTCTCATCTTTATGATCAGTAATAAGATAGTTCATTTTGCTGATTTCTTATCTGACAACATTCTTGACTTACACAGTGCATTTAATTGTGAATTTCTTTGAAAGAGGAATTCAGATTAATACATTTGACATGTCTTTCGAAAGATTCTACTTTGTGGTTATGGATCTACTTTAGAAAAACAGAGTGTAAATATCTGTGTGTCTTAATTTCAAGATTGTTATTTAAAAGTTCATCTCTTCTGTCCCCAAAATACACAATTTGATTCCTCAAGTTTTCTTTTAATGAAGGCTTTCCAATTAAAAAAGTTCCGTGTTCCCCTTATCAATAACAGTAAGATTTAAACAAGTAATATCTTGGATCAGCCTCTTGTGATGAGTTGAGAAAACAGAGTCAGCTCACAAAATATCTCATTATTTTGAGCCATTTTATTTCCATGTTTTCTAAAAGTTCTATCATTTGCTCACATCAAATAGACTTTAAAAATACAATCAATAAATCAACGTTTCACTCTACCCGTGTTAGATTTATGATATTTATGAATACACTTGACAGAAAAAGATTTGGTCATAAGTCATGAAAGTGGTCCCACCGAGATTTGAACTCGGATCCTTGGATTCAAAGTCCAAAGTGCTAACCATTTCACCATGGAACCTCCCATGTGACAGGGGAGGAAATTGCTGCAGCAATGTGGACATTTCACATTTTTTATTTTCTACAGTCAAAGACAAACAGAATTATATAACTTTTCTATTCTGTTCAACTTTTGCCTATTGAACTATGTTAGGGAAGGATGTTGCACAAAGGACTCAAGTAACGCTATGACTCTGTTGAACAGTACTTTTTATGTGAGATAAGATTTTGCAATAAAAGATAAGATTCCCCCGTGAATGCAATCTCTTCTGCCAAAATGGAAAGCTCAACCTGGTACAGGTGGGTTGATGGTGTTATGCTTGTCAATCTGGACTCTGAAAACAGGGATCTAAGTACAAAGCTCAGTGGGACTTATCTAAACTTTACGATTTTTTTTCCATTCAGTTCTTAGAAGTATTAATTGGAAAAACATCTCATTTACTTATAAACTTGTACGTATCAACTTATATGTATGTATCTCCCTATATATCGCTATATGTCTATGTATATTTATCGGAAAATATAAATATATACATTATAAAAATACATATAATTAATAGAGGTGAAAATAATGAACAGTTGTTGCCTCTCCGCATTTGAAACATGAGCTTCTTCTCCTTCCTCTTCTATATGTCCTGAAATTGAGATAGTCACTTTTTAATCAATTTTGATCTAACAACATAGTTGATTTGTACAAAGCATATCATACGATCTGTGAATAATTCTAAAAAAGAAAATTAGATCAGTACCTTTGAGGCCTCCAAGCAAAAGCTTATATTTCATGATTGCAGATCGACTGTTGAAAATCAGCATGAGAAATGTTTTATTTCACAATTTCCATACTAATATACAAAAAACATTTGTACTATCTGAATGATACCGTCATTGTGGTTCTCTAGGTTTGATTTAAGAACACATCTCTTTCAAAATGTGCTATGTTCGCCTTATCAATAGTGTGGAAATCTTCAAAAAGGAATGCTGGGAATCAGCCCTCTGAAATGCATTTGAGAAAAACAGGATAGGATTTTGTAATGTCGCACTATTTTGTGTAGGAATGTGATGTTATGTGTATTATAAAGTTCGTATTTCTGTAACTTGTTCAAGCTGTTGGACATTTTGAAAGGAGTCAACATTTGTCTCTTTCAACCTACTGGTGTTGGATTGGAGCTATCAATAACAAAAGATGACAGAAATGTAAAAGGTCGAGATTAGTAAAATAGTACCTCAAAGAATTGGACTGGTACCTTTGCATGCAAAGTCCAAAGTGCCAAGCGTTGCTCTTTGGAGCCACCCATGTGAGAGACAGAGAAATGGATGTAGTAGTTTGGAAATGTAGAATGTTTTAATATTCTTCAGTCAAATATGATCATTATTTTGTAAATTGCATTTCCTGATAAACGTTTGCACATTTAACACTGTTATGGAGAATGCAGCTGAAAAGAATCAAATCACATTATAGCTCTTTACACTATGAGCATTCAACTGAGATATCTTTTCATCAATGTAAGAAAAGCCCCCGCACTGATGCGCTCTCTTTTGTCTCAATGGAAAAATCCCTCATGTATGGCAGGGTTCCATGGTGTAATGGTTAGCACTCTGGACTCTGAATCCAGCGATCCGAGTTCAAATCTCGGTGGGACCTGCTTGAATTATGAGATATAATATTTCACTAATTTCTTAGAATTTGGACTTGGAAAAACATAACGTCAAAGTTTTATACTGAAACTTATCAACGTATAATTATGTATCTATGTACACATGGCTATATCCATCTAGATAGTGATAATACAATATAAAGAAATGAATTATTCATAAACATAAGTACTGAAGCTGAAAACTAAAAACTGTTCTTTCCCATCCACAATTTAAGCAAGAGGTTCTTTTCCTTTCTCATCTTTATGATCAGTAATAAGATAGTTCATTTTGCTGATTTCTTATCTGACAACATTCTTGACTTACACAGTGCATTTAATTGTGAATTTCTTTGAAAGAGGAATTCAGATTAATACATTTGACATGTCTTTCGAAAGATTCTACTTTGTGGTTATGGATCTACTTTAGAAAAACAGAGTGTAAATATCTGTGTGTCTTAATTTCAAGATTGTTATTTAAAAGTTCATCTCTTCTGTCCCCAAAATACACAATTTGATTCCTCAAGTTTTCTTTTAATGAAGGCTTTCCAATTAAAAAAGTTCCGTGTTCCCCTTATCAATAACAGTAAGATTTAAACAAGTAATATCTTGGATCAGCCTCTTGTGATGAGTTGAGAAAACAGAGTCAGCTCACAAAATATCTCATTATTTTGAGCCATTTTATTTCCATGTTTTCTAAAAGTTCTATCATTTGCTCACATCAAATAGACTTTAAAAATACAATCAATAAATCAACGTTTCACTCTACCCGTGTTAGATTTATGATATTTATGAATACACTTGACAGAAAAAGATTTGGTCATAAGTCATGAAAGTGGTCCCACCGAGATTTGAACTCGGATCCTTGGATTCAAAGTCCAAAGTGCTAACCATTTCACCATGGAACCTCCCATGTGACAGGGGAGGAAATTGCTGCAGCAATGTGGACATTTCACATTTTTTATTTTCTACAGTCAAAGACAAACAGAATTATATAACTTTTCTATTCTGTTCAACTTTTGCCTATTGAACTATGTTAGGGAAGGATGTTGCACAAAGGACTCAAGTAACGCTATGACTCTGTTGAACAGTACTTTTTATGTGAGATAAGATTTTGCAATAAAAGATAAGATTCCCCCGTGAATGCAATCTCTTCTGCCAAAATGGAAAGCTCAACCTGGTACAGGTGGGTTGATGGTGTTATGCTTGTCAATCTGGACTCTGAAAACAGGGATCTAAGTACAAAGCTCAGTGGGACTTATCTAAACTTTACGATTTTTTTTCCATTCAGTTCTTAGAAGTATTAATTGGAAAAACATCTCATTTACTTATAAACTTGTACGTATCAACTTATATGTATGTATCTCCCTATATATCGCTATATGTCTATGTATATTTATCGGAAAATATAAATATATACATTATAAAAATACATATAATTAATAGAGGTGAAAATAATGAACAGTTGTTGCCTCTCCGCATTTGAAACATGAGCTTCTTCTCCTTCCTCTTCTATATGTCCTGAAATTGAGATAGTCACTTTTTAATCAATTTTGATCTAACAACATAGTTGATTTGTACAAAGCATATCATACGATCTGTGAATAATTCTAAAAAAGAAAATTAGATCAGTACCTTTGAGGCCTCCAAGCAAAAGCTTATATTTCATGATTGCAGATCGACTGTTGAAAATCAGCATGAGAAATGTTTTATTTCACAATTTCCATACTAATATACAAAAAACATTTGTACTATCTGAATGATACCGTCATTGTGGTTCTCTAGGTTTGATTTAAGAACACATCTCTTTCAAAATGTGCTATATTCGCCTTATCAATAGTGTGGAAATCTTCAAAAAGGAATGCTGGGAATCAGCCCTCTGAAATGCATTTGAGAAAAACAGGATAGGATTTTGTAATGTCGCACTATTTTGTGTAGGAATGTGATGTTATGTGTATTATAAAGTTCGTATTTCTGTAACTTGTTCAAGCTGTTGGACATTTTGAAAGGAGTCAACATTTGTCTCTTTCAACCTACTGGTGTTGGATTGGAGCTATCAATAACAAAAGATGACAGAAATGTAAAAGGTCGAGATTAGTAAAATAGTACCTCAAAGAATTGGACTGGTACCTTTGCATGCAAAGTCCAAAGTGCCAAGCGTTGCTCTTTGGAGCCACCCATGTGAGAGACAGAGAAATGGATGTAGTAGTTTGGAAATGTAGAATGTTTTAATATTCTTCAGTCAAATATGATCATTATTTTGTAAATTGCATTTCCTGATAAACGTTTGCACATTTAACACTGTTATGGAGAATGCAGCTGAAAAGAATCAAATCACATTATAGCTCTTTACACTATGAGCATTCAACTGAGATATCTTTTCATCAATGTAAGAAAAGCCCCCGCACTGATGCGCTCTCTTTTGTCTCAATGGAAAAATCCCTCATGTATGGCAGGGTTCCATGGTGTAATGGTTAGCACTCTGGACTCTGAATCCAGCGATCCGAGTTAAAATCTCGGTGGGACCTGCTTGAATTATGAGATTTAATATTTCACTAATTTCTTAGAATTTGGACTTGGAAAAACATAACGTCAAAGTTTTATACTGAAACTTATCAACGTATAAGTATGTATCTATGTACACATGGCTATATCCATCTAGATAGTGATAATACAATATAAAGAAATGAATTATTCATAAACATAAGTACTGAAGCTGAAAACTAAAAACTGTTCTTTCCCATCCACAATTTAAGCAAGAGGTTCTTTTCCTTTCTCATCTTTATGATCAGTAATAAGATAGTTCATTTTGCTGATTTCTTATCTGACAACATTCTTGACTTACACAGAGCATTTAATTGTGAATTTCTTTGAAAGAGGAATTCAGATTAATACATTTGACATGTCTTTCGAAAGATTCTACTTTGTGGTTATGGATCTACTTTAGAAAAACAGAGTGTAAATATCTGTGTGTCTTAATTTCAAGATTGTTATTTAAAAGTTCATCTCTTCTGTCCCCAAAATACACAATTTGATTCCTCAAGTTTTCTTTTAATGAAGGCTTTCCAATTAAAAAAGTTCCGTGTTCCCCTTATCAATAACAGTAAGATTTAAACAAGTAATATCTTGGATCAGCCTCTTGTGATGAGTTGAGAAAACAGAGTCAGCTCACAAAATATCTCATTATTTTGAGCCATTTTATTTCCATGTTTTCTAAAAGTTCTATCATTTGCTCACATCAAATAGACTTTAAAAATACAATCAATAAATCAATGTTTCACTCTACCCGTGTTAGATTTATGATATTTATGAATACACTTGACAGAAAAAGATTTGGTCATAAGTCATGAAAGTGGTCCCACCGAGATTTGAACTCGGATCCTTGGATTCAAAGTCCAAAGTGCTAACCATTTCACCATGGAACCTCCCATGTGACAGGGGAGGAAATTGCTGCAGCAATGTGGACATTTCACATTTTTTATTTTCTACAGTCAAAGACAAACAGAATTATATAACTTTTCTATTCTGTTCAACTTTTGCCTATTGAACTATGTTAGGGAAGGATGTTGCACAAAGGACTCAAGTAACGCTATGACTCTGTTGAACAGTACTTTTTATGTGAGATAAGATTTTGCAATAAAAGATAAGATTCCCCCGTGAATGCAATCTCTTCTGCCAAAATGGAAAGCTCAACCTGGTACAGGTGGGTTGATGGTGTTATGCTTGTCAATCTGGACTCTGAAAACAGGGATCTAAGTACAAAGCTCAGTGGGACTTATCTAAACTTTACGATTTTTTTTCCATTCAGTTCTTAGAAGTATTAATTGGAAAAACATCTCATTTACTTATAAACTTGTACGTATCAACTTATATGTATGTATCTCCCTATATATCGCTATATGTCTATGTATATTTATCGGAAAATATAAATATATACATTATAAAAATACATATAATTAATAGAGGTGAAAATAATGAACAGTTGTTGCCTCTCCGCATTTGAAACATGAGCTTCTTCTCCTTCCTCTTCTATATGTCCTGAAATTGAGATAGTCACTTTTTAATCAATTTTGATCTAACAACATAGTTGATTTGTACAAAGCATATCATACGATCTGTGAATAATTCTAAAAAAGAAAATTAGATCAGTACCTTTGAGGCCTCCAAGCAAAAGCTTATATTTCATGATTGCAGATCGACTGTTGAAAATCAGCATGAGAAATGTTTTATTTCACAATTTCCATACTAATATACAAAAAACATTTGTACTATCTGAATGATACCGTCATTGTGGTTCTCTAGGTTTGATTTAAGAACACATCTCTTTCAAAATGTGCTATGTTCGCCTTATCAATAGTGTGGAAATCTTCAAAAAGGAATGCTGGGAATCAGCCCTCTGAAATGCATTTGAGAAAAACAGGATAGGATTTTGTAATGTCGCACTATTTTGTGTAGGAATGTGATGTTATGTGTATTATAAAGTTCGTATTTCTGTAACTTGTTCAAGCTGTTGGACATTTTGAAAGGAGTCAACATTTGTCTCTTTCAACCTACTGGTGTTGGATTGGAGCTATCAATAACAAAAGATGACAGAAATGTAAAAGGTCGAGATTAGTAAAATAGTACCTCAAAGAATTGGACTGGTACCTTTGCATGCAAAGTCCAAAGTGCCAAGCGTTGCTCTTTGGAGCCACCCATGTGAGAGACAGAGAAATGGATGTAGTAGTTTGGAAATGTAGAATGTTTTAATATTCTTCAGTCAAATATGATCATTATTTTGTAAATTGCATTTCCTGATAAACGTTTGCACATTTAACACTGTTATGGAGAATGCAGCTGAAAAGAATCAAATCACATTATAGCTCTTTACACTATGAGCATTCAACTGAGATATCTTTTCATCAATGTAAGAAAAGCCCCCGCACTGATGCGCTCTCTTTTGTCTCAATGGAAAAATCCCTCATGTATGGCAGGGTTCCATGGTGTAATGGTTAGCACTCTGGACTCTGAATCCAGCGATCCGAGTTCAAATCTCGGTGGGACCTGCTTGAATTATGAGATATAATATTTCACTAATTTCTTAGAATTTGGACTTGGAAAAACATAACGTCAAAGTTTTATACTGAAACTTATCAACGTATAATTATGTATCTATGTACACATGGCTATATCCATCTAGATAGTGATAATACAATATAAAGAAATGAATTATTCATAAACATAAGTACTGAAGCTGAAAACTAAAAACTGTTCTTTCCCATCCACAATTTAAGCAAGAGGTTCTTTTCCTTTCTCATCTTTATGATCAGTAATAAGATAGTTCATTTTGCTGATTTCTTATCTGACAACATTCTTGACTTACACAGTGCATTTAATTGTGAATTTCTTTGAAAGAGGAATTCAGATTAATACATTTGACATGTCTTTCGAAAGATTCTACTTTGTGGTTATGGATCTACTTTAGAAAAACAGAGTGTAAATATCTGTGTGTCTTAATTTCAAGATTGTTATTTAAAAGTTCATCTCTTCTGTCCCCAAAATACACAATTTGATTCCTCAAGTTTTCTTTTAATGAAGGCTTTCCAATTAAAAAAGTTCCGTGTTCCCCTTATCAATAACAGTAAGATTTAAACAAGTAATATCTTGGATCAGCCTCTTGTGATGAGTTGAGAAAACAGAGTCAGCTCACAAAATATCTCATTATTTTGAGCCATTTTATTTCCATGTTTTCTAAAAGTTCTATCATTTGCTCACATCAAATAGACTTTAAAAATACAATCAATAAATCAACGTTTCACTCTACCCGTGTTAGATTTATGATATTTATGAATACACTTGACAGAAAAAGATTTGGTCATAAGTCATGAAAGTGGTCCCACCGAGATTTGAACTCGGATCCTTGGATTCAAAGTCCAAAGTGCTAACCATTTCACCATGGAACCTCCCATGTGACAGGGGAGGAAATTGCTGCAGCAATGTGGACATTTCACATTTTTTATTTTCTACAGTCAAAGACAAACAGAATTATATAACTTTTCTATTCTGTTCAACTTTTGCCTATTGAACTATGTTAGGGAAGGATGTTGCACAAAGGACTCAAGTAACGCTATGACTCTGTTGAACAGTACTTTTTATGTGAGATAAGATTTTGCAATAAAAGATAAGATTCCCCCGTGAATGCAATCTCTTCTGCCAAAATGGAAAGCTCAACCTGGTACAGGTGGGTTGATGGTGTTATGCTTGTCAATCTGGACTCTGAAAACAGGGATCTAAGTACAAAGCTCAGTGGGACTTATCTAAACTTTACGATTTTTTTTCCATTCAGTTCTTAGAAGTATTAATTGGAAAAACATCTCATTTACTTATAAACTTGTACGTATCAACTTATATGTATGTATCTCCCTATATATCGCTATATGTCTATGTATATTTATCGGAAAATATAAATATATACATTATAAAAATACATATAATTAATAGAGGTGAAAATAATGAACAGTTGTTGCCTCTCCGCATTTGAAACATGAGCTTCTTCTCCTTCCTCTTCTATATGTCCTGAAATTGAGATAGTCACTTTTTAATCAATTTTGATCTAACAACATAGTTGATTTGTACAAAGCATATCATACGATCTGTGAATAATTCTAAAAAAGAAAATTAGATCAGTACCTTTGAGGCCTCCAAGCAAAAGCTTATATTTCATGATTGCAGATCGACTGTTGAAAATCAGCATGAGAAATGTTTTATTTCACAATTTCCAAACTAATATACAAAAAACATTTGTACTATCTGAATGATACCGTCATTGTGGTTCTCTAGGTTTGATTTAAGAACACATCTCTTTCAAAATGTGCTATGTTCGCCTTATCAATAGTGTGGAAATCTTCAAAAAGGAATGCTGGGAATCAGCCCTCTGAAATGCATTTGAGAAAAACAGGATAGGATTTTGTAATGTCGCACTATTTTGT
The DNA here is from genome assembly GCF_964263255.1 of Lissotriton vulgaris. Taxonomy (NCBI): domain Eukaryota; kingdom Metazoa; phylum Chordata; class Amphibia; order Caudata; family Salamandridae; genus Lissotriton; species Lissotriton vulgaris. The sequence goes on from NW_028240990.1 coordinate 181,060, forward strand.
GTAGGAATGTGATGTTATGTGTATTATAAAGTTCGTATTTCTGTAACTTGTTCAAGCTGTTGGACATTTTGAAAGGAGTCAACATTTGTCTCTTTCAACCTACTGGTGTTGGATTGGAGCTATCAATAACAAAAGATGACAGAAATGTAAAAGGTCGAGATTAGTAAAATAGTACCTCAAAGAATTGGACTGGTACCTTTGCATGCAAAGTCCAAAGTGCCAAGCGTTGCTCTTTGGAGCCACCCATGTGAGAGACAGAGAAATGGATGTAGTAGTTTGGAAATGTAGAATGTTTTAATATTCTTCAGTCAAATATGATCATTATTTTGTAAATTGCATTTCCTGATAAATGTTTGCACATTTAACACTGTTATGGAGAATGCAGCTGAAAAGAATCAAATCACATTATAGCTCTTTACACTATGAGCATTCAACTGAGATATCTTTTCATCAATGTAAGAAAAGCCCCCGCACTGATGCGCTCTCTTTTGTCTCAATGGAAAAATCCCTCATGTATGGCAGGGTTCCATGGTGTAATGGTTAGCACTCTGGACTCTGAATCCAGCGATCCGAGTTAAAATCTCGGTGGGACCTGCTTGAATTATGAGATTTAATATTTCACTAATTTCTTAGAATTTGGACTTGGAAAAACATAACGTCAAAGTTTTATACTGAAACTTATCAACGTATAAGTATGTATCTATGTACACATGGCTATATCCATCTAGATAGTGATAATACAATATAAAGAAATGAATTATTCATAAACATAAGTACTGAAGCTGAAAACTAAAAACTGTTCTTTCCCATCCACAATTTAAGCAAGAGGTTCTTTTCCTTTCTCATCTTTATGATCAGTAATAAGATAGTTCATTTTGCTGATTTCTTATCTGACAACATTCTTGACTTACACAGAGCATTTAATTGTGAATTTCTTTGAAAGAGGAATTCAGATTAATACATTTGACATGTCTTTCGAAAGATTCTACTTTGTGGTTATGGATCTACTTTAGAAAAACAGAGTGTAAATATCTGTGTGTCTTAATTTCAAGATTGTTATTTAAAAGTTCATCTCTTCTGTCCCCAAAATACACAATTTGATTCCTCAAGTTTTCTTTTAATGAAGGCTTTCCAATTAAAAAAGTTCCGTGTTCCCCTTATCAATAACAGTAAGATTTAAACAAGTAATATCTTGGATCAGCCTCTTGTGATGAGTTGAGAAAACAGAGTCAGCTCACAAAATATCTCATTATTTTGAGCCATTTTATTTCCATGTTTTCTAAAAGTTCTATCATTTGCTCACATCAAATAGACTTTAAAAATACAATCAATAAATCAATGTTTCACTCTACCCGTGTTAGATTTATGATATTTATGAATACACTTGACAGAAAAAGATTTGGTCATAAGTCATGAAAGTGGTCCCACCGAGATTTGAACTCGGATCCTTGGATTCAAAGTCCAAAGTGCTAACCATTTCACCATGGAACCTCCCATGTGACAGGGGAGGAAATTGCTGCAGCAATGTGGACATTTCACATTTTTTATTTTCTACAGTCAAAGACAAACAGAATTATATAACTTTTCTATTCTGTTCAACTTTTGCCTATTGAACTATGTTAGGGAAGGATGTTGCACAAAGGACTCAAGTAACGCTATGACTCTGTTGAACAGTACTTTTTATGTGAGATAAGATTTTGCAATAAAAGATAAGATTCCCCCGTGAATGCAATCTCTTCTGCCAAAATGGAAAGCTCAACCTGGTACAGGTGGGTTGATGGTGTTATGCTTGTCAATCTGGACTCTGAAAACAGGGATCTAAGTACAAAGCTCAGTGGGACTTATCTAAACTTTACGATTTTTTTTCCATTCAGTTCTTAGAAGTATTAATTGGAAAAACATCTCATTTACTTATAAACTTGTACGTATCAACTTATATGTATGTATCTCCCTATATATCGCTATATGTCTATGTATATTTATCGGAAAATATAAATATATACATTATAAAAATACATATAATTAATAGAGGTGAAAATAATGAACAGTTGTTGCCTCTCCGCATTTGAAACATGAGCTTCTTCTCCTTCCTCTTCTATATGTCCTGAAATTGAGATAGTCACTTTTTAATCAATTTTGATCTAACAACATAGTTGATTTGTACAAAGCATATCATACGATCTGTGAATAATTCTAAAAAAGAAAATTAGATCAGTACCTTTGAGGCCTCCAAGCAAAAGCTTATATTTCATGATTGCAGATCGACTGTTGAAAATCAGCATGAGAAATGTTTTATTTCACAATTTCCATACTAATATACAAAAAACATTTGTACTATCTGAATGATACCGTCATTGTGGTTCTCTAGGTTTGATTTAAGAACACATCTCTTTCAAAATGTGCTATGTTCGCCTTATCAATAGTGTGGAAATCTTCAAAAAGGAATGCTGGGAATCAGCCCTCTGAAATGGAAAGGGGCGACCACTCGGTCCCCCCGAACGTATGGTGGAGTGCCTCGATCCCCCCGGGAAGCCATTTTTGGGCGGGAGGCGTGTCTCGGCTGGTATGCCCGAAGCGGCGTAGCCGGGGCGCGCTTTTTCCCGCCCTAGAGTGGGCTGGCCTAGACACCGACGTAGCCAGCCTCGCCCTAGGGGCGGGCAGGGGCGGGTTCTCGCCCGCCCTGAAGACGGATAAAAAGAGACGCAAGACCAGAAGACGTCCTCTTGTTCTTGTGCTCCGAAGCTGCACCTCCTCGCTACACGTGAGCTCGGGACAGAACGAAGAGCCAATTTTGAGCGTTTTGATCCTTTTCTTTGTCTTCTAGATACTTCCTCGGGGTGATGCCCAAGAAAGGCGCGAAGAGAATGACGACCGACCAGATGGTGCGGGCCCTTTGCAAAGAAGTGTCCGACATAAAGAAACGGTTGGCAGAACGAGACGGGGAGGAGGGTACGGGCCCTGCGCCGGCTGGAGGGAGACCTAAGAGGCCGAGAAGGGTTCCAGCCGGTGGAGACGTCCCGGTTCCCTCTACCCCGCTCGAGGCGCCGACCCCAGTACCGATCGAGGGGAATCCAATCCCGGTTGTCGTCACCCCGACACCCAAGGGAGACATGCCCCCCGAGCTGGCAGCACAGCTAGCAGCATGGTTGGGGGATAGTAGTGATGGCGCCGCGTCTGCCGAGGCACAGGCGCTGATAAAAGGACTTCGTGAAAAAAGGGAGGCGGCTAAAGACAAGCCGCAAGCGGCAGAAGTCGCGTCCGGTTCAGGTAAGCGGCCATTGCCGATTGCAAGGGACGAGTCAGCACCCTCTCGTAGAGAGAGACTGGGACAACATGTGCCTTTGGCTATAAAGGAAAAGATCTGGTCTGGGGAGTATGTGAATATTTTCTCCTTGCTTGTTGACCATTATGATATGGAGCATGTTAAAAGTCAGAAGGACTTAATGCATCCGAGTGTTTGGCGCGCAAAAATGGCCGCCTTTAAGGTGAATGAGACTATTGGCAACTGGGGCAATGCGTGGGGTATTTTCACATCGATTTTGGGGGGACGTAGGCCCGAGTTGCTTCCTGAGTTTCCCGTTTATCAATCACGAATTATGGGGTACTCGACATCGTATCAAGGTAACCATTGGTTTTGTTATGACAACCTGTTCAGGAAAGAGAAGGAACATAACAAGAGTTTGACTTGGGATTGTTACGATTCTGTAACATGGGATAAAATGAAAGAATCGGGAATGTTAAGAATGCCATTGGTTGGGAGCAATGTTATTGATTACTCCCGCCAAAATGTGGGGACGCCCTTTCGACCAAGTACGAGCACCGACGACCAGTCGAGGCCCGCAGGCAATACAGGGAGAAAGGGTTTCTGTTTTAATTTTAACAAAGGGAAATGTACCAGGCCTCCGGGATTGTGTAAATTCAAACACGAATGTAGTACGTGTGGGTCGTCCCATCCTGAGTCATCGTGCAGAGCCAGAGCGGGTGAGAATGGGGGTAAGGGGGGCGCCAAACAGGTCTAAACTTGGCCGAGGGGCGCCGTTACCAACCCCGATTGATACCTTGGCAATGATTCCCTGGCTCAGCGAATACCCGGATCGTACTTCTGCCGGGGTGCTGCGGAACGGTTTTTTACATGGTTTCCGCATCCCGGTGGGGGACTTTCAGGGGGTAGGGATGTGCAAAAATCAACTTTCCGTGTTACAACATACATCTGTAGTCCATGAGAAAATTCTGAAAGAGGTTAGCCGGGGACGGGTTGCCGGCCCGTTTAGTGTACCCCCGGTACCGAATTTTGTTTGTTCTCCGTTAGGGGTGGTCCCCAAGAGGGACCCAGGTGAGTTCCGTTTGATCCATAATCTGTCTGCTCCACATGGTCTTTCGGTGAACGACGCAATTGATCCGGAAGTTTGTTCGGTGCGATACGCATCGTTTGATGAGGCAGTAGCCATCTTGAATCGCCTGGGGCCCGGGACGTTGATGGCGAAATCTGATATTGAGTCAGCGTTCCGGTTGCTCCCGGTACACCCAGACGATCAGCGTCTTTTGGGATTCGGGTTCCAGGGGTCATTTTACATGGATAGGTGTATGCCAATGGGTTGCTCTATATCATGTGCTTATTTTGAGCAATTCAGTACTTTCCTGCAATGGGTGTTTACTAAGAAAACGGGTTTTCGAAATGTAATGCACTACCTTGACGACTTTTTGTTCCTGGGCTCCGCCGGAAGTCCCGAATGTGCCCAGGCCTTAGATGAATTCTGTGTGTTGATGGGTCATTTTGGCGTGCCATTGGCACCGGGTAAGACTATGGGTCCCACGACTTGCCTCGAGTTTTTGGGGATCGAGTTGGACTCAAGGGAGGGGTGTTTCCGTTTACCAGCTAGCAAAGTGTTGAAATTCAGGACAGCCCTCCAAGTATGTTTAAATGCACCTAAGGTTACACTGCACCAGTTGCAACAATTAGTGGGAAAGTTGAACTTTGCCCTGAGGGTGATCCCAATGGCTCGCCCGTTTTCCCGCTCGATTGCCCAATCAATGGTTGGCTTAAGAGAGGGGCATCATCGCACGAGATTATCGGCCGAAGTCCGCCAGGACATGCGGATTTGGTTAGCATTTTTGGCGGACTTCAATGGCCGAGTCGTCTGGAACAAGCCAGCCGTGTCCTCCGAAGAGCTTGGGCTATGGACAGATTCAGCAGGAAGTATAGGTTTTGGCGCCATCTTCGGCACAAAATGGTCTGCACAAAAGTGGCCCCTATGGTGGCACGAGAAGGGGCTGACGGGTAATATAGCTTTCCTTGAACTATTTCCCATTCTGGTGGCCCTGAGAACATGGCCAGACGGGTTCAGAGATCATTCTGTCGTGTTCTGGTCCGACAATATGACCGTGGTAGAATGCATCAATAGTCAGGCAGCCCGTTGTAAATTGATTTTGAGGCTGCTCAAAGAAATTGTCTTACTGTGTATGCAACTAAACGTGATATTCAGGGCAAAACATGTCCCAGGGGTGATGAATCAGGCTGCTGATGCACTGTCTCGTTTTCACATGCAGGCTTTCTCGGGTTTCCTTCCTTCAGCGGACCCAGAGCCGGCACCCTTCCCCGAAGCTCTCTGGTCTCTCGGTGCCCCGAACTTCGTCACCTCGTGGGAGAGAGTCTAGCACCCAGGACAAGGAAGGCATATGAAGGGGCGTTTCAGGCCTATTTAGCCTTTTTGGGGGAAGAGAGAGGGGGACTGTGGGGGCAGGAAGAGTGTGTAGTACTTTTTCTGATGTCTTTACGTAGGGCTGGGAAATCGGTGGCAACGGCCCAAAGGCATCGTGCCGCCATTTCCTTTGTTGCCAAGGCCCATGGCATCCAGGACCCGACAGCGTCTTTTACAGTACAAAAAGCGCTGCGTGGGTGGCAACGCCTGGAGGGTCGCAGAGTAGACGTAAGACGACCGATAGGTCTGGATAGGTTGGCCCAGTTACTGGCCTCACTCCCTAACACGTGCTCGTCCCCTTTCGAGACCTGTTTGTTCCGGACTGCATTTACGCTGGCATTTCACGGGGCTATGAGAGTTAGTGAGCTGGTTGCAAGGAACAAACAGGATGTGTCGGGGGGCTTGTGCAGGGAACATGTCCGGATCAGGGGCGATGCGATGATTGTCTCCTTTCTCAGGTCCAAGTCCGACCAAGACGGGAGGGGGGACTGCACGATCATTCGCCGGACCCCCGGATCCTCCATGTGTCCGGTACAGTGCTTAGAAGACTACCTAGCACGAAGGGTGGCATCATGGGGGGGGACATTGTTGAGGCATGCAGACGCCACCCCACTGACGAGGTTTCAGTTTCAGCGGGTGCTTGCAATGGCCATTGCCGCAACGGGCTTGGACCCGGGCGAATTTGGGACCCATTCCTTTCGGATAGGGGCTGCCACTGAAGCTACAGCCAGGGGTCTTAATGTAGAACAAGTAAAACGTGTGGGGCGTTGGTCCTCCAATTGTTATAAGAGGTACGTGCGATTGCACATGTTGTGAAGCTGTAATCATGTACTCACGCCTCTTGTCTTTGTTTGTTTTCAGTTGCGCAAGCCTACGAGGCAGGGCGGACTGTGCAGTCGACCCAACACCAGGCCAGCGGTTGCACATCACCGGCTGTAAGGAAGGAGGTGTGGGTCGTGGGCCACTCATACGTGAGACGGGCCGCGGACGTATTCAAAGCAGGTGACATGATTCACGTACCTGGGGAATACGGGTACAGAGTGTCCTTCTACGGAAGGGGCGGTCTCTGTATTGACCAGTTTCAGGCATTTTTTGAGGGTTTGTTAGAGCGGATGAGGTCACCGCCGTCCATAGTCATAGTGCATTTAGGGGGTAATGATTTGGTCACTACCGGTAGACGACTTCTCCTGGAGACTATGCTTTCCACGGTAAGTTGGTTAGCAAGGAGAGTTCCGGGGTGCATAATTGCGTGGTCTCATATGATCCCACGAAGAGTATGGCGGGGGGCTATCTCGATCCCTGCTTTAAATCATTCTGTTAGAAAACTGAATAACAAAGTGAGTAGGTTGTTCCGTTCCAAGACATTGCATTCGATCTCGCATAGTTGTATTAATGATGACAGTATGTATCTGTGGGATGGTGTGCATTTGTCGAGGGTGGGGAATGAGTTACTCATAGGAGACTTCTTAGCCTGGTTAAAATCATTAAAACATGACCTTTAGGTAGGAGTTTTGTGGGGGGTCCGGATAGCCGGTCAACTATCCGGACCTGTGGCGGTAAGGTCATGATCGGTGAGCACTAATTGGTAGATCCCTATGAGTGGGCGTCACCCAACACGGATGGGAGCGCTCGGGAGAGGTGGCCATTGGCCCCTCAGTGGGGAGGCGGTCCCGTCTAAGGGCGGGTCGCCGGAAGTAAAGGAAAGGCGGTCAAGGCCCCTTCCTTTGTAGGAGGGGTTACAGCCCCCTCCTGGGGAATTTCCCGGGGCCAGGGTCATCTGCGACGGCAGATGCGGTAAGTTGTGTGGGATGGGGGGAGGTCCACGATACCTTCTAGATACCACACACAAGTCTTCGAACGACCTTTAAATGGCGTCGAGTCTTAAGTGCCCCCGTCAAGTCAAGGGAAATTGTTAGTAGTTGCACTTGAGGTAAGCCTCTGTGCTGTCGCCCCTCACAAGTGGGAGGGGTAAGTCTGGTTAGGGATCTTGACACCGGTTATGACCTTGCCGTTGGCCCTTAAACGTTAGGATGTACAATTTCAGTGTTTCTAGAGAATGTTTTTGTTGGATGCTAGTTCGGCTAGGAGAAACTCTGTATTAGAGAATATGTTAAGGTGAGCCAAACATCGCAATGTGATAATGAAATTGTACATAAAATGAAACGTTTAATGTTTTAATTTTTTGTTTTAATAAATACGGCCGGGGGAGGGTCACTCCCTCCCCACATCCAAAAACTTCAAGAACTGTTTCCGGTTTCCCTTCTTTTGGGGATTGTGTTGAGAGGGGGTGGCGGGTATCTCAGCCATATGGAAAGGGGCGACCACTCGGTCCCCCCGAACGTATGGTGGAGTGCCTCGATCCCCCCGGGAAGCCATTTTTGGGCGGGAGGCGTGTCTCGGCTGGTATGCCCGAAGCGGCGTAGCCGGGGCGCGCTTTTTCCCGCCCTAGAGTGGGCTGGCCTAGACACCGACGTAGCCAGCCTCGCCCTAGGGGCGGGCAGGGGCGGGTTCTCGCCCGCCCTGAAGACGGATAAAAAGAGACGCAAGACCAGAAGACGTCCTCTTGTTCTTGTGCTCCGAAGCTGCACCTCCTCGCTACACGTGAGCTCGGGACAGAACGAAGAGCCAATTTTGACCCACCCACCAGCCCCTGAGGACAGCAAGTGGTTGTGCAATAAAGTGAATTTAGAAGTTTGTTTTTCCATTCCGTTTACAGGCTGTGAAAGTATCAGTTTGTTGGTGATCATAATAAAGTATGGTGAATATTGTGTAGGTTGTTTCGATTAAAATGATTTGATATAGTATTTTTAGCATGTTCCTTCGGTCGTAGCGACCAATGTTTTTGGTAGGTTTGAATAAAAATTGTCGTATTTATTTTTTGGTAGGCGGTAAGGTCATGATCGGTGAGCACTAATTGGTAGATCCCTATGAGTGGGCGTCACCCAACACGGATGGGAGCGCTCGGGAGAGGTGGCCATTGGCCCCTCAGTGGGGAGGCGGTCCCGTCTAAGGGCGGGTCGCCGGAAGTAAAGGAAAGGCGGTCAAGGCCCCTTCCTTTGTAGGAGGGGTTACAGCCCCCTCCTGGGGAATTTCCCGGGGCCAGGGTCATCTGCGACGGCAGATGCGGTAAGTTGTGTGGGATGGGGGGAGGTCCACGATACCTTCTAGATACCACACACAAGTCTTCGAACGACCTTTAAATGGCGTCGAGTCTTAAGTGCCCCCGTCAAGTCAAGGGAAATTGTTAGTAGTTGCACTTGAGGTAAGCCTCTGTGCTGTCGCCCCTCACAAGTGGGAGGGGTAAGTCTGGTTAGGGATCTTGACACCGGTTATGACCTTGCCGTTGGCCCTTAAACGTTAGGATGTACAATTTCAGTGTTTCTAGAGAATGTTTTTGTTGGATGCTAGTTCGGCTAGGAGAAACTCTGTATTAGAGAATATGTTAAGGTGAGCCAAACATCGCAATGTGATAATGAAATTGTACATAAAATGAAACGTTTAATGTTTTAATTTTTTGTTTTAATAAATACGGCCGGGGGAGGGTCACTCCCTCCCCACATCCAAAAACTTCAAGAACTGTTTCCGGTTTCCCTTCTTTTGGGGATTGTGTTGAGAGGGGGTGGCGGGTATCTCAGCCATATGCATTTGAGAAAAACAGGATAGGATTTTGTAATGTCGCACTATTTTGTGTAGGAATGTGATGTTATGTGTATTATAAAGTTCGTATTTCTGTAACTTGTTCAAGCTGTTGGACATTTTGAAAGGAGTCAACATTTGTCTCTTTCAACCTACTGGTGTTGGATTGGAGCTATCAATAACAAAAGATGACAGAAATGTAAAAGGTCGAGATTAGTAAAATAGTACCTCAAAGAATTGGACTGGTACCTTTGCATGCAAAGTCCAAAGTGCCAAGCGTTGCTCTTTGGAGCCACCCATGTGAGAGACAGAGAAATGGATGTAGTAGTTTGGAAATGTAGAATGTTTTAATATTCTTCAGTCAAATATGATCATTATTTTGTAAATTGCATTTCCTGATAAACGTTTGCACATTTAACACTGTTATGGAGAATGCAGCTGAAAAGAATCAAATCACATTATAGCTCTTTACACTATGAGCATTCAACTGAGATATCTTTTCATCAATGTAAGAAAAGCCCCCGCACTGATGCGCTCTCTTTTGTCTCAATGGAAAAATCCCTCATGTATGGCAGGGTTCCATGGTGTAATGGTTAGCACTCTGGACTCTGAATCCAGCGATCCGAGTTCAAATCTCGGTGGGACCTGCTTGAATTATGAGATATAATATTTCACTAATTTCTTAGAATTTGGACTTGGAAAAACATAACGTCAAAGTTTTATACTGAAACTTATCAACGTATAATTATGTATCTATGTACACATGGCTATATCCATCTAGATAGTGATAATACAATATAAAGAAATGAATTATTCATAAACATAAGTACTGAAGCTGAAAACTAAAAACTGTTCTTTCCCATCCACAATTTAAGCAAGAGGTTCTTTTCCTTTCTCATCTTTATGATCAGTAATAAGATAGTTCATTTTGCTGATTTCTTATCTGACAACATTCTTGACTTACACAGTGCATTTAATTGTGAATTTCTTTGAAAGAGGAATTCAGATTAATACATTTGACATGTCTTTCGAAAGATTCTACTTTGTGGTTATGGATCTACTTTAGAAAAACAGAGTGTAAATATCTGTGTGTCTTAATTTCAAGATTGTTATTTAAAAGTTCATCTCTTCTGTCCCCAAAATACACAATTTGATTCCTCAAGTTTTCTTTTAATGAAGGCTTTCCAATTAAAAAAGTTCCGTGTTCCCCTTATCAATAACAGTAAGATTTAAACAAGTAATATCTTGGATCAGCCTCTTGTGATGAGTTGAGAAAACAGAGTCAGCTCACAAAATATCTCATTATTTTGAGCCATTTTATTTCCATGTTTTCTAAAAGTTCTATCATTTGCTCACATCAAATAGACTTTAAAAATACAATCAATAAATCAACGTTTCACTCTACCCGTGTTAGATTTATGATATTTATGAATACACTTGACAGAAAAAGATTTGGTCATAAGTCATGAAAGTGGTCCCACCGAGATTTGAACTCGGATCCTTGGATTCAAAGTCCAAAGTGCTAACCATTTCACCATGGAACCTCCCATGTGACAGGGGAGGAAATTGCTGCAGCAATGTGGACATTTCACATTTTTTATTTTCTACAGTCAAAGACAAACAGAATTATATAACTTTTCTATTCTGTTCAACTTTTGCCTATTGAACTATGTTAGGGAAGGATGTTGCACAAAGGACTCAAGTAACGCTATGACTCTGTTGAACAGTACTTTTTATGTGAGATAAGATTTTACAATAAAAGATAAGATTCCCCCGTGAATGCAATCTCTTCTGCCAAAATGGAAAGCTCAACCTGGTACAGGTGGGTTGATGGTGTTATGCTTGTCAATCTGGACTCTGAAAACAGGGATCTAAGTACAAAGCTCAGTGGGACTTATCTAAACTTTACGATTTTTTTTCCATTCAGTTCTTAGAAGTATTAATTGGAAAAACATCTCATTTACTTATAAACTTGTACGTATCAACTTATATGTATGTATCTCCCTATATATCGCTATATGTCTATGTATATTTATCGGAAAATATAAATATATACATTATAAAAATACATATAATTAATAGAGGTGAAAATAATGAACAGTTGTTGCCTCTCCGCATTTGAAACATGAGCTTCTTCTCCTTCCTCTTCTATATGTCCTGAAATTGAGATAGTCACTTTTTAATCAATTTTGATCTAACAACATAGTTGATTTGTACAAAGCATATCATACGATCTGTGAATAATTCTAAAAAAGAAAATTAGATCAGTACCTTTGAGGCCTCCAAGCAAAAGCTTATATTTCATGATTGCAGATCGACTGTTGAAAATCAGCATGAGAAATGTTTTATTTCACAATTTCCATACTAATATACAAAAAACATTTGTACTATCTGAATGATACCGTCATTGTGGTTCTCTAGGTTTGATTTAAGAACACATCTCTTTCAAAATGTGCTATGTTCGCCTTATCAATAGTGTGGAAATCTTCAAAAAGGAATGCTGGGAATCAGCCCTCTGAAATGCATTTGAGAAAAACAGGATAGGATTTTGTAATGTCGCACTATTTTGTGTAGGAATGTGATGTTATGTGTATTATAAAGTTCGTATTTCTGTAACTTGTTCAAGCTGTTGGACATTTTGAAAGGATTCAACATTTTTCTCTTTCAACCTACTGGTGTTGGATTGGAGCTATCAATAACAAAAGATGACAGAAATGTAAAAGGTCGAGATTAGTAAAATAGTACCTCAAAGAATTGGACTGGTACCTTTGCATGCAAAGTCCAAAGTGCCAACTGTTGCTCTTTGGAGCCACCCATGTGAGAGACAGAGAAATGGATGTAGTAGTTTGGAAATGTAGAATGTTTTAATATTCTTCAGTCAAATATGATCATTATTTTGTAAATTGCATTTCCTGATAAACGTTTGCACATTTAACACTGTTATGGAGAATGCAGCTGAAAAGAATCAAATCACATTATAGCTCTTTACACTATGAGCATTCAACTGAGATATCTTTTCATCAATGTAAGAAAAGCCCCCGCACTGATGCGCTCTCTTTTGTCTCAATGGAAAAATCCCTCATGTATGGCAGGGTTCCATGGTGTAATGGTTAGCACTCTGGACTCTGAATCCAGCGATCCGAGTTCAAATCTCGTGGGACCTGCTTGAATTATGAGATTTAATATTTCACTAATTTCTTAGAATTTGGACTTGGAAAAACATAACGTCAAAGTTTTATACTGAAACTTATCAACGTATAAGTATGTATCTATGTACACATGGCTATATCCATCTAGATAGTGATAATACAATATAAAGAAATGAATTATTCATAAACATAAGTACTGAAGCTGAAAACTAAAAACTGTTCTTTCCCATCCACAATTTAAGCAAGAGGTTATTTTCCTTTCTCATCTTTATGATCAGTAATAAGATAGTTAATTTTGCTGATTTCTTATCTGACAACATTCTTGACTTACACAGTGCATTTAATTGTGAATTTCTTTGAAAGAGGAATTCAGATTAATACATTTGACATGTCTTTCGAAAGATTCTACTTTGTGGTTATGGATCTACTTTAGAAAAACAGAGTGTAAATATCTGTGTGTCTTAATTTCAAGATTGTTATTTAAAAGTTCATCTCTTCTGTCCCCAAAATACACAATTTGATTCCTCAAGTTTTCTTTTAATGAAGGCTTTCCAATTAAAAAAGTTCCGTGTTCCCCTTATCAATAACAGTAAGATTTAAACAAGTAATATCTTGGATCAGCCTCTTGTGATGAGTTGAGAAAACAGAGTCAGCTCACAAAATATCTCATTATTTTGAGCCATTTTATTTCCATGTTTTCTAAAAGTTCTATCATTTGCTCACATCAAATAGACTTTAAAAATACAATCAATAAATCAATGTTTCACTCTACCCGTGTTAGATTTATGATATTTATGAATACACTTGACAGAAAAAGATTTGGTCATAAGTCATGAAAGTGGTCCCACCGCGATTTGAACTCGGATCCTTGGATTCAAAGTCCAAAGTGCTAACCATTTCACCATGGAACCTCCCATGTGACAGGGGAGGAAATTGCTGCAGCAATGTGGACATTTCACATTTTTTATTTTCTACAGTCAAAGACAAACAGAATTATATAACTTTTCTATTCTGTTCAACTTTTGCCTATTGAACTATGTTAGGGAAGGATGTTGCACAAAGGACTCAAGTAAGGCCATGACTCTGTTGAACAGTACTTTTTATGTGAGATAAGATTTTGCAATAAAAGATAAGATTCCCCCGTGAATGCAATCTCTTCTGCCAAAATGGAAAGCTCAACCTGGTACAGGTGGGTTGATGGTGTTATGCTTGTCAATCTGGACTCTGAAAACAGGGATCTAAGTACAAAGCTCAGTGGGACTTATCTAAACTTTACGATTTTTTTTCCATTCAGTTCTTAGAAGTATTAATTGGAAAAACATCTCATTTACTTATAAACTTGTACGTATCAACTTATATGTATGTATCTCCCTATATATCGCTATATGTCTATGTATATTTATCGGAAAATATAAATATATACATTATAAAAATACATATAATTAATAGAGGTGAAAATAATGAACAGTTGTTGCCTCTCCGCATTTGAAACATGAGCTTCTTCTCCTTCCTCTTCTATATGTCCTGAAATTGAGATAGTCACTTTTTAATCAATTTTGATCTAACAACATAGTTGATTTGTACAAAGCATATCATACGATCTGTGAATAATTCTAAAAAAGAAAATTAGATCAGTACCTTTGAGGCCTCCAAGCAAAAGCTTATATTTCATGATTGCAGATCGACTGTTGAAAATCAGCATGAGAAATGTTTTATTTCACAATTTCCATACTAATATACAAAAAACATTTGTACTATCTGAATGATACCGTCATTGTGGTTCTCTAGGTTTGATTTAAGAACACATCTCTTTCAAAATGTGCTATATTCGCCTTATCAATAGTGTGGAAATCTTCAAAAAGGAATGCTGGGAATCAGCCCTCTGAAATGCATTTGAGAAAAACAGGATAGGATTTTGTAATGTCGCACTATTTTGTGTAGGAATGTGATGTTATGTGTATTATAAAGTTCGTATTTCTGTAACTTGTTCAAGCTGTTGGACATTTTGAAAGGAGTCAACATTTGTCTCTTTCAACCTACTGGTGTTGGATTGGAGCTATCAATAACAAAAGATGACAGAAATGTAAAAGGTCGAGATTAGTAAAATAGTACCTCAAAGAATTGGACTGGTACCTTTGCATGCAAAGTCCAAAGTGCCAAGCGTTGCTCTTTGGAGCCACCCATGTGAGAGACAGAGAAATGGATGTAGTAGTTTGGAAATGTAGAATGTTTTAATATTCTTCAGTCAAATATGATCATTATTTTGTAAATTGCATTTCCTGATAAACGTTTGCACATTTAACACTGTTATGGAGAATGCAGCTGAAAAGAATCAAATCACATTATAGCTCTTTACACTATGAGCATTCAACTGAGATATCTTTTCATCAATGTAAGAAAAGCCCCCGCACTGATGCGCTCTCTTTTGTCTCAATGGAAAAATCCCTCATGTATGGCAGGGTTCCATGGTGTAATGGTTAGCACTCTGGACTCTGAATCCAGCGATCCGAGTTCAAATCTCGGTGGGACCTGCTTGAATTATGAGATTTAATATTTCACTAATTTCTTAGAATTTGGACTTGGAAAAACATAACGTCAAAGTTTTATACTGAAACTTATCAACGTATAAGTATGTATCTATGTACACATGGCTATATCCATCTAGATAGTGATAATACAATATAAAGAAATGAATTATTCATAAACATAAGTACTGAAGCTGAAAACTAAAAACTGTTCTTTCCCATCCACAATTTAAGCAAGAGGTTCTTTTCCTTTCTCATCTTTATGATCAGTAATAAGATAGTTCATTTTGCTGATTTCTTATCTGACAACATTCTTGACTTACACAGAGCATTTAATTGTGAATTTCTTTGAAAGAGGAATTCAGATTAATACATTTGACATGTCTTTCGAAAGATTCTACTTTGTGGTTATGGATCTACTTTAGAAAAACAGAGTGTAAATATCTGTGTGTCTTAATTTCAAGATTGTTATTTAAAAGTTCATCTCTTCTGTCCCCAAAATACACAATTTGATTCCTCAAGTTTTCTTTTAATGAAGGCTTTCCAATTAAAAAAGTTCCGTGTTCCCCTTATCAATAACAGTAAGATTTAAACAAGTAATATCTTGGATCAGCCTCTTGTGATGAGTTGAGAAAACAGAGTCAGCTCACAAAATATCTCATTATTTTGAGCCATTTTATTTCCATGTTTTCTAAAAGTTCTATCATTTGCTCACATCAAATAGACTTTAAAAATACAATCAATAAATCAACGTTTCACTCTACCCGTGTTAGATTTATGATATTTATGAATACACTTGACAGAAAAAGATTTGGTCATAAGTCATGAAAGTGGTCCCACCGAGATTTGAACTCGGATCCTTGGATTCAAAGTCCAAAGTGCTAACCATTTCACCATGGAACCTCCCATGTGACAGGGGAGGAAATTGCTGCAGCAATGTGGACATTTCACATTTTTTATTTTCTACAGTCAAAGACAAACAGAATTATATAACTTTTCTATTCTGTTCAACTTTTGCCTATTGAACTATGTTAGGGAAGGATGTTGCACAAAGGACTCAAGTAACGCTATGACTCTGTTGAACAGTACTTTTTATGTGAGATAAGATTTTGCAATAAAAGATAAGATTCCCCCGTGAATGCAATCTCTTCTGCCAAAATGGAAAGCTCAACCTGGTACAGGTGGGTTGATGGTGTTATGCTTGTCAATCTGGACTCTGAAAACAGGGATCTAAGTACAAAGCTCAGTGGGACTTATCTAAACTTTACGATTTTTTTTCCATTCAGTTCTTAGAAGTATTAATTGGAAAAACATCTCATTTACTTATAAACTTGTACGTATCAACTTATATGTATGTATCTCCCTATATATCGCTATATGTCTATGTATATTTATCGGAAAATATAAATATATACATTATAAAAATACATATAATTAATAGAGGTGAAAATAATGAACAGTTGTTGCCTCTCCGCATTTGAAACATGAGCTTCTTCTCCTTCCTCTTCTATATGTCCTGAAATTGAGATAGTCACTTTTTAATCAATTTTGATCTAACAACATAGTTGATTTGTACAAAGCATATCATACGATCTGTGAATAATTCTAAAAAAGAAAATTAGATCAGTACCTTTGAGGCCTCCAAGCAAAAGCTTATATTTCATGATTGCAGATCGACTGTTGAAAATCAGCATGAGAAATGTTTTATTTCACAATTTCCATACTAATATACAAAAAACATTTGTACTATCTGAATGATACCGTCATTGTGGTTCTCTAGGTTTGATTTAAGAACACATCTCTTTCAAAATGTGCTATGTTCGCCTTATCAATAGTGTGGAAATCTTCAAAAAGGAATGCTGGGAATCAGCCCTCTGAAATGCATTTGAGAAAAACAGGATAGGATTTTGTAATGTCGCACTATTTTGTGTAGGAATGTGATGTTATGTGTATTATAAAGTTCGTATTTCTGTAACTTGTTCAAGCTGTTGGACATTTTGAAAGGAGTCAACATTTTTCTCTTTCAACCTACTGGTGTTGGATTGGAGCTATCAATAACAAAAGATGACAGAAATGTAAAAGGTTGAGATTAGTAAAATAGTACCTCAAAGAATTGGACTGGTACCTTTGCATGCAAAGTCCAAAGTGCCAACTGTTGCTCTTTGGAGCCACCCATGTGAGAGACAGAGAAATGGATGTAGTAGTTTGGAAATGTAGAATGTTTTAATATTCTTCAGTCAAATATGATCATTATTTTGTAAATTGCATTTCCTGATAAACGTTTGCACATTTAACACTGTTATGGAGAATGCAGCTGAAAAGAATCAAATCACATTATAGCTCTTTACACTATGAGCATTCAACTGAGATATCTTTTCATCAATGTAAGAAAAGCCCCCGCACTGATGCGCTCTCTTTTGTCTCAATGGAAAAATCCCTCATGTATGGCAGGGTTCCATGGTGTAATGGTTAGCACTCTGGACTCTGAATCCAGCGATCCGAGTTCAAATCTCGTGGGACCTGCTTGAATTATGAGATTTAATATTTCACTAATTTCTTAGAATTTGGACTTGGAAAAACATAACGTCAAAGTTTTATACTGAAACTTATCAACGTATAAGTATGTATCTATGTACACATGGCTATATCCATCTAGATAGTGATAATACAATATAAAGAAATGAATTATTCATAAACATAAGTACTGAAGCTGAAAACTAAAAACTGTTCTTTCCCATCCACAATTTAAGCAAGAGGTTATTTTCCTTTCTCATCTTTATGATCAGTAATAAGATAGTTAATTTTGCTGATTTCTTATCTGACAACATTCTTGACTTACACAGTGCATTTAATTGTGAATTTCTTTGAAAGAGGAATTCAGATTAATACATTTGACATGTCTTTCGAAAGATTCTACTTTGTGGTTATGGATCTACTTTAGAAAAACAGAGTGTAAATATCTGTGTGTCTTAATTTCAAGATTGTTATTTAAAAGTTCATCTCTTCTGTCCCCAAAATACACAATTTGATTCCTCAAGTTTTCTTTTAATGAAGGCTTTCCAATTAAAAAAGTTCTGTGTTCCCCTTATCAATAACAGTAAGATTTAAACAAGTAATATCTTGGATCAGCCTCTTGTGATGAGTTGAGAAAACAGAGTCAGCTCACAAAATATCTCATTATTTTGAGCCATTTTATTTCCATGTTTTCTAAAAGTTCTATCATTTGCTCACATCAAATAGACTTTAAAAATACAATCAATAAATCAATGTTTCACTCTACCCGTGTTAGATTTATGATATTTATGAATACACTTGACAGAAAAAGATTTGGTCATAAGTCATGAAAGTGGTCCCACCGAGATTTGAACTCGGATCCTTGGATTCAAAGTCCAAAGTGCTAACCATTTCACCATGGAACCTCCCATGTGACAGGGGAGGAAATTGCTGCAGCAATGTGGACATTTCAAATTTTTTATTTTCTACAGTCAAAGACAAACAGAATTATATAACTTTTCTATTCTGTTCAACTTTTGCCTATTGAACTATGTTAGGGAAGGATGTTGCACAAAGGACTCAAGTAAGGCCATGACTCTGTTGAACAGTACTTTTTATGTGAGATAAGATTTTGCAATAAAAGATAAGATTCCCCCGTGAATGCAATCTCTTCTGCCAAAATGGAAAGCTCAACCTGGTACAGGTGGGTTGATGGTGTTATGCTTGTCAATCTGGACTCTGAAAACAGGGATCTAAGTACAAAGCTCAGTGGGACTTATCTAAACTTTACGATTTTTTTTCCATTCAGTTCTTAGAAGTATTAATTGGAAAAACATCTCATTTACTTATAAACTTGTACGTATCAACTTATATGTATGTATCTCCCTATATATCGCTATATGTCTATGTATATTTATCGGAAAATATAAATATATACATTATAAAAATACATATAATTAATAGAGGTGAAAATAATGAACAGTTGTTGCCTCTCCGCATTTGAAACATGAGCTTCTTCTCCTTCCTCTTCTATATGTCCTGAAATTGAGATAGTCACTTTTTAATCAATTTTGATCTAACAACATAGTTGATTTGTACAAAGCATATCATACGATCTGTGAATAATTCTAAAAAAGAAAATTAGATCAGTACCTTTGAGGCCTCCAAGCAAAAGCTTATATTTCATGATTGCAGATCGACTGTTGAAAATCAGCATGAGAAATGTTTTATTTCACAATTTCCATACTAATATACAAAAAACATTTGTACTATCTGAATGATACCGTCATTGTGGTTCTCTAGGTTTGATTTAAGAACACATCTCTTTCAAAATGTGCTATATTCGCCTTATCAATAGTGTGGAAATCTTCAAAAAGGAATGCTGGGAATCAGCCCTCTGAAATGCATTTGAGAAAAACAGGATAGGATTTTGTAATGTCGCACTATTTTGTGTAGGAATGTGATGTTATGTGTATTATAAAGTTCGTATTTCTGTAACTTGTTCAAGCTGTTGGACATTTTGAAAGGAGTCAACATTTGTCTCTTTCAACCTACTGGTGTTGGATTGGAGCTATCAATAACAAAAGATGACAGAAATGTAAAAGGTCGAGATTAGTAAAATAGTACCTCAAAGAATTGGACTGGTACCTTTGCATGCAAAGTCCAAAGTGCCAAGCGTTGCTCTTTGGAGCCACCCATGTGAGAGACAGAGAAATGGATGTAGTAGTTTGGAAATGTAGAATGTTTTAATATTCTTCAGTCAAATATGATCATTATTTTGTAAATTGCATTTCCTGATAAACGTTTGCACATTTAACACTGTTATGGAGAATGCAGCTGAAAAGAATCAAATCACATTATAGCTCTTTACACTATGAGCATTCAACTGAGATATCTTTTCATCAATGTAAGAAAAGCCCCCGCACTGATGCGCTCTCTTTTGTCTCAATGGAAAAATCCCTCATGTATGGCAGGGTTCCATGGTGTAATGGTTAGCACTCTGGACTCTGAATCCAGCGATCCGAGTTCAAATCTCGGTGGGACCTGCTTGAATTATGAGATATAATATTTCACTAATTTCTTAGAATTTGGACTTGGAAAAACATAACGTCAAAGTTTTATACTGAAACTTATCAACGTATAATTATGTATCTATGTACACATGGCTATATCCATCTAGATAGTGATAATACAATATAAAGAAATGAATTATTCATAAACATAAGTACTGAAGCTGAAAACTAAAAACTGTTCTTTCCCATCCACAATTTAAGCAAGAGGTTCTTTTCCTTTCTCATCTTTATGATCAGTAATAAGATAGTTCATTTTGCTGATTTCTTATCTGACAACATTCTTGACTTACACAGTGCATTTAATTGTGAATTTCTTTGAAAGAGGAATTCAGATTAATACATTTGACATGTCTTTCGAAAGATTCTACTTTGTGGTTATGGATCTACTTTAGAAAAACAGAGTGTAAATATCTGTGTGTCTTAATTTCAAGATTGTTATTTAAAAGTTCATCTCTTCTGTCCCCAAAATACACAATTTGATTCCTCAAGTTTTCTTTTAATGAAGGCTTTCCAATTAAAAAAGTTCCGTGTTCCCCTTATCAATAACAGTAAGATTTAAACAAGTAATATCTTGGATCAGCCTCTTGTGATGAGTTGAGAAAACAGAGTCAGCTCACAAAATATCTCATTATTTTGAGCCATTTTATTTCCATGTTTTCTAAAAGTTCTATCATTTGCTCACATCAAATAGACTTTAAAAATACAATCAATAAATCAACGTTTCACTCTACCCGTGTTAGATTTATGATATTTATGAATACACTTGACAGAAAAAGATTTGGTCATAAGTCATGAAAGTGGTCCCACCGAGATTTGAACTCGGATCCTTGGATTCAAAGTCCAAAGTGCTAACCATTTCACCATGGAACCTCCCATGTGACAGGGGAGGAAATTGCTGCAGCAATGTGGACATTTCACATTTTTTATTTTCTACAGTCAAAGACAAACAGAATTATATAACTTTTCTATTCTGTTCAACTTTTGCCTATTGAACTATGTTAGGGAAGGATGTTGCACAAAGGACTCAAGTAACGCTATGACTCTGTTGAACAGTACTTTTTATGTGAGATAAGATTTTGCAATAAAAGATAAGATTCCCCAGTGAATGCAATCGCTTCTGCCAAAATGGAAAGCTCAACCTGGTACAGGTGGGTTGATGGTGTTATGCTTGTCAATCTGGACTCTGAAAACAGGGATCTAAGTACAAAGCTCAGTGGGACTTATCTAAACTTTACGATTTTTTTTCCATTCAGTTCTTAGAAGTATTAATTGGAAAAACATCTCATTTACTTATAAACTTGTACGTATCAACTTATATGTATGTATCTCCCTATATATCGCTATATGTCTATGTATATTTATCGGAAAATATAAATATATACATTATAAAAATACATATAATTAATAGAGGTGAAAATAATGAACAGTTGTTGCCTCTCCGCATTTGAAACATGAGCTTCTTCTCCTTCCTCTTCTATATGTCCTGAAATTGAGATAGTCACTTTTTAATCAATTTTGATCTAACAACATAGTTGATTTGTACAAAGCATATCATACGATCTGTGAATAATTCTAAAAAAGAAAATTAGATCAGTACCTTTGAGGCCTCCAAGCAAAAGCTTATATTTCATGATTGCAGATCGACTGTTGAAAATCAGCATGAGAAATGTTTTATTTCACAATTTCCATACTAATATACAAAAAACATTTGTACTATCTGAATGATACCGTCATTGTGGTTCTCTAGGTTTGATTTAAGAACACATCTCTTTCAAAATGTGCTATGTTCGCCTTATCAATAGTGTGGAAATCTTCAAAAAGGAATGCTGGGAATCAGCCCTCTGAAATGCATTTGAGAAAAACAGGATAGGATTTTGTAATGTCGCACTATTTTGTGTAGGAATGTGATGTTATGTGTATTATAAAGTTCGTATTTCTGTAACTTGTTCAAGCTGTTGGACATTTTGAAAGGATTCAACATTTTTCTCTTTCAACCTACTGGTGTTGGATTGGAGCTATCAATAACAAAAGATGACAGAAATGTAAAAGGTCGAGATTAGTAAAATAGTACCTCAAAGAATTGGACTGGTACCTTTGCATGCAAAGTCCAAAGTGCCAACTGTTGCTCTTTGGAGCCACCCATGTGAGAGACAGAGAAATGGATGTAGTAGTTTGGAAATGTAGAATGTTTTAATATTCTTCAGTCAAATATGATCATTATTTTGTAAATTGCATTTCCTGATAAACGTTTGCACATTTAACACTGTTATGGAGAATGCAGCTGAAAAGAATCAAATCACATTATAGCTCTTTACACTATGAGCATTCAACTGAGATATCTTTTCATCAATGTAAGAAAAGCCCCCGCACTGATGCGCTCTCTTTTGTCTCAATGGAAAAATCCCTCATGTATGGCAGGGTTCCATGGTGTAATGGTTAGCACTCTGGACTCTGAATCCAGCGATCCGAGTTCAAATCTCGTGGGACCTGCTTGAATTATGAGATTTAATATTTCACTAATTTCTTAGAATTTGGACTTGGAAAAACATAACGTCAAAGTTTTATACTGAAACTTATCAACGTATAAGTATGTATCTATGTACACATGGCTATATCCATCTAGATAGTGATAATACAATATAAAGAAATGAATTATTCATAAACATAAGTACTGAAGCTGAAAACTAAAAACTGTTCTTTCCCATCCACAATTTAAGCAAGAGGTTATTTTCCTTTCTCATCTTTATGATCAGTAATAAGATAGTTAATTTTGCTGATTTCTTATCTGACAACATTCTTGACTTACACAGTGCATTTAATTGTGAATTTCTTTGAAAGAGGAATTCAGATTAATACATTTGACATGTCTTTCGAAAGATTCTACTTTGTGGTTATGGATCTACTTTAGAAAAACAGAGTGTAAATATCTGTGTGTCTTAATTTCAAGATTGTTATTTAAAAGTTCATCTCTTCTGTCCCCAAAATACACAATTTGATTCCTCAAGTTTTCTTTTAATGAAGGCTTTCCAATTAAAAAAGTTCCGTGTTCCCCTTATCAATAACAGTAAGATTTAAACAAGTAATATCTTGGATCAGCCTCTTGTGATGAGTTGAGAAAACAGAGTCAGCTCACAAAATATCTCATTATTTTGAGCCATTTTATTTCCATGTTTTCTAAAAGTTCTATCATTTGCTCACATCAAATAGACTTTAAAAATACAATCAATAAATCAATGTTTCACTCTACCCGTGTTAGATTTATGATATTTATGAATACACTTGACAGAAAAAGATTTGGTCATAAGTCATGAAAGTGGTCCCACCGAGATTTGAACTCGGATCCTTGGATTCAAAGTCCAAAGTGCTAACCATTTCACCATGGAACCTCCCATGTGACAGGGGAGGAAATTGCTGCAGCAATGTGGACATTTCAAATTTTTTATTTTCTACAGTCAAAGACAAACAGAATTATATAACTTTTCTATTCTGTTCAACTTTTGCCTATTGAACTATGTTAGGGAAGGATGTTGCACAAAGGACTCAAGTAAGGCCATGACTCTGTTGAACAGTACTTTTTATGTGAGATAAGATTTTGCAATAAAAGATAAGATTCCCCCGTGAATGCAATCTCTTCTGCCAAAATGGAAAGCTCAACCTGGTACAGGTGGGTTGATGGTGTTATGCTTGTCAATCTGGACTCTGAAAACAGGGATCTAAGTACAAAGCTCAGTGGGACTTATCTAAACTTTACGATTTTTTTTCCATTCAGTTCTTAGAAGTATTAATTGGAAAAACATCTCATTTACTTATAAACTTGTACGTATCAACTTATATGTATGTATCTCCCTATATATCGCTATATGTCTATGTATATTTATCGGAAAATATAAATATATACATTATAAAAATACATATAATTAATAGAGGTGAAAATAATGAACAGTTGTTGCCTCTCCGCATTTGAAACATGAGCTTCTTCTCCTTCCTCTTCTATATGTCCTGAAATTGAGATAGTCACTTTTTAATCAATTTTGATCTAACAACATAGTTGATTTGTACAAAGCATATCATACGATCTGTGAATAATTCTAAAAAAGAAAATTAGATCAGTACCTTTGAGGCCTCCAAGCAAAAGCTTATATTTCATGATTGCAGATCGACTGTTGAAAATCAGCATGAGAAATGTTTTATTTCACAATTTCCATACTAATATACAAAAAACATTTGTACTATCTGAATGATACCGTCATTGTGGTTCTCTAGGTTTGATTTAAGAACACATCTCTTTCAAAATGTGCTATGTTCGCCTTATCAATAGTGTGGAAATCTTCAAAAAGGAATGCTGGGAATCAGCCCTCTGAAATGCATTTGAGAAAAACAGGATAGGATTTTGTAATGTCGCACTATTTTGTGTAGGAATGTGATGTTATGTGTATTATAAAGTTCGTATTTCTGTAACTTGTTCAAGCTGTTGGACATTTTGAAAGGAGTCAACATTTGTCTCTTTCAACCTACTGGTGTTGGATTGGAGCTATCAATAACAAAAGATGACAGAAATGTAAAAGGTCGAGATTAGTGAAATAGTACCTCAAAGAATTGGACTGGTACCTTTGCATGCAAAGTCCAAAGTGCCAAGCGTTGCTCTTTGGAGCCACCCATGTGAGAGACAGAGAAATGGATGTAGTAGTTTGGAAATGTAGAATGTTTTAATATTCTTCAGTCAAATATGATCATTATTTTGTAAATTGCATTTCCTGATAAACGTTTGCACATTTAACACTGTTATGGAGAATGCAGCTGAAAAGAATCAAATCACATTATAGCTCTTTACACTATGAGCATTCAACTGAGATATCTTTTCATCAATGTAAGAAAAGCCCCCGCACTGATGCGCTCTCTTTTGTCTCAATGGAAAAATCCCTCATGTATGGCAGGGTTCCATGGTGTAATGGTTAGCACTCTGGACTCTGAATCCAGCGATCCGAGTTCAAATCTCGGTGGGACCTGCTTGAATTATGAGATTTAATATTTCACTAATTTCTTAGAATTTGGACTTGGAAAAACATAACGTCAAAGTTTTATACTGAAACTTATCAACGTATAAGTATGTATCTATGTACACATGGCTATATCCATCTAGATAGTGATAATACAATATAAAGAAATGAATTATTCATAAACATAAGTACTGAAGCTGAAAACTAAAAACTGTTCTTTCCCATCCACAATTTAAGCAAGAGGTTCTTTTCCTTTCTCATCTTTATGATCAGTAATAAGATAGTTCATTTTGCTGATTTCTTATCTGACAACATTCTTGACTTACACAGAGCATTTAATTGTGAATTTCTTTGAAAGAGGAATTCAGATTAATACATTTGACATGTCTTTCGAAAGATTCTACTTTGTGGTTATGGATCTACTTTAGAAAAACAGAGTGTAAATATCTGTGTGTCTTAATTTCAAGATTGTTATTTAAAAGTTCATCTCTTCTGTCCCCAAAATACACAATTTGATTCCTCAAGTTTTCTTTTAATGAAGGCTTTCCAATTAAAAAAGTTCCGTGTTCCCCTTATCAATAACAGTAAGATTTAAACAAGTAATATCTTGGATCAGCCTCTTGTGATGAGTTGAGAAAACAGAGTCAGCTCACAAAATATCTCATTATTTTGAGCCATTTTATTTCCATGTTTTCTAAAAGTTCTATCATTTGCTCACATCAAATAGACTTTAAAAATACAATCAATAAATCAACGTTTCACTCTACCCGTGTTAGATTTATGATATTTATGAATACACTTGACAGAAAAAGATTTGGTCATAAGTCATGAAAGTGGTCCCACCGAGATTTGAACTCGGATCCTTGGATTCAAAGTCCAAAGTGCTAACCATTTCACCATGGAACCTCCCATGTGACAGGGGAGGAAATTGCTGCAGCAATGTGGACATTTCACATTTTTTATTTTCTACAGTCAAAGACAAACAGAATTATATAACTTTTCTATTCTGTTCAACTTTTGCCTATTGAACTATGTTAGGGAAGGATGTTGCACAAAGGACTCAAGTAACGCTATGACTCTGTTGAACAGTACTTTTTATGTGAGATAAGATTTTGCAATAAAAGATAAGATTCCCCCGTGAATGCAATCTCTTCTGCCAAAATGGAAAGCTCAACCTGGTACAGGTGGGTTGATGGTGTTATGCTTGTCAATCTGGACTCTGAAAACAGGGATCTAAGTACAAAGCTCAGTGGGACTTATCTAAACTTTACGATTTTTTTTCCATTCAGTTCTTAGAAGTATTAATTGGAAAAACATCTCATTTACTTATAAACTTGTACGTATCAACTTATATGTATGTATCTCCCTATATATCGCTATATGTCTATGTATATTTATCGGAAAATATAAATATATACATTATAAAAATACATATAATTAATAGAGGTGAAAATAATGAACAGTTGTTGCCTCTCCGCATTTGAAACATGAGCTTCTTCTCCTTCCTCTTCTATATGTCCTGAAATTGAGATAGTCACTTTTTAATCAATTTTGATCTAACAACATAGTTGATTTGTACAAAG
This sequence comes from Lissotriton vulgaris, assembly GCF_964263255.1. Lineage (NCBI taxonomy): Eukaryota > Metazoa > Chordata > Amphibia > Caudata > Salamandridae > Lissotriton > Lissotriton vulgaris. The sequence continues at coordinate 207,715 of NW_028240990.1, forward strand.
CATATCATACGATCTGTGAATAATTCTAAAAAAGAAAATTAGATCAGTACCTTTGAGGCCTCCAAGCAAAAGCTTATATTTCATGATTGCAGATCGACTGTTGAAAATCAGCATGAGAAATGTTTTATTTCACAATTTCCATACTAATATACAAAAAACATTTGTACTATCTGAATGATACCGTCATTGTGGTTCTCTAGGTTTGATTTAAGAACACATCTCTTTCAAAATGTGCTATGTTCGCCTTATCAATAGTGTGGAAATCTTCAAAAAGGAATGCTGGGAATCAGCCCTCTGAAATGCATTTGAGAAAAACAGGATAGGATTTTGTAATGTCGCACTATTTTGTGTAGGAATGTGATGTTATGTGTATTATAAAGTTCGTATTTCTGTAACTTGTTCAAGCTGTTGGACATTTTGAAAGGAGTCAACATTTGTCTCTTTCAACCTACTGGTGTTGGATTGGAGCTATCAATAACAAAAGATGACAGAAATGTAAAAGGTCGAGATTAGTAAAATAGTACCTCAAAGAATTGGACTGGTACCTTTGCATGCAAAGTCCAAAGTGCCAAGCGTTGCTCTTTGGAGCCACCCATGTGAGAGACAGAGAAATGGATGTAGTAGTTTGGAAATGTAGAATGTTTTAATATTCTTCAGTCAAATATGATCATTATTTTGTAAATTGCATTTCCTGATAAACGTTTGCACATTTAACACTGTTATGGAGAATGCAGCTGAAAAGAATCAAATCACATTATAGCTCTTTACACTATGAGCATTCAACTGAGATATCTTTTCATCAATGTAAGAAAAGCCCCCGCACTGATGCGCTCTCTTTTGTCTCAATGGAAAAATCCCTCATGTATGGCAGGGTTCCATGGTGTAATGGTTAGCACTCTGGACTCTGAATCCAGCGATCCGAGTTCAAATCTCGGTGGGACCTGCTTGAATTATGAGATATAATATTTCACTAATTTCTTAGAATTTGGACTTGGAAAAACATAACGTCAAAGTTTTATACTGAAACTTATCAACGTATAAGTATGTATCTATGTACACATGGCTATATCCATCTAGATAGTTATAATACAATATAAAGAAATGAATTATTCATAAACATAAGTACTGAAGCTGAAAACTAAAAACTATTCTTTCCCATCCACAATTTAAGCAAGAGGTTCTTTTCCTTTCTCATCTTTATGATCAGTAATAAGATAGTTCATTTTGCTGATTTCTTATCTGACAACATTCTTGACTTACACAGTGCATTTAATTGTGAATTTCTTTGAAAGAGGAATTCAGATTAATACATTTGACATGTCTTTCGAAAGATTCTACTTTGTGGTTATGGATCTACTTTAGAAAAACAGAGTGTAAATATCTGTGTGTCTTAATTTCAAGATTGTTATTTAAAAGTTCATCTCTTCTGTCCCCAAAATACACAATTTGATTCCTCAAGTTTTCTTTTAATGAAGGCTTTCCAATAAAAAAAGTTCCGTGTTCCCCTTATCAATAACAGTAAGATTTAAACAAGTAATATCTTGGATCAGCCTCTTGTGATGAGTTGAGAAAACAGAGTCAGCTCACAAAATATCTCATTATTTTGAGCCATTTTATTTCCATGTTTTCTAAAAGTTCTATCATTTGCTCACATCAAATAGACTTTAAAAATACAATCAATAAATCAATGTTTCACTCTACCCGTGTTAGATTTATGATATTTATGAATACACTTGACAGAAAAAGATTTGGTCATAAGTCATGAAAGTGGTCCCACCGAGATTTGAACTCGGATCCTTGGATTCAAAGTCCAAAGTGCTAACCATTACACCATGGAACCTCCCATGTGACAGGGGAGCAAATTGCTGCAGCAATGTGGACATTTCACATTTTTTATTTTCTACAGTCAAAGACAAACAGAATTATATAACTTTTCTATTCTGTTCAACTTTTGCCTATTGAACTATGTTAGGGAAGGATGTTGCACAAAGGACTCAAGTAACGCTATGACTCTGTTGAACAGTACTTTTTATGTGAGATAAGATTTTGCAATAAAAGATAAGTTTCCCCCGTGAATGCAATCTCTTCTGCCAAAATGGAAAGCTCAACCTGGTACAGGTGGGTTGATGGTGTTATGCTTGTCAATCTGGACTCTGAAAACAGGGATCTAAGTACAAAGCTCAGTGGGACTTATCTAAACTTTACGATTTTTTTTCCATTCAGTTCTTAGAAGTATTAATTGGAAAAACATCTCATTTACTTATAAACTTGTACGTATCAACTTATATGTCTGTATCTCCCTATATATCGCTATATGTCTATGTATATTTATCGGAAAATATAAATATATACATTATAAAAAGACATATAATTAATAGAGGTGAAAATAATGAACAGTTGTTGCCTCTCCGCATTTGAAACATGAGCTTCTTCTCCTTCCTCTTCTATATGTCCTGAAATTGAGATAGTCACTTTTTAATCAATTTTGATCTAACAACATAGTTGATTTGTACAAAGCATATCATACGATCTGTGAATAATTCTAAAAAAGAAAATTAGATCAGTACCTTTGAGGCCTCCAAGCAAAAGCTTATATTTCATGATTGCAGATCGACTGTTGAAAATCAGCATGAGAAATGTTTTATTTCACAATTTCCATACTAATATACAAAAAACATTTGTACTATCTGAATGATACGGTCATTGTGGTTCTCTAGGTTTGATTTAAGAACACATCTCTTTCAAAATGTGCTATATTCGCCTTATCAATAGTGTGGAAATCTTCAAAAAGGAATGCTGGGAATCAGCCCTCTGAAATGCATTTGAGAAAAACAGGATAGGATTTTGTAATGTCGCACTATTTTGTGTAGGAATGGGATGTTATGTGTATTATAAAGTTCGTATTTCTGTAACTTGTTCAAGCTGTTGGACATTTTGAAAGGAGTCAACATTTGTCTCTTTCAACCTACTGGTGTTGGATTGGAGCTATCAATAACAAAAGATGACAGAAATGTAAAAGGTTGAGATTAGTAAAATAGTACCTCAAAGAATTGGACTGGTACCTTTGCATGCAAAGTCCAAAGTGCCAAGCGTTGCTCTTTGGAGCCACCCATGTGAGAGACAGAGAAATGGATGCAGTAGTTTGGAAATGTAGAATGTTTTAATATTCTTCAGTCAAATATGATCATTATTTTGTAAATTGCATTTCCTGATAAACGTTTGCACATTTAACACTGTTATGGAGAATGCAGCTGAAAAGAATCAAATCACATTATAGCTCTTTACACTATGAGCATTCAACTGAGATATCTTTTCATCAATGTAAGAAAAGCCCCCGCACTGATGCGCTCTCTTTTGTCTCAATGGAAAAATCCCTCATGTATGGCAGGGTTCCATGGTGTAATGGTTAGCACTCTGGACTCTGAATCCAGCGATCCGAGTTCAAATCTCGGTGGGACCTGCTTGAATTATGAGATTTAATATTTCACTAATTTCTTAGAATTTGGACTTGGAAAAACATAACGTCAAAGTTTTATACTGAAACTTATCAACGTATAAGTATGTATCTATGTACACATGGCTATATCCATCTAGATAGTGATAATACAATATAAAGAAATGAATTATTCATAAACATAAGTACTGAAGCTGAAAACTAAAAACTGTTCTTTCCCATCCACAATTTAAGCAAGAGGTTCTTTTCCTTTCTCATCTTTATGATCAGTAATAAGATAGTTCATTTTGCTGATTTCTTATCTGACAACATTCTTGACTTACACAGAGCATTTAATTGTGAATTTCTTTGAAAGAGGAATTCAGATTAATACATTTGACATGTCTTTCGAAAGATTCTACTTTGTGGTTATGGATCTACTTTAGAAAAACAGAGTGTAAATATCTGTGTGTCTTAATTTCAAGATTGTTATTTAAAAGTTCATCTCTTCTGTCCCCAAAATACACAATTTGATTCCTCAAGTTTTCTTTTAATGAAGGCTTTCCAATTAAAAAAGTTCCGTGTTCCCCTTATCAATAACAGTAAGATTTAAACAAGTAATATCTTGGATCAGCCTCTTGTGATGAGTTGAGAAAACAGAGTCAGCTCACAAAATATCTCATTATTTTGAGCCATTTTATTTCCATGTTTTCTAAAAGTTCTATCATTTGCTCACATCAAATAGACTTTAAAAATACAATTAATAAATCAACGTTTCACTCTACCCGTGTTAGATTTATGATATTTATGAATACACTTGACAGAAAAAGATTTGGTCATAAGTCATGAAAGTGGTCCCACCGAGATTTGAACTCGGATCCTTGGATTCAAAGTCCAAAGTGCTAACCATTTCACCATGGAACCTCCCATGTGACAGGGGAGGAAATTGCTGCAGCAATGTGGACATTTCACATTTTTTATTTTCTACAGTCAAAGACAAACAGAATTATATAACTTTTCTATTCTGTTCAACTTTTGCCTATTGAACTATGTTAGGGAAGGATGTTGCACAAAGGACTCAAGTAACGCTATGACTCTGTTGAACAGTACTTTTTATGTGAGATAAGATTTTGCAATAAAAGATAAGATTCCCCCGTGAATGCAATCTCTTCTGCCAAAATGGAAAGCTCAACCTGGTACAGGTGGGTTGATGGTGTTATGCTTGTCAATCTGGACTCTGAAAACAGGGATCTAAGTACAAAGCTCAGTGGGACTTATCTAAACTTTACGATTTTTTTTCCATTCAGTTCTTAGAAGTATTAATTGGAAAAACATCTCATTTACTTATAAACTTGTACGTATCAACTTATATGTATGTATCTCCCTATATATCGCTATATGTCTATGTATATTTATCGGAAAATATAAATATATACATTATAAAAATACATATAATTAATAGAGGTGAAAATAATGAACAGTTGTTGCCTCTCCGCATTTGAAACATGAGCTTCTTCTCCTTCCTCTTCTATATGTCCTGAAATTGAGATAGTCACTTTTTAATCAATTTTGATCTAACAACATAGTTGATTTGTACAAAGCATATCATACGATCTGTGAATAATTCTAAAAAAGAAAATTAGATCAGTACCTTTGAGGCCTCCAAGCAAAAGCTTATATTTCATGATTGCAGATCGACTGTTGAAAATCAGCATGAGAAATGTTTTATTTCACAATTTCCATACTAATATACAAAAAACATTTGTACTATCTGAATGATACCGTCATTGTGGTTCTCTAGGTTTGATTTAAGAACACATCTCTTTCAAAATGTGCTATGTTCGCCTTATCAATAGTGTGGAAATCTTCAAAAAGGAATGCTGGGAATCAGCCCTCTGAAATGCATTTGAGAAAAACAGGATAGGATTTTGTAATGTCGCACTATTTTGTGTAGGAATGTGATGTTATGTGTATTATAAAGTTCGTATTTCTGTAACTTGTTCAAGCTGTTGGACATTTTGAAAGGATTCAACATTTTTCTCTTTCAACCTACTGGTGTTGGATTGGAGCTATCAATAACAAAAGATGACAGAAATGTAAAAGGTTGAGATTAGTAAAATAGTACCTCAAAGAATTGGACTGGTACCTTTGCATGCAAAGTCCAAAGTGCCAACTGTTGCTCTTTGGAGCCACCCATGTGAGAGACAGAGAAATGGATGTAGTAGTTTGGAAATGTAGAATGTTTTAATATTCTTCAGTCAAATATGATCATTATTTTGTAAATTGCATTTCCTGATAAACGTTTGCACATTTAACACTGTTATGGAGAATGCAGCTGAAAAGAATCAAATCACATTATAGCTCTTTACACTATGAGCATTCAACTGAGATATCTTTTCATCAATGTAAGAAAAGCCCCCGCACTGATGCGCTCTCTTTTGTCTCAATGGAAAAATCCCTCATGTATGGCAGGGTTCCATGGTGTAATGGTTAGCACTCTGGACTCTGAATCCAGCGATCCGAGTTCAAATCTCGTGGGACCTGCTTGAATTATGAGATTTAATATTTCACTAATTTCTTAGAATTTGGACTTGGAAAAACATAACGTCAAAGTTTTATACTGAAACTTATCAACGTATAAGTATGTATCTATGTACACATGGCTATATCCATCTAGATAGTGATAATACAATATAAAGAAATGAATTATTCATAAACATAAGTACTGAAGCTGAAAACTAAAAACTGTTCTTTCCCATCCACAATTTAAGCAAGAGGTTATTTTCCTTTCTCATCTTTATGATCAGTAATAAGATAGTTAATTTTGCTGATTTCTTATCTGACAACATTCTTGACTTACACAGTGCATTTAATTGTGAATTTCTTTGAAAGAGGAATTCAGATTAATACATTTGACATGTCTTTCGAAAGATTCTACTTTGTGGTTATGGATCTACTTTAGAAAAACAGAGTGTAAATATCTGTGTGTCTTAATTTCAAGATTGTTATTTAAAAGTTCATCTCTTCTGTCCCCAAAATACACAATTTGATTCCTCAAGTTTTCTTTTAATGAAGGCTTTCCAATTAAAAAAGTTCTGTGTTCCCCTTATCAATAACAGTAAGATTTAAACAAGTAATATCTTGGATCAGCCTCTTGTGATGAGTTGAGAAAACAGAGTCAGCTCACAAAATATCTCATTATTTTGAGCCATTTTATTTCCATGTTTTCTAAAAGTTCTATCATTTGCTCACATCAAATAGACTTTAAAAATACAATCAATAAATCAACGTTTCACTCTACCCGTGTTAGATTTATGATATTTATGAATACACTTGACAGAAAAAGATTTGGTCATAAGTCATGAAAGTGGTCCCACCGAGATTTGAACTCGGATCCTTGGATTCAAAGTCCAAAGTGCTAACCATTTCACCATGGAACCTCCCATGTGACAGGGGAGGAAATTGCTGCAGCAATGTGGACATTTCACATTTTTTATTTTCTACAGTCAAAGACAAACAGAATTATATAACTTTTCTATTCTGTTCAACTTTTGCCTATTGAACTATGTTAGGGAAGGATGTTGCACAAAGGACTCAAGTAACGCTATGACTCTGTTGAACAGTACTTTTTATGTGAGATAAGATTTTGCAATAAAAGATAAGATTCCCCCGTGAATGCAATCTCTTCTGCCAAAATGGAAAGCTCAACCTGGTACAGGTGGGTTGATGGTGTTATGCTTGTCAATCTGGACTCTGAAAACAGGGATCTAAGTACAAAGCTCAGTGGGACTTATCTAAACTTTACGATTTTTTTTCCATTCAGTTCTTAGAAGTATTAATTGGAAAAACATCTCATTTACTTATAAACTTGTACGTATCAACTTATATGTATGTATCTCCCTATATATCGCTATATGTCTATGTATATTTATCGGAAAATATAAATATATACATTATAAAAATACATATAATTAATAGAGGTGAAAATAATGAACAGTTGTTGCCTCTCCGCATTTGAAACATGAGCTTCTTCTCCTTCCTCTTCTATATGTCCTGAAATTGAGATAGTCACTTTTTAATCAATTTTGATCTAACAACATAGTTGATTTGTACAAAGCATATCATACGATCTGTGAATAATTCTAAAAAAGAAAATTAGATCAGTACCTTTGAGGCCTCCAAGCAAAAGCTTATATTTCATGATTGCAGATCGACTGTTGAAAATCAGCATGAGAAATGTTTTATTTCACAATTTCCATACTAATATACAAAAAACATTTGTACTATCTGAATGATACCGTCATTGTGGTTCTCTAGGTTTGATTTAAGAACACATCTCTTTCAAAATGTGCTATGTTCGCCTTATCAATAGTGTGGAAATCTTCAAAAAGGAATGCTGGGAATCAGCCCTCTGAAATGCATTTGAGAAAAACAGGATAGGATTTTGTAATGTCGCACTATTTTGTGTAGGAATGTGATGTTATGTGTATTATAAAGTTCGTATTTCTGTAACTTGTTCAAGCTGTTGGACATTTTGAAAGGAGTCAACATTTGTCTCTTTCAACCTACTGGTGTTGGATTGGAGCTATCAATAACAAAAGATGACAGAAATGTAAAAGGTCGAGATTAGTAAAATAGTACCTCAAAGAATTGGACTGGTACCTTTGCATGCAAAGTCCAAAGTGCCAAGCGTTGCTCTTTGGAGCCACCCATGTGAGAGACAGAGAAATGGATGTAGTAGTTTGGAAATGTAGAATGTTTTAATATTCTTCAGTCAAATATGATCATTATTTTGTAAATTGCATTTCCTGATAAACGTTTGCACATTTAACACTGTTATGGAGAATGCAGCTGAAAAGAATCAAATCACATTATAGCTCTTTACACTATGAGCATTCAACTGAGATATCTTTTCATCAATGTAAGAAAAGCCCCCGCACTGATGCGCTCTCTTTTGTCTCAATGGAAAAATCCCTCATGTATGGCAGGGTTCCATGGTGTAATGGTTAGCACTCTGGACTCTGAATCCAGCGATCCGAGTTCAAATCTCGGTGGGACCTGCTTGAATTATGAGATATAATATTTCACTAATTTCTTAGAATTTGGACTTGGAAAAACATAACGTCAAAGTTTTATACTGAAACTTATCAACGTATAAGTATGTATCTATGTACACATGGCTATATCCATCTAGATAGTGATAATACAATATAAAGAAATGAATTATTCATAAACATAAGTACTGAAGCTGAAAACTAAAAACTATTCTTTCCCATCCACAATTTAAGCAAGAGGTTCTTTTCCTTTCTCATCTTTATGATCAGTAATAAGATAGTTCATTTTGCTGATTTCTTATCTGACAACATTCTTGACTTACACAGTGCATTTAATTGTGAATTTCTTTGAAAGAGGAGTTCAGATTAATACATTTGACATGTCTTTCGAAAGATTCTACTTTGTGGTTATGGATCTACTTTAGAAAAACAGAGTGTAAATATCTGTGTGTCTTAATTTCAAGATTGTTATTTAAAAGTTCATCTCTTCTGTCCCCAAAATACACAATTTGATTCCTCAAGTTTTCTTTTAATGAAGGCTTTCCAATAAAAAAAGTTCCGTGTTCCCCTTATCAATAACAGTAAGATTTAAACAAGTAATATCTTGGATCAGCCTCTTGTGATGAGTTGAGAAAACAGAGTCAGCTCACAAAATATCTCATTATTTTGAGCCATTTTATTTCCATGTTTTCTAAAAGTTCTATCATTTGCTCACATCAAATAGACTTTAAAAATACAATCAATAAATCAATGTTTCACTCTACCCGTGTTAGATTTATGATATTTATGAATACACTTGACAGAAAAAGATTTGGTCATAAGTCATGAAAGTGGTCCCACCGAGATTTGAACTCGGATCCTTGGATTCAAAGTCCAAAGTGCTAACCATTACACCATGGAACCTCCCATGTGACAGGGGAGCAAATTGCTGCAGCAATGTGGACATTTCACATTTTTTATTTTCTACAGTCAAAGACAAACAGAATTATATAACTTTTCTATTCTGTTCAACTTTTGCCTATTGAACTATGTTAGGGAAGGATGTTGCACAAAGGACTCAAGTAACGCTATGACTCTGTTGAACAGTACTTTTTATGTGAGATAAGATTTTGCAATAAAAGATAAGTTTCCCCCGTGAATGCAATCTCTTCTGCCAAAATGGAAAGCTCAACCTGGTACAGGTGGGTTGATGGTGTTATGCTTGTCAATCTGGACTCTGAAAACAGGGATCTAAGTACAAAGCTCAGTGGGACTTATCTAAACTTTACGATTTTTTTTCCATTCAGTTCTTAGAAGTATTAATTGGAAAAACATCTCATTTACTTATAAACTTGTACGTATCAACTTATATGTCTGTATCTCCCTATATATCGCTATATGTCTATGTATATTTATCGGAAAATATAAATATATACATTATAAAAAGACATATAATTAATAGAGGTGAAAATAATGAACAGTTGTTGCCTCTCCGCATTTGAAACATGAGCTTCTTCTCCTTCCTCTTCTATATGTCCTGAAATTGAGATAGTCACTTTTTAATCAATTTTGATCTAACAACATAGTTGATTTGTACAAAGCATATCATACGATCTGTGAATAATTCTAAAAAAGAAAATTAGATCAGTACCTTTGAGGCCTCCAAGCAAAAGCTTATATTTCATGATTGCAGATCGACTGTTGAAAATCAGCATGAGAAATGTTTTATTTCACAATTTCCATACTAATATACAAAAAACATTTGTACTATCTGAATGATACGGTCATTGTGGTTCTCTAGGTTTGATTTAAGAACACATCTCTTTCAAAATGTGCTATATTCGCCTTATCAATAGTGTGGAAATCTTCAAAAAGGAATGCTGGGAATCAGCCCTCTGAAATGCATTTGAGAAAAACAGGATAGGATTTTGTAATGTCGCACTATTTTGTGTAGGAATGGGATGTTATGTGTATTATAAAGTTCGTATTTCTGTAACTTGTTCAAGCTGTTGGACATTTTGAAAGGAGTCAACATTTGTCTCTTTCAACCTACTGGTGTTGGATTGGAGCTATCAATAACAAAAGATGACAGAAATGTAAAAGGTTGAGATTAGTAAAATAGTACCTCAAAGAATTGGACTGGTACCTTTGCATGCAAAGTCCAAAGTGCCAAGCGTTGCTCTTTGGAGCCACCCATGTGAGAGACAGAGAAATGGATGCAGTAGTTTGGAAATGTAGAATGTTTTAATATTCTTCAGTCAAATATGATCATTATTTTGTAAATTGCATTTCCTGATAAACGTTTGCACATTTAACACTGTTATGGAGAATGCAGCTGAAAAGAATCAAATCACATTATAGCTCTTTACACTATGAGCATTCAACTGAGATATCTTTTCATCAATGTAAGAAAAGCCCCCGCACTGATGCGCTCTCTTTTGTCTCAATGGAAAAATCCCTCATGTATGGCAGGGTTCCATGGTGTAATGGTTAGCACTCTGGACTCTGAATCCAGCGATCCGAGTTCAAATCTCGGTGGGACCTGCTTGAATTATGAGATTTAATATTTCACTAATTTCTTAGAATTTGGACTTGGAAAAACATAACGTCAAAGTTTTATACTGAAACTTATCAACGTATAAGTATGTATCTATGTACACATGGCTATATCCATCTAGATAGTGATAATACAATATAAAGAAATGAATTATTCATAAACATAAGTACTGAAGCTGAAAACTAAAAACTGTTCTTTCCCATCCACAATTTAAGCAAGAGGTTCTTTTCCTTTCTCATCTTTATGATCAGTAATAAGATAGTTCATTTTGCTGATTTCTTATCTGACAACATTCTTGACTTACACAGAGCATTTAATTGTGAATTTCTTTGAAAGAGGAATTCAGATTAATACATTTGACATGTCTTTCGAAAGATTCTACTTTGTGGTTATGGATCTACTTTAGAAAAACAGAGTGTAAATATCTGTGTGTCTTAATTTCAAGATTGTTATTTAAAAGTTCATCTCTTCTGTCCCCAAAATACACAATTTGATTCCTCAAGTTTTCTTTTAATGAAGGCTTTCCAATTAAAAAAGTTCCGTGTTCCCCTTATCAATAACAGTAAGATTTAAACAAGTAATATCTTGGATCAGCCTCTTGTGATGAGTTGAGAAAACAGAGTCAGCTCACAAAATATCTCATTATTTTGAGCCATTTTATTTCCATGTTTTCTAAAAGTTCTATCATTTGCTCACATCAAATAGACTTTAAAAATACAATTAATAAATCAACGTTTCACTCTACCCGTGTTAGATTTATGATATTTATGAATACACTTGACAGAAAAAGATTTGGTCATAAGTCATGAAAGTGGTCCCACCGAGATTTGAACTCGGATCCTTGGATTCAAAGTCCAAAGTGCTAACCATTTCACCATGGAACCTCCCATGTGACAGGGGAGGAAATTGCTGCAGCAATGTGGACATTTCACATTTTTTATTTTCTACAGTCAAAGACAAACAGAATTATATAACTTTTCTATTCTGTTCAACTTTTGCCTATTGAACTATGTTAGGGAAGGATGTTGCACAAAGGACTCAAGTAACGCTATGACTCTGTTGAACAGTACTTTTTATGTGAGATAAGATTTTGCAATAAAAGATAAGATTCCCCCGTGAATGCAATCTCTTCTGCCAAAATGGAAAGCTCAACCTGGTACAGGTGGGTTGATGGTGTTATGCTTGTCAATCTGGACTCTGAAAACAGGGATCTAAGTACAAAGCTCAGTGGGACTTATCTAAACTTTACGATTTTTTTTCCATTCAGTTCTTAGAAGTATTAATTGGAAAAACATCTCATTTACTTATAAACTTGTACGTATCAACTTATATGTATGTATCTCCCTATATATCGCTATATGTCTATGTATATTTATCGGAAAATATAAATATATACATTATAAAAATACATATAATTAATAGAGGTGAAAATAATGAACAGTTGTTGCCTCTCCGCATTTGAAACATGAGCTTCTTCTCCTTCCTCTTCTATATGTCCTGAAATTGAGATAGTCACTTTTTAATCAATTTTGATCTAACAACATAGTTGATTTGTACAAAGCATATCATACGATCTGTGAATAATTCTAAAAAAGAAAATTAGATCAGTACCTTTGAGGCCTCCAAGCAAAAGCTTATATTTCATGATTGCAGATCGACTGTTGAAAATCAGCATGAGAAATGTTTTATTTCACAATTTCCATACTAATATACAAAAAACATTTGTACTATCTGAATGATACCGTCATTGTGGTTCTCTAGGTTTGATTTAAGAACACATCTCTTTCAAAATGTGCTATGTTCGCCTTATCAATAGTGTGGAAATCTTCAAAAAGGAATGCTGGGAATCAGCCCTCTGAAATGCATTTGAGAAAAACAGGATAGGATTTTGTAATGTCGCACTATTTTGTGTAGGAATGTGATGTTATGTGTATTATAAAGTTCGTATTTCTGTAACTTGTTCAAGCTGTTGGACATTTTGAAAGGATTCAACATTTTTCTCTTTCAACCTACTGGTGTTGGATTGGAGCTATCAATAACAAAAGATGACAGAAATGTAAAAGGTTGAGATTAGTAAAATAGTACCTCAAAGAATTGGACTGGTACCTTTGCATGCAAAGTCCAAAGTGCCAACTGTTGCTCTTTGGAGCCACCCATGTGAGAGACAGAGAAATGGATGTAGTAGTTTGGAAATGTAGAATGTTTTAATATTCTTCAGTCAAATATGATCATTATTTTGTAAATTGCATTTCCTGATAAACGTTTGCACATTTAACACTGTTATGGAGAATGCAGCTGAAAAGAATCAAATCACATTATAGCTCTTTACACTATGAGCATTCAACTGAGATATCTTTTCATCAATGTAAGAAAAGCCCCCGCACTGATGCGCTCTCTTTTGTCTCAATGGAAAAATCCCTCATGTATGGCAGGGTTCCATGGTGTAATGGTTAGCACTCTGGACTCTGAATCCAGCGATCCGAGTTCAAATCTCGTGGGACCTGCTTGAATTATGAGATTTAATATTTCACTAATTTCTTACAATTTGGACTTGGAAAAACATAACGTCAAAGTTTTATACTGAAACTTATCAACGTATAAGTATGTATCTATGTACACATGGCTATATCCATCTAGATAGTGATAATACAATATAAAGAAATGAATTATTCATAAACATAAGTACTGAAGCTGAAAACTAAAAACTGTTCTTTCCCATCCACAATTTAAGCAAGAGGTTCTTTTCCTTTCTCATCTTTATGATCAGTAATAAGATAGTTCATTTTGCTGATTTCTTATCTGACAACATTCTTGACTTACACAGAGCATTTAATTGTGAATTTCTTTGAAAGAGGAATTCAGATTAATACATTTGACATGTCTTTCGAAAGATTCTACTTTGTGGTTATGGATCTACTTTAGAAAAACAGAGTGTAAATATCTGTGTGTCTTAATTTCAAGATTGTTATTTAAAAGTTCATCTCTTCTGTCCCCAAAATACACAATTTGATTCCTCAAGTTTTCTTTTAATGAAGGCTTTCCAATTAAAAAAGTTCCGTGTTCCCCTTATCAATAACAGTAAGATTTAAACAAGTAATATCTTGGATCAGCCTCTTGTGATGAGTTGAGAAAACAGAGTCAGCTCACAAAATATCTCATTATTTTGAGCCATTTTATTTCCATGTTTTCTAAAAGTTCTATCATTTGCTCACATCAAATAGACTTTAAAAATACAATTAATAAATCAACGTTTCACTCTACCCGTGTTAGATTTATGATATTTATGAATACACTTGACAGAAAAAGATTTGGTCATAAGTCATGAAAGTGGTCCCACCGAGATTTGAACTCGGATCCTTGGATTCAAAGTCCAAAGTGCTAACCATTTCACCATGGAACCTCCCATGTGACAGGGGAGGAAATTGCTGCAGCAATGTGGACATTTCACATTTTTTATTTTCTACAGTCAAAGACAAACAGAATTATATAACTTTTCTATTCTGTTCAACTTTTGCCTATTGAACTATGTTAGGGAAGGATGTTGCACAAAGGACTCAAGTAACGCTATGACTCTGTTGAACAGTACTTTTTATGTGAGATAAGATTTTGCAATAAAAGATAAGATTCCCCCGTGAATGCAATCTCTTCTGCCAAAATGGAAAGCTCAACCTGGTACAGGTGGGTTGATGGTGTTATGCTTGTCAATCTGGACTCTGAAAACAGGGATCTAAGTACAAAGCTCAGTGGGACTTATCTAAACTTTACGATTTTTTTTCCATTCAGTTCTTAGAAGTATTAATTGGAAAAACATCTCATTTACTTATAAACTTGTACGTATCAACTTATATGTATGTATCTCCCTATATATCGCTATATGTCTATGTATATTTATCGGAAAATATAAATATATACATTATAAAAATACATATAATTAATAGAGGTGAAAATAATGAACAGTTGTTGCCTCTCCGCATTTGAAACATGAGCTTCTTCTCCTTCCTCTTCTATATGTCCTGAAATTGAGATAGTCACTTTTTAATCAATTTTGATCTAACAACATAGTTGATTTGTACAAAGCATATCATACGATCTGTGAATAATTCTAAAAAAGAAAATTAGATCAGTACCTTTGAGGCCTCCAAGCAAAAGCTTATATTTCATGATTGCAGATCGACTGTTGAAAATCAGCATGAGAAATGTTTTATTTCACAATTTCCATACTAATATACAAAAAACATTTGTACTATCTGAATGATACCGTCATTGTGGTTCTCTAGGTTTGATTTAAGAACACATCTCTTTCAAAATGTGCTATGTTCGCCTTATCAATAGTGTGGAAATCTTCAAAAAGGAATGCTGGGAATCAGCCCTCTGAAATGCATTTGAGAAAAACAGGATAGGATTTTGTAATGTCGCACTATTTTGTGTAGGAATGTGATGTTATGTGTATTATAAAGTTCGTATTTCTGTAACTTGTTCAAGCTGTTGGACATTTTGAAAGGATTCAACATTTTTCTCTTTCAACCTACTGGTGTTGGATTGGAGCTATCAATAACAAAAGATGACAGAAATGTAAAAGGTTGAGATTAGTAAAATAGTACCTCAAAGAATTGGACTGGTACCTTTGCATGCAAAGTCCAAAGTGCCAACTGTTGCTCTTTGGAGCCACCCATGTGAGAGACAGAGAAATGGATGTAGTAGTTTGGAAATGTAGAATGTTTTAATATTCTTCAGTCAAATATGATCATTATTTTGTAAATTGCATTTCCTGATAAACGTTTGCACATTTAACACTGTTATGGAGAATGCAGCTGAAAAGAATCAAATCACATTATAGCTCTTTACACTATGAGCATTCAACTGAGATATCTTTTCATCAATGTAAGAAAAGCCCCCGCACTGATGCGCTCTCTTTTGTCTCAATGGAAAAATCCCTCATGTATGGCAGGGTTCCATGGTGTAATGGTT
The DNA here is from genome assembly GCF_964263255.1 of Lissotriton vulgaris. Lineage (NCBI taxonomy): Eukaryota > Metazoa > Chordata > Amphibia > Caudata > Salamandridae > Lissotriton > Lissotriton vulgaris. The sequence goes on from NW_028240990.1 coordinate 223,706, forward strand.
AGCACTCTGGACTCTGAATCCAGCGATCCGAGTTCAAATCTCGTGGGACCTGCTTGAATTATGAGATTTAATATTTCACTAATTTCTTAGAATTTGGACTTGGAAAAACATAACGTCAAAGTTTTATACTGAAACTTATCAACGTATAAGTATGTATCTATGTACACATGGCTATATCCATCTAGATAGTGATAATACAATATAAAGAAATGAATTATTCATAAACATAAGTACTGAAGCTGAAAACTAAAAACTGTTCTTTCCCATCCACAATTTAAGCAAGAGGTTATTTTCCTTTCTCATCTTTATGATCAGTAATAAGATAGTTAATTTTGCTGATTTCTTATCTGACAACATTCTTGACTTACACAGTGCATTTAATTGTGAATTTCTTTGAAAGAGGAATTCAGATTAATACATTTGACATGTCTTTCGAAAGATTCTACTTTGTGGTTATGGATCTACTTTAGAAAAACAGAGTGTAAATATCTGTGTGTCTTAATTTCAAGATTGTTATTTAAAAGTTCATCTCTTCTGTCCCCAAAATACACAATTTGATTCCTCAAGTTTTCTTTTAATGAAGGCTTTCCAATTAAAAAAGTTCCGTGTTCCCCTTATCAATAACAGTAAGATTTAAACAAGTAATATCTTGGATCAGCCTCTTGTGATGAGTTGAGAAAACAGAGTCAGCTCACAAAATATCTCATTATTTTGAGCCATTTTATTTCCATGTTTTCTAAAAGTTCTATCATTTGCTCACATCAAATAGACTTTAAAAATACAATCAATAAATCAATGTTTCACTCTACCCGTGTTAGATTTATGATATTTATGAATACACTTGACAGAAAAAGATTTGGTCATAAGTCATGAAAGTGGTCCCACCGAGATTTGAACTCGGATCCTTGGATTCAAAGTCCAAAGTGCTAACCATTTCACCATGGAACCTCCCATGTGACAGGGGAGGAAATTGCTGCAGCAATGTGGACATTTCAAATTTTTTATTTTCTACAGTCAAAGACAAACAGAATTATATAACTTTTCTATTCTGTTCAACTTTTGCCTATTGAACTATGTTAGGGAAGGATGTTGCACAAAGGACTCAAGTAAGGCCATGACTCTGTTGAACAGTACTTTTTATGTGAGATAAGATTTTGCAATAAAAGATAAGATTCCCCCGTGAATGCAATCTCTTCTGCCAAAATGGAAAGCTCAACCTGGTACAGGTGGGTTGATGGTGTTATGCTTGTCAATCTGGACTCTGAAAACAGGGATCTAAGTACAAAGCTCAGTGGGACTTATCTAAACTTTACGATTTTTTTTCCATTCAGTTCTTAGAAGTATTAATTGGAAAAACATCTCATTTACTTATAAACTTGTACGTATCAACTTATATGTATGTATCTCCCTATATATCGCTATATGTCTATGTATATTTATCGGAAAATATAAATATATACATTATAAAAATACATATAATTAATAGAGGTGAAAATAATGAACAGTTGTTGCCTCTCCGCATTTGAAACATGAGCTTCTTCTCCTTCCTCTTCTATATGTCCTGAAATTGAGATAGTCACTTTTTAATCAATTTTGATCTAACAACATAGTTGATTTGTACAAAGCATATCATACGATCTGTGAATAATTCTAAAAAAGAAAATTAGATCAGTACCTTTGAGGCCTCCAAGCAAAAGCTTATATTTCATGATTGCAGATCGACTGTTGAAAATCAGCATGAGAAATGTTTTATTTCACAATTTCCATACTAATATACAAAAAACATTTGTACTATCTGAATGATACCGTCATTGTGGTTCTCTAGGTTTGATTTAAGAACACATCTCTTTCAAAATGTGCTATATTCGCCTTATCAATAGTGTGGAAATCTTCAAAAAGGAATGCTGGGAATCAGCCCTCTGAAATGCATTTGAGAAAAACAGGATAGGATTTTGTAATGTCGCACTATTTTGTGTAGGAATGTGATGTTATGTGTATTATAAAGTTCGTATTTCTGTAACTTGTTCAAGCTGTTGGACATTTTGAAAGGAGTCAACATTTGTCTCTTTCAACCTACTGGTGTTGGATTGGAGCTATCAATAACAAAAGATGACAGAAATGTAAAAGGTCGAGATTAGTAAAATAGTACCTCAAAGAATTGGACTGGTACCTTTGCATGCAAAGTCCAAAGTGCCAAGCGTTGCTCTTTGGAGCCACCCATGTGAGAGACAGAGAAATGGATGTAGTAGTTTGGAAATGTAGAATGTTTTAATATTCTTCAGTCAAATATGATCATTATTTTGTAAATTGCATTTCCTGATAAACGTTTGCACATTTAACACTGTTATGGAGAATGCAGCTGAAAAGAATCAAATCACATTATAGCTCTTTACACTATGAGCATTCAACTGAGATATCTTTTCATCAATGTAAGAAAAGCCCCCGCACTGATGCGCTCTCTTTTGTCTCAATGGAAAAATCCCTCATGTATGGCAGGGTTCCATGGTGTAATGGTTAGCACTCTGGACTCTGAATCCAGCGATCCGAGTTCAAATCTCGGTGGGACCTGCTTGAATTATGAGATTTAATATTTCACTAATTTCTTAGAATTTGGACTTGGAAAAACATAACGTCAAAGTTTTATACTGAAACTTATCAACGTATAAGTATGTATCTATGTACACATGGCTATATCCATCTAGATAGTGATAATACAATATAAAGAAATGAATTATTCATAAACATAAGTACTGAAGCTGAAAACTAAAAACTGTTCTTTCCCATCCACAATTTAAGCAAGAGGTTCTTTTCCTTTCTCATCTTTATGATCAGTAATAAGATAGTTCATTTTGCTGATTTCTTATCTGACAACATTCTTGACTTACACAGAGCATTTAATTGTGAATTTCTTTGAAAGAGGAATTCAGATTAATACATTTGACATGTCTTTCGAAAGATTCTACTTTGTGGTTATGGATCTACTTTAGAAAAACAGAGTGTAAATATCTGTGTGTCTTAATTTCAAGATTGTTATTTAAAAGTTCATCTCTTCTGTCCCCAAAATACACAATTTGATTCCTCAAGTTTTCTTTTAATGAAGGCTTTCCAATTAAAAAAGTTCCGTGTTCCCCTTATCAATAACAGTAAGATTTAAACAAGTAATATCTTGGATCAGCCTCTTGTGATGAGTTGAGAAAACAGAGTCAGCTCACAAAATATCTCATTATTTTGAGCCATTTTATTTCCATGTTTTCTAAAAGTTCTATCATTTGCTCACATCAAATAGACTTTAAAAATACAATCAATAAATCAACGTTTCACTCTACCCGTGTTAGATTTATGATATTTATGAATACACTTGACAGAAAAAGATTTGGTCATAAGTCATGAAAGTGGTCCCACCGAGATTTGAACTCGGATCCTTGGATTCAAAGTCCAAAGTGCTAACCATTTCACCATGGAACCTCCCATGTGACAGGGGAGGAAATTGCTGCAGCAATGTGGACATTTCACATTTTTTATTTTCTACAGTCAAAGACAAACAGAATTATATAACTTTTCTATTCTGTTCAACTTTTGCCTATTGAACTATGTTAGGGAAGGATGTTGCACAAAGGACTCAAGTAACGCTATGACTCTGTTGAACAGTACTTTTTATGTGAGATAAGATTTTGCAATAAAAGATAAGATTCCCCAGTGAATGCAATCTCTTCTGCCAAAATGGAAAGCTCAACCTGGTACAGGTGGGTTGATGGTGTTATGCTTGTCAATCTGGACTCTGAAAACAGGGATCTAAGTACAAAGCTCAGTGGGACTTATCTAAACTTTACGATTTTTTTTCCATTCAGTTCTTAGAAGTATTAATTGGAAAAACATCTCATTTACTTATAAACTTGTACGTATCAACTTATATGTATGTATCTCCCTATATATCGCTATATGTCTATGTATATTTATCGGAAAATATAAATATATACATTATAAAAATACATATAATTAATAGAGGTGAAAATAATGAACAGTTGTTGCCTCTCCGCATTTGAAACATGAGCTTCTTCTCCTTCCTCTTCTATATGTCCTGAAATTGAGATAGTCACTTTTTAATCAATTTTGATCTAACAACATAGTTGATTTGTACAAAGCATATCATACGATCTGTGAATAATTCTAAAAAAGAAAATTAGATCAGTACCTTTGAGGCCTCCAAGCAAAAGCTTATATTTCATGATTGCAGATCGACTGTTGAAAATCAGCATGAGAAATGTTTTATTTCACAATTTCCATACTAATATACAAAAAACATTTGTACTATCTGAATGATACCGTCATTGTGGTTCTCTAGGTTTGATTTAAGAACACATCTCTTTCAAAATGTGCTATGTTCGCCTTATCAATAGTGTGGAAATCTTCAAAAAGGAATGCTGGGAATCAGCCCTCTGAAATGCATTTGAGAAAAACAGGATAGGATTTTGTAATGTCGCACTATTTTGTGTAGGAATGTGATGTTATGTGTATTATAAAGTTCGTATTTCTGTAACTTGTTCAAGCTGTTGGACATTTTGAAAGGAGTCAACATTTGTCTCTTTCAACCTACTGGTGTTGGATTGGAGCTATCAATAACAAAAGATGACAGAAATGTAAAAGGTCGAGATTAGTGAAATAGTACCTCAAAGAATTGGACTGGTACCTTTGCATGCAAAGTCCAAAGTGCCAAGCGTTGCTCTTTGGAGCCACCCATGTGAGAGACAGAGAAATGGATGTAGTAGTTTGGAAATGTAGAATGTTTTAATATTCTTCAGTCAAATATGATCATTATTTTGTAAATTGCATTTCCTGATAAACGTTTGCACATTTAACACTGTTATGGAGAATGCAGCTGAAAAGAATCAAATCACATTATAGCTCTTTACACTATGAGCATTCAACTGAGATATCTTTTCATCAATGTAAGAAAAGCCCCCGCACTGATGCGCTCTCTTTTGTCTCAATGGAAAAATCCCTCATGTATGGCAGGGTTCCATGGTGTAATGGTTAGCACTCTGGACTCTGAATCCAGCGATCCGAGTTCAAATCTCGGTGGGACCTGCTTGAATTATGAGATTTAATATTTCACTAATTTCTTAGAATTTGGACTTGGAAAAACATAACGTCAAAGTTTTATACTGAAACTTATCAACGTATAAGTATGTATCTATGTACACATGGCTATATCCATCTAGATAGTGATAATACAATATAAAGAAATGAATTATTCATAAACATAAGTACTGAAGCTGAAAACTAAAAACTGTTCTTTCCCATCCACAATTTAAGCAAGAGGTTCTTTTCCTTTCTCATCTTTATGATCAGTAATAAGATAGTTCATTTTGCTGATTTCTTATCTGACAACATTCTTGACTTACACAGAGCATTTAATTGTGAATTTCTTTGAAAGAGGAATTCAGATTAATACATTTGACATGTCTTTCGAAAGATTCTACTTTGTGGTTATGGATCTACTTTAGAAAAACAGAGTGTAAATATCTGTGTGTCTTAATTTCAAGATTGTTATTTAAAAGTTCATCTCTTCTGTCCCCAAAATACACAATTTGATTCCTCAAGTTTTCTTTTAATGAAGGCTTTCCAATTAAAAAAGTTCCGTGTTCCCCTTATCAATAACAGTAAGATTTAAACAAGTAATATCTTGGATCAGCCTCTTGTGATGAGTTGAGAAAACAGAGTCAGCTCACAAAATATCTCATTATTTTGAGCCATTTTATTTCCATGTTTTCTAAAAGTTCTATCATTTGCTCACATCAAATAGACTTTAAAAATACAATCAATAAATCAACGTTTCACTCTACCCGTGTTAGATTTATGATATTTATGAATACACTTGACAGAAAAAGATTTGGTCATAAGTAATGAAAGTGGTCCCACCGAGATTTGAACTCGGATCCTTGGATTCAAAGTCCAAAGTGCTAACCATTTCACCATGGAACCTCCCATGTGACAGGGGAGGAAATTGCTGCAGCAATGTGGACATTTCACATTTTTTATTTTCTACAGTCAAAGACAAACAGAATTATATAACTTTTCTATTCTGTTCAACTTTTGCCTATTGAACTATGTTAGGGAAGGATGTTGCACAAAGGACTCAAGTAACGCTATGACTCTGTTGAACAGTACTTTTTATGTGAGATAAGATTTTGCAATAAAAGATAAGATTCCCCCGTGAATGCAATCTCTTCTGCCAAAATGGAAAGCTCAACCTGGTACAGGTGGGTTGATGGTGTTATGCTTGTCAATCTGGACTCTGAAAACAGGGATCTAAGTACAAAGCTCAGTGGGACTTATCTAAACTTTACGATTTTTTTTCCATTCAGTTCTTAGAAGTATTAATTGGAAAAACATCTCATTTACTTATAAACTTGTACGTATCAACTTATATGTATGTATCTCCCTATATATCGCTATATGTCTATGTATATTTATCGGAAAATATAAATATATACATTATAAAAATACATATAATTAATAGAGGTGAAAATAATGAACAGTTGTTGCCTCTCCGCATTTGAAACATGAGCTTCTTCTCCTTCCTCTTCTATATGTCCTGAAATTGAGATAGTCACTTTTTAATCAATTTTGATCTAACAACATAGTTGATTTGTACAAAGCATATCATACGATCTGTGAATAATTCTAAAAAAGAAAATTAGATCAGTACCTTTGAGGCCTCCAAGCAAAAGCTTATATTTCATGATTGCAGATCGACTGTTGAAAATCAGCATGAGAAATGTTTTATTTCACAATTTCCATACTAATATACAAAAAACATTTGTACTATCTGAATGATACCGTCATTGTGGTTCTCTAGGTTTGATTTAAGAACACATCTCTTTCAAAATGTGCTATGTTCGCCTTATCAATAGTGTGGAAATCTTCAAAAAGGAATGCTGGGAATCAGCCCTCTGAAATGCATTTGAGAAAAACAGGATAGGATTTTGTAATGTCGCACTATTTTGTGTAGGAATGTGATGTTATGTGTATTATAAAGTTCGTATTTCTGTAACTTGTTCAAGCTGTTGGACATTTTGAAAGGAGTCAACATTTGTCTCTTTCAACCTACTGGTGTTGGATTGGAGCTATCAATAACAAAAGATGACAGAAATGTAAAAGGTCGAGATTAGTAAAATAGTACCTCAAAGAATTGGACTGGTACCTTTGCATGCAAAGTCCAAAGTGCCAAGCGTTGCTCTTTGGAGCCACCCATGTGAGAGACAGAGAAATGGATGTAGTAGTTTGGAAATGTAGAATGTTTTAATATTCTTCAGTCAAATATGATCATTATTTTGTAAATTGCATTTCCTGATAAACGTTTGCACATTTAACACTGTTATGGAGAATGCAGCTGAAAAGAATCAAATCACATTATAGCTCTTTACACTATGAGCATTCAACTGAGATATCTTTTCATCAATGTAAGAAAAGCCCCCGCACTGATGCGCTCTCTTTTGTCTCAATGGAAAAATCCCTCATGTATGGCAGGGTTCCATGGTGTAATGGTTAGCACTCTGGACTCTGAATCCAGCGATCCGAGTTCAAATCTCGGTGGGACCTGCTTGAATTATGAGATATAATATTTCACTAATTTCTTAGAATTTGGACTTGGAAAAACATAACGTCAAAGTTTTATACTGAAACTTATCAACGTATAAGTATGTATCTATGTACACATGGCTATATCCATCTAGATAGTGATAATACAATATAAAGAAATGAATTATTCATAAACATAAGTACTGAAGCTGAAAACTAAAAACTATTCTTTCCCATCCACAATTTAAGCAAGAGGTTCTTTTCCTTTCTCATCTTTATGATCAGTAATAAGATAGTTCATTTTGCTGATTTCTTATCTGACAACATTCTTGACTTACACAGTGCATTTAATTGTGAATTTCTTTGAAAGAGGAATTCAGATTAATACATTTGACATGTCTTTCGAAAGATTCTACTTTGTGGTTATGGATCTACTTTAGAAAAACAGAGTGTAAATATCTGTGTGTCTTAATTTCAAGATTGTTATTTAAAAGTTCATCTCTTCTGTCCCCAAAATACACAATTTGATTCCTCAAGTTTTCTTTTAATGAAGGCTTTCCAATAAAAAAAGTTCCGTGTTCCCCTTATCAATAACAGTAAGATTTAAACAAGTAATATCTTGGATCAGCCTCTTGTGATGAGTTGAGAAAACAGAGTCAGCTCACAAAATATCTCATTATTTTGAGCCATTTTATTTCCATGTTTTCTAAAAGTTCTATCATTTGCTCACATCAAATAGACTTTAAAAATACAATCAATAAATCAATGTTTCACTCTACCCGTGTTAGATTTATGATATTTATGAATACACTTGACAGAAAAAGATTTGGTCATAAGTCATGAAAGTGGTCCCACCGAGATTTGAACTCGGATCCTTGGATTCAAAGTCCAAAGTGCTAACCATTACACCATGGAACCTCCCATGTGACAGGGGAGCAAATTGCTGCAGCAATGTGGACATTTCACATTTTTTATTTTCTACAGTCAAAGACAAACAGAATTATATAACTTTTCTATTCTGTTCAACTTTTGCCTATTGAACTATGTTAGGGAAGGATGTTGCACAAAGGACTCAAGTAACGCTATGACTCTGTTGAACAGTACTTTTTATGTGAGATAAGATTTTGCAATAAAAGATAAGTTTCCCCCGTGAATGCAATCTCTTCTGCCAAAATGGAAAGCTCAACCTGGTACAGGTGGGTTGATGGTGTTATGCTTGTCAATCTGGACTCTGAAAACAGGGATCTAAGTACAAAGCTCAGTGGGACTTATCTAAACTTTACGATTTTTTTTCCATTCAGTTCTTAGAAGTATTAATTGGAAAAACATCTCATTTACTTATAAACTTGTACGTATCAACTTATATGTCTGTATCTCCCTATATATCGCTATATGTCTATGTATATTTATCGGAAAATATAAATATATACATTATAAAAAGACATATAATTAATAGAGGTGAAAATAATGAACAGTTGTTGCCTCTCCGCATTTGAAACATGAGCTTCTTCTCCTTCCTCTTCTATATGTCCTGAAATTGAGATAGTCACTTTTTAATCAATTTTGATCTAACAACATAGTTGATTTGTACAAAGCATATCATACGATCTGTGAATAATTCTAAAAAAGAAAATTAGATCAGTACCTTTGAGGCCTCCAAGCGAAAGCTTATATTTCATGATTGCAGATCGACTGTTGAAAATCAGCATGAGAAATGTTTTATTTCACAATTTCCATACTAATATACAAAAAACATTTGTACTATCTGAATGATACCGTCATTGTGGTTCTCTAGGTTTGATTTAAGAACACATCTCTTTCAAAATGTGCTATGTTCGCCTTATCAATAGTGTGGAAATCTTCAAAAAGGAATGCTGGGAATCAGCCCTCTGAAATGCATTTGAGAAAAACAGGATAGGATTTTGTAATGTCGCACTATTTTGTGTAGGAATGTGATGTTATGTGTATTATAAAGTTCGTATTTCTGTAACTTGTTCAAGCTGTTGGACATTTTGAAAGGATTCAACATTTTTCTCTTTCAACCTACTGGTGTTGGATTGGAGCTATCAATAACAAAAGATGACAGAAATGTAAAAGGTCGAGATTAGTAAAATAGTACCTCAAAGAATTGGACTGGTACCTTTGCATGCAAAGTCCAAAGTGCCAACTGTTGCTCTTTGGAGCCACCCATGTGAGAGACAGAGAAATGGATGTAGTAGTTTGGAAATGTAGAATGTTTTAATATTCTTCAGTCAAATATGATCATTATTTTGTAAATTGCATTTCCTGATAAACGTTTGCACATTTAACACTGTTATGGAGAATGCAGCTGAAAAGAATCAAATCACATTATAGCTCTTTACACTATGAGCATTCAACTGAGATATCTTTTCATCAATGTAAGAAAAGCCCCCGCACTGATGCGCTCTCTTTTGTCTCAATGCAAAAATCCCTCATGTATGGCAGGGTTCCATGGTGTAATGGTTAGCACTCTGGACTCTGAATCCAGCGATCCGAGTTCAAATCTCGTGGGACCTGCTTGAATTATGAGATTTAATATTTCACTAATTTCTTAGAATTTGGACTTGGAAAAACATAACGTCAAAGTTTTATACTGAAACTTATCAACGTATAAGTATGTATCTATGTACACATGGCTATATCCATCTAGATAGTGATAATACAATATAAAGAAATGAATTATTCATAAACATAAGTACTGAAGCTGAAAACTAAAAACTGTTCTTTCCCATCCACAATTTAAGCAAGAGGTTATTTTCCTTTCTCATCTTTATGATCAGTAATAAGATAGTTAATTTTGCTGATTTCTTATCTGACAACATTCTTGACTTACACAGTGCATTTAATTGTGAATTTCTTTGAAAGAGGAATTCAGATTAATACATTTGACATGTCTTTCGAAAGATTCTACTTTGTGGTTATGGATCTACTTTAGAAAAACAGAGTGTAAATATCTGTGTGTCTTAATTTCAAGATTGTTATTTAAAAGTTCATCTCTTCTGTCCCCAAAATACACAATTTGATTCCTCAAGTTTTCTTTTAATGAAGGCTTTCCAATTAAAAAAGTTCCGTGTTCCCCTTATCAATAACAGTAAGATTTAAACAAGTAATATCTTGGATCAGCCTCTTGTGATGAGTTGAGAAAACAGAGTCAGCTCACAAAATATCTCATTATATTGAGCCATTTTATTTCCATGTTTTCTAAAAGTTCTATCATTTGCTCACATCAAATAGACTTTAAAAATACAATCAATAAAACAATGTTTCACTCTACCCATGTTAGATTTATGATATTTATGAATACACTTGACAGAAAAAGATTTGGTCATAAGTCATGAAAGTGGTCCCACTGAGATTTGAACTCGGATCCTTGGATTCAAAGTCCAAAGTACTAACCATTACACCATGGAACTTCCCATGTGATAGGGGAGCAAATTGCTGCAGCAATGTGGACATTTCACATTTTTTATTTTCCACAGTCAAAGACAAACAGAATTATATAACTTTTCTATTCTGTTCAACTTTTGCCTATTGAACTATGTTAGGGAAGGATGTTGCACAAAGGACTCAAGTAACGCTATGACTCTGTTGAACAGTACTTTTTATGTGAGATAAGATTTTGCAATAAAAGATAAGATTACCCCGTGAATGCAATCTCTTCTGCCAAAATGGAAAGCTCAACCTGGTACAGGTGGGTTGATGGTGTTATGCTTGTCAATCTGGACTCTGAAAACAGGGATCTAAGTACAAAGCTCAGTGGGACTTATCTAAACTTTACGATTTTTTTTCCATTCAGTTCTTAGAAGTATTAATTGGAAAAACATCTCATTTACTTATAAACTTGTACGTATCAACTTATATGTATGTATCTCCCTATATATCGCTATATGTCTATGTATATTTATCGGAAAATATAAATATATACATTATAAAAATACATATAATTAATAGAGGTGAAAATAATGAACAGTTGTTGCCTGTCCGCATTTGAAACATGAGCCTCTTCTCCTTCCTCTTCTATATGTCCTGAAATTGAGATAGTCACTTTTTAATCAATTTTGATCTAACAACATAGTTGATTTGTACAAAGCATATCATACGATCTGTGAATAATTCTAAAAAAGAAAATTAGATCAGTACCTTTGAGGCCTCCAAGCAAAAGCTTATATTTCATGATTGCAGATCGACTGTTGAAAATCAGCATGAGAAATGTTTTATTTCACAATTTCCATACTAATATACAAAAAACATTTGTACTATCTGAATGATACCGTCATTGTGGTTCTCTAGGTTTGATTTAAGAACACATCTCTTTCAAAATGTGCTATGTTCGCCTTATCAATAGTGTGGAAATCTTCAAAAAGGAATGCTGGGAATCAGCCCTCTGAAATGCATTTGAGAAAAACAGGATAGGATTTTGTAATGTCGCACTATTTTGTGTAGGAATGTGATGTTATGTGTATTATAAAGTTCGTATTTCTGTAACTTGTTCAAGCTGTTGGACATTTTGAAAGGAGTCAACATTTGTCTCTTTCAACCTACTGGTGTTGGATTGGAGCTATCAATAACAAAAGATGACAGAAATGTAAAAGGTCGAGATTAGTAAAATAGTACCTCAAAGAATTGGACTGGTACCTTTGCATGCAAAGTCCAAAGTGCCAAGCGTTGCTCTTTGGAGCCACCCATGTGAGAGACAGAGAAATGGATGTAGTAGTTTGGAAATGTAGAATGTTTTAATATTCTTCAGTCAAATATGATCATTATTTTGTAAATTGCATTTCCTGATAAACGTTTGCACATTTAACACTGTTATGGAGAATGCAGCTGAAAAGAATCAAATCACATTATAGCTCTTTACACTATGAGCATTCAACTGAGATATCTTTTCATCAATGTAAGAAAAGCCCCCGCACTGATGCGCTCTCTTTTGTCTCAATGGAAAAATCCCTCATGTATGGCAGGGTTCCATGGTGTAATGGTTAGCACTCTGGACTCTGAATCCAGCGATCCAAGTTCAAATCTCGGTGGGACCTGCTTGAATTATGAGATATAATATTTCACTAATTTCTTAGAATTTGGACTTGGAAAAACATAACGTCAAAGTTTTATACTGAAACTTATCAACGTATAAGTATGTATCTATGTACACATGGCTATATCCATGTAGATAGTGATAATACAATATAAAGAAATGAATTATTCATAAACATAAGTACTGAAGCTGAAAACTAAAAACTGTTCTTTCCCATCCACAATTTAAGCAAGAGGTTCTTTTCCTTTCTCATCTTTATGATCAGTAATAAGATAGTTCATTTTGCTGATTTCTTATCTGACAACATTCTTGACTTACACAGTGCATTTAATTGTGATTTTCTTTGAAAGAGGAATTCAGATTAATACATTTGACATGTCTTTCGAAAGATTCTACTTTGTGGTTATGGATCTACTTTAGAAAAACAGAGTGTAAATATCTGTGTGTCTTAATTTCAAGATTGTTATTTAAAAGTTCATCTCTTCTGTCCCCAAAATACACAATTTGATTCCTCAAGTTTTCTTTTAATGAAGGCTTTCCAATAAAAAAAGTTCCGTGTTCCCCTTATCAATAACAGTAAGATTTAAACAAGTAATATCTTGGATCAGCCTCTTGTGATGAGTTGAGAAAACAGAGTCAGCTCACAAAATATCTCATTATTTTGAGCCATTTTATTTCCATGTTTTCTAAAAGTTCTATCATTTGCTCACATCAAATAGACTTTAAAAATACAATCAATAAATCAATGTTTCACTCTACCCGTGTTAGATTTATGATATTTATGAATACACTTGACAGAAAAAGATTTGGTCATAAGTCATGAAAGTGGTCCCACCGAGATTTGAACTCGGATCCTTGGATTCAAAGTCCAAAGTGCTAACCATTACACCATGGAACCTCCCATGTGACAGGGGAGCAAATTGCTGCAGCAATGTGGACATTTCACATTTTTTATTTTCTACAGTCAAAGACAAACAGAATTATATAACTTTTCTATTCTGTTCAACTTTTGCCTATTGAACTATGTTAGGGAAGGATGTTGCACAAAGGACTCAAGTAACGCTATGACTCTGTTGAACAGTACTTTTTATGTGAGATAAGATTTTGCAATAAAAGATAAGTTTCCCCCGTGAATGCAATCTCTTCTGCCAAAATGGAAAGCTCAACCTGGTACAGGTGGGTTGATGGTGTTATGCTTGTCAATCTGGACTCTGAAAACAGGGATCTAAGTACAAAGCTCAGTGGGACTTATCTAAACTTTACGATTTTTTTTCCATTCAGTTCTTAGAAGTATTAATTGGAAAAACATCTCATTTACTTATAAACTTGTACGTATCAACTTATATGTCTGTATCTCCCTATATATCGCTATATGTCTATGTATATTTATCGGAAAATATAAATATATACATTATAAAAATACATATAATTAATAGAGGTGAAAATAATGAACAGTTGTTGCCTCTCCGCATTTGAAACATGAGCTTCTTCTCCTTCCTCTTCTATATGTCCTGAAATTGAGATAGTCACTTTTTAATCAATTTTGATCTAACAACATAGTTGATTTGTACAAAGCATATCATACGATCTGTGAATAATTCTAAAAAAGAAAATTAGATCAGTACCTTTGAGGCCTCCAAGCAAAAGCTTATATTTCATGATTGCAGATCGACTGTTGAAAATCAGCATGAGAAATGTTTTATTTCACAATTTCCATACTAATATACAAAAAACATTTGTACTATCTGAATGATACCGTCATTGTGGTTCTCTAGGTTTGATTTAAGAACACATCTCTTTCAAAATGTGCTATGTTCGCCTTATCAATAGTGTGGAAATCTTCAAAAAGGAATGCTGGGAATCAGCCCTCTGAAATGCATTTGAGAAAAACAGGATAGGATTTTGTAATGTCGCACTATTTTGTGTAGGAATGTGATGTTATGTGTATTATAAAGTTCGTATTTCTGTAACTTGTTCAAGCTGTTGGACATTTTGAAAGGATTCAACATTTTTCTCTTTCAACCTACTGGTGTTGGATTGGAGCTATCAATAACAAAAGATGACAGAAATGTAAAAGGTCGAGATTAGTAAAATAGTACCTCAAAGAATTGGACTGGTACCTTTGCATGCAAAGTCCAAAGTGCCAACTGTTGCTCTTTGGAGCCACCCATGTGAGAGACAGAGAAATGGATGTAGTAGTTTGGAAATGTAGAATGTTTTAATATTCTTCAGTCAAATATGATCATTATTTTGTAAATTGCATTTCCTGATAAACGTTTGCACATTTAACACTGTTATGGAGAATGCAGCTGAAAAGAATCAAATCACATTATAGCTCTTTACACTATGAGCATTCAACTGAGATATCTTTTCATCAATGTAAGAAAAGCCCCCGCACTGATGCGCTCTCTTTTGTCTCAATGGAAAAATCCCTCATGTATGGCAGGGTTCCATGGTGTAATGGTTAGCACTCTGGACTCTGAATCCAGCGATCCGAGTTCAAATCTCGTGGGACCTGCTTGAATTATGAGATTTAATATTTCACTAATTTCTTAGAATTTGGACTTGGAAAAACATAACGTCAAAGTTTTATACTGAAACTTATCAACGTATAAGTATGTATCTATGTGCACATGGCTATATCCATCTAGATAGTGATAATACAATATAAAGAAATGAATTATTCATAAACATAAGTACTGAAGCTGAAAACTAAAAACTGTTCTTTCCCATCCACAATTTAAGCAAGAGGTTATTTTCCTTTCTCATCTTTATGATCAGTAATAAGATAGTTAATTTTGCTGATTTCTTATCTGACAACATTCTTGACTTACACAGTGCATTTAATTGTGAATTTCTTTGAAAGAGGAATTCAGATTAATACATTTGACATGTCTTTCGAAAGATTCTACTTTGTGGTTATGGATCTACTTTAGAAAAACAGAGTGTAAATATCTGTGTGTCTTAATTTCAAGATTGTTATTTAAAAGTTCATCTCTTCTGTCCCCAAAATACACAATTTGATTCCTCAAGTTTTCTTTTAATGAAGGCTTTCCAATAAAAAAAGTTCCGTGTTCCCCTTATCAATAACAGTAAGATTTAAACAAGTAATATCTTGGATCAGCCTCTTGTGATGAGTTGAGAAAACAGAGTCAGCTCACAAAATATCTCATTATTTTGAGCCATTTTATTTCCATGTTTTCTAAAAGTTCTATCATTTGCTCACATCAAATAGACTTTAAAAATACAATCAATAAATCAATGTTTCACTCTACCCGTGTTAGATTTATGATATTTATGAATACACTTGACAGAAAAAGATTTGGTCATAAGTCATGAAAGTGGTCCCACCGAGATTTGAACTCGGATCCTTGGATTCAAAGTCCAAAGTGCTAACCATTACACCATGGAACCTCCCATGTGACAGGGGAGCAAATTGCTGCAGCAATGTGGACATTTCACATTTTTTATTTTCTACAGTCAAAGACAAACAGAATTATATAACTTTTCTATTCTGTTCAACTTTTGCCTATTGAACTATGTTAGGGAAGGATGTTGCACAAAGGACTCAAGTAACGCTATGACTCTGTTGAACAGTACTTTTTATGTGAGATAAGATTTTGCAATAAAAGATAAGTTTCCCCCGTGAATGCAATCTCTTCTGCCAAAATGGAAAGCTCAACCTGGTACAGGTGGGTTGATGGTGTTATGCTTGTCAATCTGGACTCTGAAAACAGGGATCTAAGTACAAAGCTCAGTGGGACTTATCTAAACTTTACGATTTTTTTTCCATTCAGTT
Source organism: Lissotriton vulgaris (assembly GCF_964263255.1). NCBI lineage: Eukaryota > Metazoa > Chordata > Amphibia > Caudata > Salamandridae > Lissotriton > Lissotriton vulgaris. The sequence goes on from NW_028240990.1 coordinate 240,139, forward strand.
CTTAGAAGTATTAATTGGAAAAACATCTCATTTACTTATAAACTTGTACGTATCAACTTATATGTCTGTATCTCCCTATATATCGCTATATGTCTATGTATATTTATCGGAAAATATAAATATATACATTATAAAAATACATATAATTAATAGAGGTGAAAATAATGAACAGTTGTTGCCTCTCCGCATTTGAAACATGAGCTTCTTCTCCTTCCTCTTCTATATGTCCTGAAATTGAGATAGTCACTTTTTAATCAATTTTGATCTAACAACATAGTTGATTTGTACAAAGCATATCATACGATCTGTGAATAATTCTAAAAAAGAAAATTAGATCAGTACCTTTGAGGCCTCCAAGCAAAAGCTTATATTTCATGATTGCAGATCGACTGTTGAAAATCAGCATGAGAAATGTTTTATTTCACAATTTCCATACTAATATACAAAAAACATTTGTACTATCTGAATGATACCGTCATTGTGGTTCTCTAGGTTTGATTTAAGAACACATCTCTTTCAAAATGTGCTATGTTCGCCTTATCAATAGTGTGGAAATCTTCAAAAAGGAATGCTGGGAATCAGCCCTCTGAAATGCATTTGAGAAAAACAGGATAGGATTTTGTAATGTCGCACTATTTTGTGTAGGAATGTGATGTTATGTGTATTATAAAGTTCGTATTTCTGTAACTTGTTCAAGCTGTTGGACATTTTGAAAGGATTCAACATTTTTCTCTTTCAACCTACTGGTGTTGGATTGGAGCTATCAATAACAAAAGATGACAGAAATGTAAAAGGTCGAGATTAGTAAAATAGTACCTCAAAGAATTGGACTGGTACCTTTGCATGCAAAGTCCAAAGTGCCAACTGTTGCTCTTTGGAGCCACCCATGTGAGAGACAGAGAAATGGATGTAGTAGTTTGGAAATGTAGAATGTTTTAATATTCTTCAGTCAAATATGATCATTATTTTGTAAATTGCATTTCCTGATAAACGTTTGCACATTTAACACTGTTATGGAGAATGCAGCTGAAAAGAATCAAATCACATTATAGCTCTTTACACTATGAGCATTGTACTGAGATATCTTTTCATCAATGTAAGAAAAGCCCCCGCACTGATGCGCTCTCTTTTGTCTCAATGGAAAAATCCCTCATGTATGGCAGGGTTCCATGGTGTAATGGTTAGCACTCTGGACTCTGAATCCAGCGATCCGAGTTCAAATCTCGTGGGACCTGCTTGAATTATGAGATTTAATATTTCACTAATTTCTTAGAATTTGGACTTGGAAAAACATAACGTCAAAGTTTTATACTGAAACTTATCAACGTATAAGTATGTATCTATGTGCACATGGCTATATCCATCTAGATAGTGATAATACAATATAAAGAAATGAATTATTCATAAACATAAGTACTGAAGCTGAAAACTAAAAACTGTTCTTTCCCATCCACAATTTAAGCAAGAGGTTATTTTCCTTTCTCATCTTTATGATCAGTAATAAGATAGTTAATTTTGCTGATTTCTTATCTGACAACATTCTTGACTTACACAGTGCATTTAATTGTGAATTTCTTTGAAAGAGGAATTCAGATTAATACATTTGACATGTCTTTCGAAAGATTCTACTTTGTGGTTATGGATCTACTTTAGAAAAACAGAGTGTAAATATCTGTGTGTCTTAATTTCAAGATTGTTATTTAAAAGTTCATCTCTTCTGTCCCCAAAATACACAATTTGATTCCTCAAGTTTTCTTTTAATGAAGGCTTTCCAATTAAAAAAGTTCCGTGTTCCCCTTATCAATAACAGTAAGATTTAAACAAGTAATATCTTGGATCAGCCTCTTGTGATGAGTTGAGAAAACAGAGTCAGCTCACAAAATATCTCATTATTTTGAGCCATTTTATTTCCATGTTTTCTAAAAGTTCTATCATTTGCTCACATCAAATAGACTTTAAAAATACAATCAATAAATCAATGTTTCACTCTACCCATGTTAGATTTATGATATTTATGAATACACTTGACAGAAAAAGATTTGGTCATAAGTCATGAAAGTGGTCCCACTGAGATTTGAACTCGGATCCTTGGATTCAAAGTCCAAAGTACTAACCATTACACCATGGAACCTCCCATGTGATAGGGGAGCAAATTGCTGCAGCAATGTGGACATTTCACATTTTTTATTTTCCACAGTCAAAGACAAACAGAATTATATAACTTTTCTATTCTGTTCAACTTTTGCCTATTGAACTATGTTAGGGAAGGATGTTGCACAAAGGACTCAAGTAACGCTATGACTCTGTTGAACAGTACTTTTTATGTGAGATAAGATTTTGCAATAAAAGATAAGATTACCCCGTGAATGCAATCTCTTCTGCCAAAATGGAAAGCTCAACCTGGTACAGGTGGGTTGATGGTGTTATGCTTGTCAATCTGGACTCTGAAAACAGGGATCTAAGTACAAAGCTCAGTGGGACTTATCTAAACTTTACGATTTTTTTTCCATTCAGTTCTTAGAAGTATTAATTGGAAAAACATCTCATTTACTTATAAACTTGTACGTATCAACTTATATGTATGTATCTCCCTATATATCGCTATATGTCTATGTATATTTATCGGAAAATATAAATATATACATTATAAAAATATATATAATTAATAGAGGTGAAAATAATGAACAGTTGTTGCCTGTCCGCATTTGAAACATGAGCCTCTTCTCCTTCCTCTTCTATATGTCCTGAAATTGAGATAGTCACTTTTTAATCAATTTTGATCTAACAACATAGTTGATTTGTACAAAGCATATCATACGATCTGTGAATAATTCTAAAAAAGAAAATTAGATCAGTACCTTTGAGGCCTCCAAGCAAAAGCTTATATTTCATGATTGCAGATCGACTGTTGAAAATCAGCATGAGAAATGTTTTATTTCACAATTTCCATACTAATATACAAAAAACATTTGTACTATCTGAATGATACCGTCATTGTGGTTCTCTAGGTTTGATTTAAGAACACATCTCTTTCAAAATGTGCTATGTTCGCCTTATCAATAGTGTGGAAATCTTCAAAAAGGAATGCTGGGAATCAGCCCTCTGAAATGCATTTGAGAAAAACAGGATAGGATTTTGTAATGTCGCACTATTTTGTGTAGGAATGTGATGTTATGTGTATTATAAAGTTCGTATTTCTGTAACTTGTTCAAGCTGTTGGACATTTTGAAAGGAGTCAACATTTGTCTCTTTCAACCTACTGGTGTTGGATTGGAGCTATCAATAACAAAAGATGACAGAAATGTAAAAGGTCGAGATTAGTAAAATAGTACCTCAAAGAATTGGACTGGTACCTTTGCATGCAAAGTCCAAAGTGCCAAGCGTTGCTCTTTGGAGCCACCCATGTGAGAGACAGAGAAATGGATGTAGTAGTTTGGAAATGTAGAATGTTTTAATATTCTTCAGTCAAATATGATCATTATTTTGTAAATTGCATTTCCTGATAAACGTTTGCACATTTAACACTGTTATGGAGAATGCAGCTGAAAAGAATCAAATCACATTATAGCTCTTTACACTATGAGCATTCAACTGAGATATCTTTTCATCAATGTAAGAAAAGCCCCCGCACTGATGCGCTCTCTTTTGTCTCAATGGAAAAATCCCTCATGTATGGCAGGGTTCCATGGTGTAATGGTTAGCACTCTGGACTCTGAATCCAGCGATCCGAGTTCAAATCTCGGTGGGACCTGCTTGAATTATGAGATATAATATTTCACTAATTTCTTAGAATTTGGACTTGGAAAAACATAACGTCAAAGTTTTATACTGAAACTTATCAACGTATAAGTATGTATCTATGTACACATGGCTATATCCATCTAGATAGTGATAATACAATATAAAGAAATGAATTATTCATAAACATAAGTACTGAAGCTGAAAACTAAAAACTGTTCTTTCCCATCCACAATTTAAGCAAGAGGTTCTTTTCCTTTCTCATCTTTATGATCAGTAATAAGATAGTTCATTTTGCTGATTTCTTATCTGACAACATTCTTGACTTACACAGTGCATTTAATTGTGAATTTCTTTGAAAGAGGAATTCAGATTAATACATTTGACATGTCTTTCGAAAGATTCTACTATGTGGTTATGGATCTACTTTAGAAAAACAGAGTGTAAATATCTGTGTGTCTTAATTTCAAGATTGTTATTTAAAAGTTCATCTCTTCTGTCCCCAAAATACACAATTTGATTCCTCAAGTTTTCTTTTAATGAAGGCTTTCCAATTAAAAAAGTTCTGTGTTCCCCTTATCAATAACAGTAAGATTTAAACAAGTAATATCTTGGATCAGCCTCTTGTGATGAGTTGAGAAAACAGAGTCAGCTCACAAAATATCTCATTATTTTGAGCCATTTTATTTCCATGTTTTCTAAAAGTTCTATCATTTGCTCACATCAAATAGACTTTAAAAATACAATCAATAAATCAATGTTTCACTCTACCCGTGTTAGATTTATGATATTTATGAATACACTTGACAGAAAAAGATTTGGTCATAAGTCATGAAAGTGGTCCCACCGAGATTTGAACTGGGATCCTTGGATTCAAAGTCCAAAGTGCTAACCATTACACCATGGAACCTCCCATGTGACAGGGGAGCAAATTGCTGCAGCAATGTGGACATTTCACATTTGTTATTTTCTACAGTCAAAGACAAACAGAATTATATAACTTTTCTATTCTGTTCAACTTTTGCCTATTGAACTATGTTAGGGAAGGATGTTGCACAAAGGACTCAAGTAACGCTATGACTCTGTTGAACAGTACTTTTTATGTGAGATAAGATTTTGCAATAAAAGATAAGTTTCCCCCGTGAATGCAATCTCTTCTGCCAAAATGGAAAGCTCAACCTGGTACAGGTGGGTTGATGGTGTTATGCTTGTCAATCTGGACTCTGAAAACAGGGATCTAAGTACAAAGCTCAGTGGGACTTATCTAAACTTTACGATTTTTTTTCCATTCAGTTCTTAGAAGTATTAATTGGAAAAACATCTCATTTACTTATAAACTTGTACGTATCAACTTATATGTCTGTATCTCCCTATATATCGCTATATGTCTATGTATATTTATCGGAAAATATAAATATATACATTATAAAAATACATATAATTAATAGAGGTGAAAATAATGAACAGTTGTTGCCTCTCCGCATTTGAAACATGAGCTTCTTCTCCTTCCTCTTCTATATGTCCTGAAATTGAGATAGTCACTTTTTAATCAATTTTGATCTAACAACATAGTTGATTTGTACAAAGCATATCATACGATCTGTGAATAATTCTAAAAAAGAAAATTAGATCAGTACCTTTGAGGCCTCCAAGCAAAAGCTTATATTTCATGATTGCAGATCGACTGTTGAAAATCAGCATGAGAAATGTTTTATTTCACAATTTCCATACTAATATACAAAAAACATTTGTACTATCTGAATGATACCGTCATTGTGGTTCTCTAGGTTTGATTTAAGAACACATCTCTTTCAAAATGTGCTATGTTCGCCTTATCAATAGTGTGGAAATCTTCAAAAAGGAATGCTGGGAATCAGCCCTCTGAAATGCATTTGAGAAAAACAGGATAGGATTTTGTAATGTCGCACTATTTTGTGTAGGAATGTGATGTTATGTGTATTATAAAGTTCGTATTTCTGTAACTTGTTCAAGCTGTTGGACATTTTGAAAGGATTCAACATTTTTCTCTTTCAACCTACTGGTGTTGGATTGGAGCTATCAATAACAAAAGATGACAGAAATGTAAAAGGTCGAGATTAGTAAAATAGTACCTCAAAGAATTGGACTGGTACCTTTGCATGCAAAGTCCAAAGTGCCAACTGTTGCTCTTTGGAGCCACCCATGTGAGAGACAGAGAAATGGATGTAGTAGTTTGGAAATGTAGAATGTTTTAATATTCTTCAGTCAAATATGATCATTATTTTGTAAATTGCATTTCCTGATAAACGTTTGCACATTTAACACTGTTATGGAGAATGCAGCTGAAAAGAATCAAATCACATTATAGTTCTTTACACTATGAGCATTCAACTGAGATATCTTTTCATCAATGTAAGAAAAGCCCCCGCACTGATGCGCTCTCTTTTGTCTCAATGGAAAAATCCCTCATGTATGGCAGGGTTCCATGGTGTAATGGTTAGCACTCTGGACTCTGAATCCAGCGATCCGAGTTCAAATCTCGTGGGACCTGCTTGAATTATGAGATTTAATATTTCACTAATTTCTTAGAATTTGGACTTGGAAAAACATAACGTCAAAGTTTTATACTGAAACTTATCAACGTATAAGTATGTATCTATGTACACATGGCTATATCCATCTAGATAGTGATAATACAATATAAAGAAATGAATTATTCATAAACATAAGTACTGAAGCTGAAAACTAAAAACTGTTCTTTCCCATCCACAATTTAAGCAAGAGGTTATTTTCCTTTCTCATCTTTATGATCAGTAATAAGATAGTTAATTTTGCTGATTTCTTATCTGACAACATTCTTGACTTACACAGTGCATTTAATTGTGAATTTCTTTGAAAGAGGAATTCAGATTAATACATTTGACATGTCTTTCGAAAGATTCTACTTTGTGGTTATGGATCTACTTTAGAAAAACAGAGTGTAAATATCTGTGTGTCTTAATTTCAAGATTGTTATTTAAAAGTTCATCTCTTCTGTCCCCAAAATACACAATTTGATTCCTCAAGTTTTCTTTTAATGAAGGCTTTCCAATTAAAAAAGTTCCGTGTTCCCCTTATCAATAACAGTAAGATTTAAACAAGTAATATCTTGGATCAGCCTCTTGTGATGAGTTGAGAAAACAGAGTCAGCTCACAAAATATCTCATTATTTTGAGCCATTTTATTTCCATGTTTTCTAAAAGTTCTATCATTTGCTCACATCAAATAGACTTTAAAAATACAATCAATAAATCAATGTTTCACTCTACCCATGTTAGATTTATGATATTTATGAATACACTTGACAGAAAAAGATTTGGTCATAAGTCATGAAAGTGGTCCCACTGAGATTTGAACTCGGATCCTTGGATTCAAAGTCCAAAGTACTAACCATTACACCATGGAACCTCCCATGTGATAGGGGAGCAAATTGCTGCAGCAATGTGGACATTTCACATTTTTTATTTTCCACAGTCAAAGACAAACAGAATTATATAACTTTTCTATTCTGTTCAACTTTTGCCTATTGAACTATGTTAGGGAAGGATGTTGCACAAAGGACTCAAGTAACGCTATGACTCTGTTGAACAGTACTTTTTATGTGAGATAAGATTTTGCAATAAAAAATAAGATTACCCCGTGAATGCAATCTCTTCTGCCAAAATGGAAAGCTCAACCTGGTACAGGTGGGTTGATGGTGTTATGCTTGTCAATCTGGACTCTGAAAACAGGGATCTAAGTACAAAGCTCAGTGGGACTTATCTAAACTTTACGATTTTTTTTCCATTCAGTTCTTAGAAGTATTAATTGGAAAAACATCTCATTTACTTATAAACTTGTACGTATCAACTTATATGTATGTATCTCCCTATATATCGCTATATGTCTATGTATATTTATCGGAAAATATAAATATATACATTATAAAAATACATATAATTAATAGAGGTGAAAATAATGAACAGTTGTTGCCTGTCCGCATTTGAAACATAAGCCTCTTCTCCTTCCTCTTCTATATGTCCTGAAATTGAGATAGTCACTTTTTAATCAATTTTGATCTAACAACATAGTTGATTTGTACAAAGCATATCATACGATCTGTGAATAATTCTAAAAAAGAAAATTAGATCAGTACCTTTGAGGCCTCCAAGCAAAAGCTTATATTTCATGATTGCAGATCGACTGTTGAAAATCAGCATGAGAAATGTTTTATTTCACAATTTCCATACTAATATACAAAAAACATTTGTACTATCTGAATGATACCGTCATTGTGGTTCTCTAGGTTTGATTTAAGAACACATCTCTTTCAAAATGTGCTATGTTCGCCTTATCAATAGTGTGGAAATCTTCAAAAAGGAATGCTGGGAATCAGCCCTCTGAAATGCATTTGAGAAAAACAGGATAGGATTTTGTAATGTCGCACTATTTTGTGTAGGAATGTGATGTTATGTGTATTATAAAGTTCGTATTTCTGTAACTTGTTCAAGCTGTTGGACATTTTGAAAGGAGTCAACATTTGTCTCTTTCAACCTGCTGGTGTTGGATTGGAGCTATCAATAACAAAAGATGACAGAAATGTAAAAGGTCGAGATTAGTAAAATAGTACCTCAAAGAATTGGACTGGTACCTTTGCATGCAAAGTCCAAAGTGCCAAGCGTTGCTCTTTGGAGCCACCCATGTGAGAGACAGAGAAATGGATGTAGTAGTTTGGAAATGTAGAATGTTTTAATATTCTTCAGTCAAATATGATCATTATTTTGTAAATTGCATTTCCTGATAAACGTTTGCACATTTAACACTGTTATGGAGAATGCAGCTGAAAAGAATCAAATCACATTATAGCTCTTTACACTATGAGCATTCAACTGAGATATCTTTTCATCAATGTAAGAAAAGCCCCCGCACTGATGCGCTCTCTTTTGTCTCAATGGAAAAATCCCTCATGTATGGCAGGGTTCCATGGTGTAATGGTTAGCACTCTGGACTCTGAATCCAGCGATCCGAGTTCAAATCTCGGTGGGACCTGCTTGAATTATGAGATATAATATTTCACTAATTTCTTAGAATTTGGACTTGGAAAAACATAACGTCAAAGTTTTATACTGAAACTTATCAACGTATAAGTATGTATCTATGTACACATGGCTATATCCATCTAGATAGTGATAATACAATATAAAGAAATGAATTATTCATAAACATAAGTACTGAAGCTGAAAACTAAAAACTGTTCTTTCCCATCCACAATTTAAGCAAGAGGTTCTTTTCCTTTCTCATCTTTATGATCAGTAATAAAATAGTTCATTTTGCTGATTTCTTATCTGACAACATTCTTGACTTACACAGTGCATTTAATTGTGAATTTCTTTGAAAGAGGAATTCAGATTAATACATTTGACATGTCTTTCGAAAGATTCTACTTTGTGGTTATGGATCTACTTTAGAAAAACAGAGTGTAAATATCTGTGTGTCTTAATTTCAAGATTGTTATTTAAAAGTTCATCTCTTCTGTCCCCAAAATACACAATTTGATTCCTCAAGTTTTCTTTTAATGAAGGCTTTCCAATTAAAAAAGTTCCGTGTTCCCCTTATCAATAACAGTAAGATTTAAACAAGTAATATCTTGGATCAGCCTCTTGTGATGAGTTGAGAAAACAGAGTCAGCTCACAAAATATCTCATTATTTTGAGCCATTTTATTTCCATGTTTTCTAAAAGTTCTATCATTTGCTCACATCAAATAGACTTTAAAAATACAATCAATAAATCAATGTTTCACTCTACCCGTGTTAGATTTATGATATTTATGAATACACTTGACAGAAAAAGATTTGGTCATAAGTCATGAAAGTGGTCCCACCGAGATTTGAACTCGGATCCTTGGATTCAAAGTCCAAAGTGCTAACCATTACACCATGGAACCTCCCATGTGACAGGGGAGCAAATTGCTGCAGCAATGTGGACATTTCACATTTTTTATTTTCTACAGTCAAAGACAAACAGAATTATATAACTTTTCTATTCTGTTCAACTTTTGCCTATTGAACTATGTTAGGGAAGGATGTTGCACAAAGGACTCAAGTAACGCTATGACTCTGTTGAACAGTACTTTTTATGTGAGATAAGATTTTGCAATAAAAGATAAGATTACCCCGTGAATGCAATCTCTTCTGCCAAAATGGAAAGCTCAACCTGGTACAGGTGGGTTGATGGTGTTATGCTTGTCAATCTGGACTCTGAAGACAGGGATCTAAGTACAAAGCTCAGTGGGACTTATCTAAACTTTACGATTTTTTTTCCATTCAGTTCTTAGAAGTATTAATTGGAAAAACATCTCATTTACTTATAAACTTGTACGTATCAACTTATATGTATGTATCTCCCTATATATCGCTATATGTCTATGTATATTTATCGGAAAATATAAATATATACATTATAAAAATACATATAATTAATAGAGGTGAAAATAATGAACAGTTGTTGCCTGTCCGCATTTGAAACATGAGCCTCTTCTCCTTCCTCTTCTATATGTCCTGAAATTGAGATAGTCACTTTTTAATCAATTTTGATCTAACAACATAGTTGATTTGTACAAAGCATATCATACGATCTGTGAATAATTCTAAAAAAGAAAATTAGATCAGTACCTTTGAGGCCTCCAAGCAAAAGCTTATATTTCATGATTGCAGATCGACTGTTGAAAATCAGCATGAGAAATGTTTTATTTCACAATTTCCATACTAATATACAAAAAACATTTGTACTATCTGAATGATACCGTCATTGTGGTTCTCTAGGTTTGATTTAAGAACACATCTCTTTCAAAATGTGCTATGTTCGCCTTATCAATAGTGTGGAAATCTTCAAAAAGGAATGCTGGGAATCAGCCCTCTGAAATGCATTTGAGAAAAACAGGATAGGATTTTGTAATGTCGCACTATTTTGTGTAGGAATGTGATGTTATGTGTATTATAAAGTTCGTATTTCTGTAACTTGTTCAAGCTGTTGGACATTTTGAAAGGAGTCAACATTTGTCTCTTTCAACCTACTGGTGTTGGATTGGAGCTATCAATAACAAAAGATGACAGAAATGTAAAAGGTCGAGATTAGTAAAATAGTACCTCAAAGAATTGGACTGGTACCTTTGCATGCAAAGTCCAAAGTGCCAAGCGTTGCTCTTTGGAGCCACCCATGTGAGAGACAGAGAAATGGATGTAGTAGTTTGGAAATGTAGAATGTTTTAATATTCTTCAGTCAAATATGATCATTATTTTGTAAATTGCATTTCCTGATAAACGTTTGCACATTTAACACTGTTATGGAGAATGCAGCTGAAAAGAATCAAATCACATTATAGCTCTTTACACTATGAGCATTCAACTGAGATATCTTTTCATCAATGTAAGAAAAGCCCCCGCACTGATGCGCTCTCTTTTGTCTCAATGGAAAAATCCCTCATGTATGGCAGGGTTCCATGGTGTAATGGTTAGCACTCTGGACTCTGAATCCAGCGATCCGAGTTCAAATCTCGGTGGGACCTGCTTGAATTATGAGATATAATATTTCACTAATTTCTTAGAATTTGGACTTGGAAAAACATAACGTCAAAGTTTTATACTGAAACTTATCAACGTATAAGTATGTATCTATGTACACATGGCTATATCCATCTAGATAGTGATAATACAATATAAAGAAATGAATTATTCATAAACATAAGTACTGAAGCTGAAAACTAAAAACTGTTCTTTCCCATCCACAATTTAAGCAAGAGGTTCTTTTCCTTTCTCATCTTTATGATCAGTAATAAGATAGTTCATTTTGCTGATTTCTTATCTGACAACATTCTTGACTTACACAGTGCATTTAATTGTGAATTTCTTTGAAAGAGGAATTCAGATTAATACATTTGACATGTCTTTCGAAAGATTCTACTATGTGGTTATGGATCTACTTTAGAAAAACAGAGTGTAAATATCTGTGTGTCTTAATTTCAAGATTGTTATTTAAAAGTTCATCTCTTCTGTCCCCAAAATACACAATTTGATTCCTCAAGTTTTCTTTTAATGAAGGCTTTCCAATTAAAAAAGTTCTGTGTTCCCCTTATCAATAACAGTAAGATTTAAACAAGTAATATCTTGGATCAGCCTCTTGTGATGAGTTGAGAAAACAGAGTCAGCTCACAAAATATCTCATTATTTTGAGCCATTTTATTTCCATGTTTTCTAAAAGTTCTATCATTTGCTCACATCAAATAGACTTTAAAAATACAATCAATAAATCAATGTTTCACTCTACCCGTGTTAGATTTATGATATTTATGAATACACTTGACAGAAAAAGATTTGGTCATAAGTCATGAAAGTGGTCCCACCGAGATTTGAACTGGGATCCTTGGATTCAAAGTCCAAAGTGCTAACCATTACACCATGGAACCTCCCATGTGACAGGGGAGCAAATTGCTGCAGCAATGTGGACATTTCACATTTGTTATTTTCTACAGTCAAAGACAAACAGAATTATATAACTTTTCTATTCTGTTCAACTTTTGCCTATTGAACTATGTTAGGGAAGGATGTTGCACAAAGGACTCAAGTAACGCTATGACTCTGTTGAACAGTACTTTTTATGTGAGATAAGATTTTGCAATAAAAGATAAGTTTCCCCCGTGAATGCAATCTCTTCTGCCAAAATGGAAAGCTCAACCTGGTACAGGTGGGTTGATGGTGTTATGCTTGTCAATCTGGACTCTGAAAACAGGGATCTAAGTACAAAGCTCAGTGGGACTTATCTAAACTTTACGATTTTTTTTCCATTCAGTTCTTAGAAGTATTAATTGGAAAAACATCTCATTTACTTATAAACTTGTACGTATCAACTTATATGTCTGTATCTCCCTATATATCGCTATATGTCTATGTATATTTATCGGAAAATATAAATATATACATTATAAAAATACATATAATTAATAGAGGTGAAAATAATGAACAGTTGTTGCCTCTCCGCATTTGAAACATGAGCTTCTTCTCCTTCCTCTTCTATATGTCCTGAAATTGAGATAGTCACTTTTTAATCAATTTTGATCTAACAACATAGTTGATTTGTACAAAGCATATCATACGATCTGTGAATAATTCTAAAAAAGAAAATTAGATCAGTACCTTTGAGGCCTCCAAGCAAAAGCTTATATTTCATGATTGCAGATCGACTGTTGAAAATCAGCATGAGAAATGTTTTATTTCACAATTTCCATACTAATATACAAAAAACATTTGTACTATCTGAATGATACCGTCATTGTGGTTCTCTAGGTTTGATTTAAGAACACATCTCTTTCAAAATGTGCTATGTTCGCCTTATCAATAGTGTGGAAATCTTCAAAAAGGAATGCTGGGAATCAGCCCTCTGAAATGCATTTGAGAAAAACAGGATAGGATTTTGTAATGTCGCACTATTTTGTGTAGGAATGTGATGTTATGTGTATTATAAAGTTCGTATTTCTGTAACTTGTTCAAGCTGTTGGACATTTTGAAAGGATTCAACATTTTTCTCTTTCAACCTACTGGTGTTGGATTGGAGCTATCAATAACAAAAGATGACAGAAATGTAAAAGGTCGAGATTAGTAAAATAGTACCTCAAAGAATTGGACTGGTACCTTTGCATGCAAAGTCCAAAGTGCCAACTGTTGCTCTTTGGAGCCACCCATGTGAGAGACAGAGAAATGGATGTAGTAGTTTGGAAATGTAGAATGTTTTAATATTCTTCAGTCAAATATGATCATTATTTTGTAAATTGCATTTCCTGATAAACGTTTGCACATTTAACACTGTTATGGAGAATGCAGCTGAAAAGAATCAAATCACATTATAGTTCTTTACACTATGAGCATTCAACTGAGATATCTTTTCATCAATGTAAGAAAAGCCCCCGCACTGATGCGCTCTCTTTTGTCTCAATGGAAAAATCCCTCATGTATGGCAGGGTTCCATGGTGTAATGGTTAGCACTCTGGACTCTGAATCCAGCGATCCGAGTTCAAATCTCGTGGGACCTGCTTGAATTATGAGATTTAATATTTCACTAATTTCTTAGAATTTGGACTTGGAAAAACATAACGTCAAAGTTTTATACTGAAACTTATCAACGTATAAGTATGTATCTATGTACACATGGCTATATCCATCTAGATAGTGATAATACAATATAAAGAAATGAATTATTCATAAACATAAGTACTGAAGCTGAAAACTAAAAACTGTTCTTTCCCATCCACAATTTAAGCAAGAGGTTATTTTCCTTTCTCATCTTTATGATCAGTAATAAGATAGTTAATTTTGCTGATTTCTTATCTGACAACATTCTTGACTTACACAGTGCATTTAATTGTGAATTTCTTTGAAAGAGGAATTCAGATTAATACATTTGACATGTCTTTCGAAAGATTCTACTTTGTGGTTATGGATCTACTTTAGAAAAACAGAGTGTAAATATCTGTGTGTCTTAATTTCAAGATTGTTATTTAAAAGTTCATCTCTTCTGTCCCCAAAATACACAATTTGATTCCTCAAGTTTTCTTTTAATGAAGGCTTTCCAATTAAAAAAGTTCCGTGTTCCCCTTATCAATAACAGTAAGATTTAAACAAGTAATATCTTGGATCAGCCTCTTGTGATGAGTTGAGAAAACAGAGTCAGCTCACAAAATATCTCATTATTTTGAGCCATTTTATTTCCATGTTTTCTAAAAGTTCTATCATTTGCTCACATCAAATAGACTTTAAAAATACAATCAATAAATCAATGTTTCACTCTACCCATGTTAGATTTATGATATTTATGAATACACTTGACAGAAAAAGATTTGGTCATAAGTCATGAAAGTGGTCCCACTGAGATTTGAACTCGGATCCTTGGATTCAAAGTCCAAAGTACTAACCATTACACCATGGAACCTCCCATGTGATAGGGGAGCAAATTGCTGCAGCAATGTGGACATTTCACATTTTTTATTTTCCACAGTCAAAGACAAACAGAATTATATAACTTTTCTATTCTGTTCAACTTTTGCCTATTGAACTATGTTAGGGAAGGATGTTGCACAAAGGACTCAAGTAACGCTATGACTCTGTTGAACAGTACTTTTTATGTGAGATAAGATTTTGCAATAAAAAATAAGATTACCCCGTGAATGCAATCTCTTCTGCCAAAATGGAAAGCTCAACCTGGTACAGGTGGGTTGATGGTGTTATGCTTGTCAATCTGGACTCTGAAAACAGGGATCTAAGTACAAAGCTCAGTGGGACTTATCTAAACTTTACGATTTTTTTTCCATTCAGTTCTTAGAAGTATTAATTGGAAAAACATCTCATTTACTTATAAACTTGTACGTATCAACTTATATGTATGTATCTCCCTATATATCGCTATATGTCTATGTATATTTATCGGAAAATATAAATATATACATTATAAAAATACATATAATTAATAGAGGTGAAAATAATGAACAGTTGTTGCCTGTCCGCATTTGAAACATAAGCCTCTTCTCCTTCCTCTTCTATATGTCCTGAAATTGAGATAGTCACTTTTTAATCAATTTTGATCTAACAACATAGTTGATTTGTACAAAGCATATCATACGATCTGTGAATAATTCTAAAAAAGAAAATTAGATCAGTACCTTTGAGGCCTCCAAGCAAAAGCTTATATTTCATGATTGCAGATCGACTGTTGAAAATCAGCATGAGAAATGTTTTATTTCACAATTTCCATACTAATATACAAAAAACATTTGTACTATCTGAATGATACCGTCATTGTGGTTCTCTAGGTTTGATTTAAGAACACATCTCTTTCAAAATGTGCTATGTTCGCCTTATCAATAGTGTGGAAATCTTCAAAAAGGAATGCTGGGAATCAGCCCTCTGAAATGCATTTGAGAAAAACAGGATAGGATTTTGTAATGTCGCACTATTTTGTGTAGGAATGTGATGTTATGTGTATTATAAAGTTCGTATTTCTGTAACTTGTTCAAGCTGTTGGACATTTTGAAAGGAGTCAACATTTGTCTCTTTCAACCTGCTGGTGTTGGATTGGAGCTATCAATAACAAAAGATGACAGAAATGTAAAAGGTCGAGATTAGTAAAATAGTACCTCAAAGAATTGGACTGGTACCTTTGCATGCAAAGTCCAAAGTGCCAAGCGTTGCTCTTTGGAGCCACCCATGTGAGAGACAGAGAAATGGATGTAGTAGTTTGGAAATGTAGAATGTTTTAATATTCTTCAGTCAAATATGATCATTATTTTGTAAATTGCATTTCCTGATAAACGTTTGCACATTTAACACTGTTATGGAGAATGCAGCTGAAAAGAATCAAATCACATTATAGCTCTTTACACTATGAGCATTCAACTGAGATATCTTTTCATCAATGTAAGAAAAGCCCCCGCACTGATGCGCTCTCTTTTGTCTCAATGGAAAAATCCCTCATGTATGGCAGGGTTCCATGGTGTAATGGTTAGCACTCTGGACTCTGAATCCAGCGATCCGAGTTCAAATCTCGGTGGGACCTGCTTGAATTATGAGATATAATATTTCACTAATTTCTTAGAATTTGGACTTGGAAAAACATAACGTCAAAGTTTTATACTGAAACTTATCAACGTATAAGTATGTATCTATGTACACATGGCTATATCCATCTAGATAGTGATAATACAATATAAAGAAATGAATTATTCATAAACATAAGTACTGAAGCTGAAAACTAAAAACTGTTCTTTCCCATCCACAATTTAAGCAAGAGGTTCTTTTCCTTTCTCATCTTTATGATCAGTAATAAAATAGTTCATTTTGCTGATTTCTTATCTGACAACATTCTTGACTTACACAGTGCATTTAATTGTGAATTTCTTTGAAAGAGGAATTCAGATTAATACATTTGACATGTCTTTCGAAAGATTCTACTTTGTGGTTATGGATCTACTTTAGAAAAACAGAGTGTAAATATCTGTGTGTCTTAATTTCAAGATTGTTATTTAAAAGTTCATCTCTTCTGTCCCCAAAATACACAATTTGATTCCTCAAGTTTTCTTTTAATGAAGGCTTTCCAATTAAAAAAGTTCTGTGTTCCCCTTATCAATAACAGTAAGATTTAAACAAGTAATATCTTGGATCAGCCTCTTGTGATGAGTTGAGAAAACAGAGTCAGCTCACAAAATATCTCATTATTTTGAGCCATTTTATTTCCATGTTTTCTAAAAGTTCTATCATTTGCTCACATCAAATAGACTTTAAAAATACAATCAATAAATCAATGTTTCACTCTACCCGTGTTAGATTTATGATATTTATGAATACACTTGACAGAAAAAGATTTGGTCATAAGTCATGAAAGTGGTCCCACCGAGATTTGAACTCGGATCCTTGGATTCAAAGTCCAAAGTGCTAACCATTACACCATGGAACCTCCCATGTGACAGGGGAGCAAATTGCTGCAGCAATGTGGACATTTCACATTTTTTATTTTCTACAGTCAAAGACAAACAGAATTATATAACTTTTCTATTCTGTTCAACTTTTGCCTATTGAACTATGTTAGGGAAGGATGTTGCACAAAGGACTCAAGTAACGCTATGACTCTGTTGAACAGTACTTTTTATGTGAGATAAGATTTTGCAATAAAAGATAAGATTACCCCGTGAATGCAATCTCTTCTGCCAAAATGGAAAGCTCAACCTGGTACAGGTGGGTTGATGGTGTTATGCTTGTCAATCTGGACTCTGAAGACAGGGATCTAAGTACAAAGCTCAGTGGGACTTATCTAAACTTTACGATTTTTTTTCCATTCAGTTCTTAGAAGTATTAATTGGAAAAACATCTCATTTACTTATAAACTTGTACGTATCAACTTATATGTATGTATCTCCCTATATATCGCTATATGTCTATGTATATTTATCGGAAAATATAAATATATACATTATAAAAATACATATAATTAATAGAGGTGAAAATAATGAACAGTTGTTGCCTGTCCGCATTTGAAACATGAGCCTCTTCTCCTTCCTCTTCTATATGTCCTGAAATTGAGATAGTCACTTTTTAATCAATTTTGATCTAACAACATAGTTGATTTGTACAAAGCATATCATACGATCTGTGAATAATTCTAAAAAAGAAAATTAGATCAGTACCTTTGAGGCCTCCAAGCAAAAGCTTATATTTCATGATTGCAGATCGACTGTTGAAAATCAGCATGAGAAATGTTTTATTTCACAATTTCCATACTAATATACAAAAAACATTTGTACTATCTGAATGATACCGTCATTGTGGTTCTCTAGGTTTGATTTAAGAACACATCTCTTTCAAAATGTGCTATATTCGCCTTATCAATAGTGTGGAAATCTTCAAAAAGGAATGCTGGGAATCAGCCCTCTGAAATGCATTTGAGAAAAACAGGATAGGATTGTGTAATGTCGCACTATTTTGTGTAGGAATGTGATGTTATGTGTATTATAAAGTTCGTATTTCTGTAACTTGTTCAAGCTGTTGGACATTTTGAAAGGAGTCAACGTTTGTCTCTTTCAACCTACTGGTGTTGGATTGGAGCTATCAATAACAAAAGATGACAGAAATGTAAAAGGTCGAGATTAGTAAAATAGTACCTCAAAGAATTGGACTGGTACCTTTGCATGCAAAGTCCAAAGTGCCAAGCGTTGCTCTTTGGAGCCACCCATGTGAGAGACAGAGAAATGGATGTAGTAGTTTGGAAATGTAGAATGTTTTAATATTCTTCAGTCAAATATGATCATTATTTTGTAAATTGCATTTCCTGATAAACGTTTGCACATTTAACACTGTTATGGAGAATGCAGCTGAAAAGAATCAAATCACATTATAGCTCTTTACACTATGAGCATTCAACTGAGATATCTTTTCATCAATGTAAGAAAAGCCCCCGCACTGATGCGCTCTCTTTTGTCTCAATGGAAAAATCCCTCATGTATGGCAGGGTTCCATGGTGTAATGGTTAGCACTCTGGACTCTGAATCCAGCGATCCGAGTTCAAATCTCTGTGGGACCTGCTTGAATTATGAGATTTAATATTTCACTAATTTCTTAGAATTTGGACTTGGAAAAACATAACGTCAAAGTTTTATACTGAAACTTATCAACGTATAAGTATGTATCTATGTACACATGGCTATATCCATCTAGATAGTGATAATACAATATAAAGAAATGAATTATTCATAAACATAAGTACTGAAGCTGAAAACTAAAAACTGTTCTTTCCCATCCACAATTTAAGCAAGAGGTTCTTTTCCTTTCTCATCTTTATGATCAGTAATAAGATAGTTCATTTTGCTGATTTCTTATCTGACAACATTCTTGACTTACACAGAGCATTTAATTGTGAATTTCTTTGAAAGAGGAATTCAGATTAATACATTTGACATGTCTTTCGAAAGATTCTACTTTGTGGTTATGGATCTACTTTAGAAAAACAGAGTGTAAATATCTGTGTGTCTTAATTTCAAGATTGTTATTTAAAAGTTCATCTCTTCTGTCCCCAAAATACACAATTTGATTCCTCAAGTTTTCTTTTAATGAAGGCTTTCCAATTAAAAAAGTTCCGTGTTCCCCTTATCAATAACAGTAAGATTTAAACAAGTAATATCTTGGATCAGCCTCTTGTGATGAGTTGAGAAAACAGAGTCAGCTCACAAAATATCTCATTATTTTGAGCCATTTTATTTCCATGTTTTCTAAAAGTTCTATCATTTGCTCACATCAAATAGACTTTAAAAATACAATCAATAAATCAATGTTTCACTCTACCCGTGTTAGATTTATGATATTTATGAATACACTTGACAGAAAAAGATTTGGTCATAAGTCATGAAAGTGGTCCCACCGAGATTTGAACTGGGATCCTTGGATTCAAAGTCCAAAGTGCTAACCATTACACCATGGAACCTCCCATGTGACAGGGGAGCAAATTGCTGCAGCAATGTGGACATTTCACATTTTTTATTTTCTACAGTCAAAGACAAACAGAATTATATAACTTTTCTATTCTGTTCAACTTTTGCCTATTGAACTATGTTAGGGAAGGATGTTGCACAAAGGACTCAAGTAACGCTATGACTCTGTTGAACAGTACTTTTTATGTGAGATAAGATTTTGCAATAAAAGATAAGATTACCCCGTGAATGCAATCTCTTCTGCCAAAATGGAAAGCTCAACCTGGTACAGGTGGGTTGATGGTGTTATGCTTGTCAATCTGGACTCTGAAAACAGGGATCTAAGTACAAAGCTCAGTGGGACTTATCTAAACTTTACGATTTTTTTTCCATTCAGTTCTTAGAAGTATTAATTGGAAAAACATCTCATTTACTTATAAACTTGTACGTATCAACTTATATGTATGTATCTCCCTATATATCGCTATATGTCTATGTATATTTATCGGAAAATATAAATATATACATTATAAAAATACATATAATTAATAGAGGTGAAAATAATGAACAGTTGTTGCCTGTCCGCATTTGAAACATGAGCCTCTTCTCCTTCCTCTTCTATATGTCCTGAAATTGAGATAGTCACTTTTTAATCAATTTTGATCTAACAACATAGTTGATTTGTACAAAGCATATCATACGATCTGTGAATAATTCTAAAAAAGAAAATTAGATCAGTACCTTTGAGGCCTCCAAGCAAAAGCTTATATTTCATGATTGCAGATCGACTGTTGAAAATCAGCATGAGAAATGTTTTATTTCACAATTTCCATACTAATATACAAAAAACATTTGTACTATCTGAATGATACCGTCATTGTGGTTCTCTAGGTTTGATTTAAGAACACATCTCTTTCAAAATGTGCTATATTCGCCTTATCAATAGTGTGGAAATCTTCAAAAAGGAATGCTGGGAATCAGCCCTCTGAAATGCATTTGAGAAAAACAGGATAGGATTGTGTAATGTCGCACTATTTTGCGTAGGAATGTGATGTTACGTGTATTATAAAGTTCGTATTTCTGTAACTTGTTCAAGCTGTTCGACATTTTGAAAGGAGTCAACGTTTGTCTCTTTCAACCTACTGGTGTTGGATTGGAGCTATCAATAACAAAAGATGACAGGAATGTAAAAGGTCGAGATTAGTAAAATAGTACCTCAAAGAATTGGACTGGTACCTTTGCATGCAAAGTCCAAAGTGCCAAGCGTTGCTCTTTGGAGCCACCCATGTGAGAGACAGAGAAATGGATGTAGTAGTTTGGAAATGTAGAATGTTTTAATATTCTTCAGTCAAATATGATCATTATTTTGTAAATTGCATTTCCTGATAAACGTTTGCACATTTAACACTGTTATGGAGAATGCAGCTGAAAAGAATCAAATCACATTATAGCTCTTTACACTATGAGCATTCAACTGAGATATCTTTTCATCAATGTAAGAAAAGCCCCCGCACTGATGCGCTCTCTTTTGTCTCAATGGAAAAATCCCTCATGTATGGCAGGGTTCCATGGTGTAATGGTTAGCACTCTGGACTCTGAATCCAGCGATCCGAGTTCAAATCTCTATGGGACCTGCTTGAATTATGAGATTTAATATTTCACTAATTTCTTAGAATTTGGACTTGGAAAAACATAACGTCAAAGTTTTATACTGAAACTTATCAACGTATAAGTATGTATCTATGTACACATGGCTATATCCATCTAGATAGTGATAATACAATATAAAGAAATGAATTATTCATAAACATAAGTACTGAAGCTGAAAACTAAAAACTGTTCTTTCCCATCCACAATTTAAGCAAGAGGTTATTTTCCTTTCTCATCTTTATGATCAGTAATAAGATAGTTAATTTTGCTGATTTCTTATCTGACAACATTCTTGACTTACACAGTGCATTTAATTGTGAATTTCTTTGAAAGAGGAATTCAGATTAATACATTTGACATGTCTTTCGAAAGATTCTACTTTGTGGTTATGGATCTACTTTAGAAAAACAGAGTGTAAATATCTGTGTGTCTTAATTTCAAGATTGTTATTTAAAAGTTCATCTCTTCTGTCCCCAAAATACACAATTTGATTCCTCAAGTTTTCTTTTAATGAAGGCTTTCCAATTAAAAAAGTTCCGTGTTCCCCTTATCAATAACAGTAAGATTTAAACAAGTAATATCTTGGATCAGCCTCTTGTGATGAGTTGAGAAAACAGAGTCAGCTCACAAAATATCTCATTATTTTGAGCCATTTTATTTCCATGTTTTCTAAAAGTTCTATCATTTGCTCACATCAAATAGACTTTAAAAATACAATCAATAAATCAATGTTTCACTCTACCCGTGTTAGATTTATGATATTTATGAATACACTTGACAGAAAAAATTTGGTCATAAGTCATGAAAGTGGTCCCACCGAGATTTGAACTGGGATCCTTGGATTCAAAGTCCAAAGTGCTAACTATTACACCATGGAACCTCCCATGTGACAGGGGAGGAAATTGCTGCAGCAATGAGGACATTTCACATTTTTTATTTTCTACAGTCAAAGACAAACAGAATTATATAACTTTTCTATTCTGTTCAACTTTTGCCTATTGAACTATGTTAGGGAAGGATGTTGCACAAAGGACTCAAGTAACGCTATGACTCTGTTGAACAGTACTTTTTATGTGAGATAAGATTTTGCAATAAAAGATAAGATTCCCCCGTGAATGCAATCTCTTCTGCCAAAATGGAAAGCTCAACCTGGTACAGGTGGGTTGATGGTGTTATGCTTGTCAATCTGGACTCTGAAAACAGGGATCTAAGTACAAAGCTCAGTGGGACTTATCTAAACTTTACGATTTTTTTTCCATTCAGTTCTTAGAAGTATTAATTGGAAAAACATCTCATTTACTTATAAACTTGTACGTATCAACTTATATGTATGTATCTCCCTATATATCGCTATATGTCTATGTATATTTATCGGAAAATATAAATATATACATTATAAAAATACATATAATTAATAGAGGTGAAAATAATGAACAGTTGTTGCCTGTCCGCATTTGAAACATGAGCCTCTTCTCCTTCCTCTTCTATATGTCCTGAAATTGAGATAGTCACTTTTTAATCAATTTTGATCTAACAACATAGTTGATTTGTACAAAGCATATCATACGATCTGTGAATAATTCTAAAAAAGAAAATTAGATCAGTACCTTTGAGGCCTCCAAGCAAAAGCTTATATTTCATGATTGCAGATCGACTGTTGAAAATCAGCATGAGAAATGTTTTATTTCACAATTTCCATACTAATATACAAAAAACATTTGTACTATCTGAATGATACCGTCATTGTGGTTCTCTAGGTTTGATTTAAGAACACATCTCTTTCAAAATGTGCTATATTCGCCTTATCAATAGTGTGGAAATCTTCAAAAAGGAATGCTGGGAATCAGCCCTCTGAAATGCATTTGAGAAAAACAGGATAGGATTGTGTAATGTCGCACTATTTTGTGTAGGAATGTGATGTTATGTGTATTATAAAGTTCGTATTTCTGTAACTTGTTCAAGCTGTTGGACATTTTGAAAGGAGTCAACGTTTGTCTCTTTCAACCTACTGGTGTTGGATTGGAGCTATCAATAACAAAAGATGACAGAAATGTAAAAGGTCGAGATTAGTAAAATAGTACCTCAAAGAATTGGACTGGTACCTTTGCATGCAAAGTCCAAAGTGCCAAGCGTTGCTCTTTGGAGCCACCCATGTGAGAGACAGAGAAATGGATGTAGTAGTTTGGAAATGTAGAATGTTTTAATATTCTTCAGTCAAATATGATCATTATTTTGTAAATTGCATTTCCTGATAAACGTTTGCACATTTAACACTGTTATGGAGAATGCAGCTGAAAAGAATCAAATCACATTATAGCTCTTTACACTATGAGCATTCAACTGAGATATCTTTTCATCAATGTAAAGAAAAGCCCCCGCACTGATGCGCTCTCTTTTGTCTCAATGGAAAAATCCCTCATGTATGGCAGGGTTCCATGGTGTAATGGTTAGCACTCTGGACTCTGAATCCAGCGATCCGAGTTCAAATCTCGGTGGGACCTGCTTGAATTATGAGATATAATATTTCACTAATTTCTTAGAATTTGGACTTGGAAAAACATAACGTCAAAGTTTTATACTGAAACTTATCAACGTATAAGTATGTATCTATGTACACATGGCTATATCCATCTAGATAGTGATAATACAATATAAAGAAATGAATTATTCATAAACATAAGTACTGAAGCTGAAAACTAAAAACTGTTCTTTCCCATCCACAATTTAAGCAAGAGGTTCTTTTCCTTTCTCATCTTTATGATCAGTAATAAGATAGTTCATTTTGCTGATTTCTTATCTGACAACATTCTTGACTTACACAGTGCATTTAATTGTGAATTTCTTTGAAAGAGGAATTCAGATTAATACATTTGACATGTCTTTCGAAAGATTCTACTTTGTGGTTATGGATCTACTTTAGAAAAACAGAGTGTAAATATCTGTGTGTCTTAATTTCAAGATTGTTATTTAAAAGTTCATCTCTTCTGTCCCCAAAATACACAATTTGATTCCTCAAGTTTTCTTTTAATGAAGGCTTTCCAATTAAAAAAGTTCCGTGTTCCCCTTATCAATAACAGTAAGATTTAAACAAGTAATATCTTGGATCAGCCTCTTGTGATGAGTTGAGAAAACAGAGTCAGCTCACAAAATATCTCATTATTTTGAGCCATTTTATTTCCATGTTTTCTAAAAGTTCTATCATTTGCTCACATCAAATAGACTTTAAAAATACAATCAATAAATCAATGTTTCACTCTACCCGTGTTAGATTTATGATATTTATGAATACACTTGACAGAAAAAGATTTGGTCATAAGTCATGAAAGTGGTCCCACCGAGATTTGAACTCGGATCCTTGGATTCAAAGTCCAAAGTGCTAACCATTACACCATGGAACCTCCCATGTGACAGGGGAGCAAATTGCTGCAGCAATGTGGACATTTCACATTTTTTATTTTCTACAGTCAAAGACAAACAGAATTATATAACTTTTCTATTCTGTTCAACTTTTGCCTATTGAACTATGTTAGGGAAGGATGTTGCACAAAGGACTCAAGTAACGCTATGACTCTGTTGAACAGTACTTTTTATGTGAGATAAGATTTTGCAATAAAAGATAAGATTACCCCGTGAATGCAATCTCTTCTGCCAAAATGGAAAGCTCAACCTGGTACAGGTGGGTTGATGGTGTTATGCTTGTCAATCTGGACTCTGAAAACAGGGATCTAAGTACAAAGCTCAGTGGGACTTATCTAAACTTTACGATTTTTTTTCCATTCAGTTCTTAGAAGTATTAATTGGAAAAACATCTCATTTACTTATAAACTTGTACGTATCAACTTATATGTATGTATCTCCCTATATATCGCTATATGTCTATGTATATTTATCGGAAAATATAAATATATACATTATAAAAATACATATAATTAATAGAGGTGAAAATAATGAACAGTTGTTGCCTGTCCGCATTTGAAACATGAGCCTCTTCTCCTTCCTCTTCTATATGTCCTGAAATTGAGATAGTCACTTTTTAATCAATTTTGATCTAACAACATAGTTGATTTGTACAAAGCATATCATACGATCTGTGAATAATTCTAAAAAAGAAAATTAGATCAGTACCTTTGAGGCCTCCAAGCAAAAGCTTATATTTCATGATTGCAGATCGACTGTTGAAAATCAGCATGAGAAATGTTTTATTTCACAATTTCCATACTAATATACAAAAAACATTTGTACTATCTGAATGATACCGTCATTGTGGTTCTCTAGGTTTGATTTAAGAACACATCTCTTTCAAAATGTGCTATATTCGCCTTATCAATAGTGTGGAAATCTTCAAAAAGGAATGCTGGGAATCAGCCCTCTGAAATGCATTTGAGAAAAACAGGATAGGATTGTGTAATGTCGCACTATTTTGTGTAGGAATGTGATGTTATGTGTATTATAAAGTTCGTATTTCTGTAACTTGTTCAAGCTGTTGGACATTTTGAAAGGAGTCAACGTTTGTCTCTTTCAACCTACTGGTGTTGGATTGGAGCTATCAATAACAAAAGATGACAGAAATGTAAAAGGTCAAGATTAGTAAAATAGTACCTCAAAGAATTGGACTGGTACCTTTGCATGCAAAGTCCAAAGTGCCAAGCGTTGCTCTTTGGAGCCACCCATGTGAGAGACAGAGAAATGGATGTAGTAGTTTGGAAATGTAGAATGTTTTAATATTCTTCAGTCAAATATGATCATTATTTTGTAAATTGCATTTCCTGATAAACGTTTGCACATTTAACACTGTTATGGAGAATGCAGCTGAAAAGAATCAAATCACATTATAGCTCTTTACACTATGAGCATTCAACTGAGATATCTTTTCATCAATGTAAGAAAAGCCCCCGCACTGATGCGCTCTCTTTTGTCTCAATGGAAAAATCCCTCATGTATGGCAGGGTTCCATGGTGTAATGGTTAGCACTCTGGACTCTGAATCCAGCGATCCGAGTTCAAATCTCTGTGGGACCTGCTTGAATTATGAGATTTAATATTTCACTAATTTCTTAGAATTTGGACTTGGAAAAACATAACGTCAAAGTTTTATACTGAAACTTATCAACGTATAAGTATGTATCTATGTACACATGGCTATATCCATCTAGATAGTGATAATACAATATAAAGAAATGAATTATTCATAAACATAAGTACTGAAGCTGAAAACTAAAAACTGTTCTTTCCCATCCACAATTTAAGCAAGAGGTTCTTTTCCTTTCTCATCTTTATGATCAGTAATAAGATAGTTCATTTTGCTGATTTCTTATCTGACAACATTCTTGACTTACACAGAGCATTTAATTGTGAATTTCTTTGAAAGAGGAATTCAGATTAATACATTTGACATGTCTTTCGAAAGATTCTACTTTGTGGTTATGGATCTACTTTAGAAAAACAGAGTGTAAATATCTGTGTGTCTTAATTTCAAGATTGTTATTTAAAAGTTCATCTCTTCTGTCCCCAAAATACACAATTTGATTCCTCAAGTTTCTTTTAATGAAGGCTTTCCAATTAAAAAAGTTCCGTGTTCCCCTTATCAATAACAGTAAGATTTAAACAAGTAATATCTTGGATCAGCCTCTTGTGATGAGTTGAGAAAACAGAGTCAGCTCACAAAATATCTCATTATTTTGAGCCATTTTATTTCCATGTTTTCTAAAAGTTCTATCATTTGCTCACATCAAATAGACTTTAAAAATACAATCAATAAATCAATGTTTCACTCTACCCGTGTTAGATTTATGATATTTATGAATACACTTGACAGAAAAAGATTTGGTCATAAGTCATGAAAGTGGTCCCACCGAGATTTGAACTGGGATCCTTGGATTCAAAGTCCAAAGTGCTAACTATTACACCATGGAACCTCCCATGTGACAGGGGAGGAAATTGCTGCATTTGGACATTTCACATTTTTTATTTTCTACAGTCAAAGACAAACAGAATTATATAACTTTTCTATTCTGTTCAACTTTTGCCTATTGAACTATGTTAGGGAAGGATGTTGCACAAAGGACTCAAGTAACGCTATGACTCTGTTGAACAGTACTTTTTATGTGAGATAAGATTTTGCAATAAAAGATAAGATTCCCCCGTGAATGCAATCTCTTCTGCCAAAATGGAAAGCTCAACCTGGTACAGGTGGGTTGATGGTGTTATGCTTGTCAATCTGGACTCTGAAAACAGGGATCTAAGTACAAAGCTCAGTGGGACTTATCTAAACTTTACGATTTTTTTTCCATTCAGTTCTTAGAAGTATTAATTGGAAAAACATCTCATTTACTTATAAACTTGTACGTATCAACTTATATGTATGTATCTCCCTATATATCGCTATATGTCTATGTATATTTATCGGAAAATATAAATATATACATTATAAAAATACATATAATTAATAGAGGTGAAAATAATGAACAGTTGTTGCCTCTCCGCATTTGAAACATGAGCTTCTTCTCCTTCCTCTTCTATATGTCCTGAAATTGAGATAGTCACTTTTTAATCAATTTTGATCTAACAACATAGTTGATTTGTACAAAGCATATCATACGATCTGTGAATAATTCTAAAAAAGAAAATTAGATCAGTACCTTTGAGGCCTCCAAGCAAAAGCTTATATTTCATGATTGCAGATCGACTGTTGAAAATCAGCATGAGAAATGTTTTATTTCACAATTTCCATACTAATATACAAAAAACATTTGTACTATCTGAATGATACCGTCATTGTGGTTCTCTAGGTTTGATTTAAGAACACATCTCTTTCAAAATGTGCTATGTTCGCCTTATCAATAGTGTGGAAATCTTCAAAAAGGAATGCTGGGAATCAGCCCTCTGAAATGCATTTGAGAAAAACAGGATAGGATTTTGTAATGTCGCACTATTTTGTGTAGGAATGTGATGTTATGTGTATTATAAAGTTCGTATTTCTGTAACTTGTTCAAGCTGTTGGACATTTTGAAAGGAGTCAACATTTGTCTCTTTCAACCTACTGGTGTTGGATTGGAGCTATCAATAACAAAAGATGACAGAAATGTAAAAGGTCGAGATTAGTAAAATAGTACCTCAAAGAATTGGACTGGTACCTTTGCATGCAAAGTCCAAAGTGCCAAGCGTTGCTCTTTGGAGCCACCCATGTGAGAGACAGAGAAATGGATGTAGTAGTTTGGAAATGTAGAATGTTTTAATATTCTTCAGTCAAATATGATCATTATTTTGTAAATTGCATTTCCTGATAAACGTTTGCACATTTAACACTGTTATGGAGAATGCAGCTGAAAAGAATCAAATCACATTATAGCTCTTTACACTATGAGCATTCAACTGAGATATCTTTTCATCAATGTAAAGAAAAGCCCCCGCACTGATGCGCTCTCTTTTGTCTCAATGGAAAAATCCCTCATGTATGGCAGGGTTCCATGGTGTAATGGTTAGCACTCTGGACTCTGAATCCAGCGATCCGAGTTCAAATCTCGGTGGGACCTGCTTGAATTATGAGATATAATATTTCACTAATTTCTTAGAATTTGGACTTGGAAAAACATAACGTCAAAGTTTTATACTGAAACTTATCAACGTATAAGTATGTATCTATGTACACATGGCTATATCCATCTAGATAGTGATAATACAATATAAAGAAATGAATTATTCATAAACATAAGTACTGAAGCTGAAAACTAAAAACTGTTCTTTCCCATCCACAATTTAAGCAAGAGGTTCTTTTCCTTTCTCATCTTTATGATCAGTAATAAGATAGTTCATTTTGCTGATTTCTTATCTGACAACATTCTTGACTTACACAGTGCATTTAATTGTGAATTTCTTTGAAAGAGGAATTCAGATTAATACATTTGACATGTCTTTCGAAAGATTCTACTTTGTGGTTATGGATCTACTTTAGAAAAACAGAGTGTAAATATCTGTGTGTCTTAATTTCAAGATTGTTATTTAAAAGTTCATCTCTTCTGTCCCCAAAATACACAATTTGATTCCTCAAGTTTTCTTTTAATGAAGGCTTTCCAATTAAAAAAGTTCCGTGTTCCCCTTATCAATAACAGTAAGATTTAAACAAGTAATATCTTGGATCAGCCTCTTGTGATGAGTTGAGAAAACAGAGTCAGCTCACAAAATATCTCATTATTTTGAGCCATTTTATTTCCATGTTTTCTAAAAGTTCTATCATTTGCTCACATCAAATAGACTTTAAAAATACAATCAATAAATCAATGTTTCACTCTACCCGTGTTAGATTTATGATATTTATGAATACACTTGACAGAAAAAGATTTGGTCATAAGTCATGAAAGTGGTCCCACCGAGATTTGAACTTGGATCCTTGGATTCAAAGTCCAAAGTGCTAACCATTACACCATGGAACCTCCCATGTGACAGGGGAGCAAATTGCTGCAGCAATGTGGACATTTCACATTTTTATTTTCTACAGTCAAAGACAAACAGAATTATATAACTTTTCTATTCTGTTCAACTTTTGCCTATTGAACTATGTTAGGGAAGGATGTTGCACAAAGGACTCAAGTAACGCTATGACTCTGTTGAACAGTACTTTTTATGTGAGATAAGATTTTGCAATAAAAGATAAGATTACCCCGTGAATGCAATCTCTTCTGCCAAAATGGAAAGCTCAACCTGGTACAGGTGGGTTGATGGTGTTATGCTTGTCAATCTGGACTCTGAAAACAGGGATCTAAGTACAAAGCTCAGTGGGACTTATCTAAACTTTACGATTTTTTTTCCATTCAGTTCTTAGAAGTATTAATTGGAAAAACATCTCATTTACTTATAAACTTGTACGTATCAACTTATATGTATGTATCTCCCTATATATCGCTATATGTCTATGTATATTTATCGGAAAATATAAATATATACATTATAAAAATACATATAATTAATAGAGGTGAAAATAATGAACAGTTATTGCCTGTCCGCATTTGAAACATGAGCCTCTTCTCCTTCCTCTTCTATATGTCCTGAAATTGAGATAGTCACTTTTTAATCAATTTTGATCTAACAACATAGTTGATTTGTACAAAGCATATCATACGATCTGTGAATAATTCTAAAAAAGAAAATTAGATCAGTACCTTTGAGGCCTCCAAGCAAAAGCTTATATTTCATGATTGCAGATCGACTGTTGAAAATCAGCATGAGAAATGTTTTATTTCACAATTTCCATACTAATATACAAAAAACATTTGTACTATCTGAATGATACCGTCATTGTGGTTCTCTAGGTTTGAGTTAAGAACACATCTCTTTCAAAATGTGCTATATTCGCCTTATCAATAGTGTGGAAATCTTCAAAAAGGAATGCTGGGAATCAGCCCTCTGAAATGCATTTGAGAAAAACAGGATAGGATTGTGTAATGTCGCACTATTTTGTGTAGGAATGTGATGTTATGTGTATTATAAAGTTCGTATTTCTGTAACTTGTTCAAGCTGTTGGACATTTTGAAAGGAGTCAACATTTGTCTCTTTCAACCTACTGGTGTTGGATTGGAGCTATCAATAACAAAAGATGACAGAAATGTAAAAGGTAGAGATTAGTAAAATAGTACCTCAAAGAATTGGACTGGTACCTTTGCATTCAAAGTCCAAAGTGCCAAGCGTTGCTCTTTGGAGCCACCCATGTGAGAGACAGAGAAATGGATGTAGTAGTTTGGAAATGTAGAATGTTTTAATATTCTTCAGTCAAATATGATCATTATTTTGTAAATTGCATTTCCTGATAAACGTTTGCACATTTAACACTGTTATGGAGAATGCAGCTGAAAAGAATCAAATCACATTATAGCTCTTTACACTATGAGCATTCAACTGAGATATCTTTTCATCAATGTAAGAAAAGCCCCCGCACTGATGCGCTCTCTTTTGTCTCAATGGAAAAATCCCTCATGTATGGCAGGGTTCCATGGTGTAATGGTTAGCACTCTGGACTCTGAATCCAGCGATCCGAGTTCAAATCTCGGTGGGACCTGCTTGAATTATGAGATATAATATTTCACTAATTTCTTAGAATTTGGACTTGGAAAAACATAACGTCAAAGTTTTATACTGAAACTTATCAACGTATAAGTATGTATCTATGTACACATGGCTATATCCATCTAGATAGTGATAATACAATATAAAGAAATGAATTATTCATAAACATAAGTACTGAAGCTGAAAACTAAAAACTGTTCTTTCCCATCCACAATTTAAGCAAGAGGTTCTTTTCCTTTCTCATCTTTATGATCAGTAATAAGATAGTTCATTTTGCTGATTTCTTATCTGACAACATTCTTGACTTACACAGTGCATTTAATTGTGAATTTCTTTGAAAGAGGAATTCAGATTAATACATTTGACATGTCTTTCGAAAGATTCTACTTTGTGGTTATGGATCTACTTTAGAAAAACAGAGTGTAAATATCTGTGTGTCTTAATTTCAAGATTGTTATTTAAAAGTTCATCTCTTCTGTCCCCAAAATACACAATTTGATTCCTCAAGTTTTCTTTTAATGAAGGCTTTCCAATTAAAAAAGTTCCGTGTTCCCCTTATCAATAACAGTAAGATTTAAACAAGTAATATCTTGGATCAGCCTCTTGTGATGAGTTGAGAAAACAGAGTCAGCTCACAAAATATCTCATTATTTTGAGCCATTTTATTTCCATGTTTTCTAAAAGTTCTATCATTTGCTCACATCAAATAGACTTTAAAAATACAATCAATAAATCAATGTTTCACTCTACCCGTGTTAGATTTATGATATTTATGAATACACTTGACAGAAAAAGATTTGGTCATAAGTCATGAAA
This sequence comes from Lissotriton vulgaris, assembly GCF_964263255.1. Classification (NCBI taxonomy): domain Eukaryota; kingdom Metazoa; phylum Chordata; class Amphibia; order Caudata; family Salamandridae; genus Lissotriton; species Lissotriton vulgaris. The sequence goes on from NW_028240990.1 coordinate 272,394, forward strand.
GTGGTCCCACCGAGATTTGAACTCGGATCCTTGGATTCAAAGTCCAAAGTGCTAACCATTACACCATGGAACCTCCCATGTGACAGGGGAGCAAATTGCTGCAGCAATGTGGACATTTCACATTTTTTATTTTCTACAGTCAAAGACAAACAGAATTATATAACTTTTCTATTCTGTTCAACTTTTGCCTATTGAACTATGTTAGGGAAGGATGTTGCACAAAGGACTCAAGTAACGCTATGACTCTGTTGAACAGTACTTTTTATGTGAGATAAGATTTTGCAATAAAAGATAAGATTACCCCGTGAATGCAATCTCTTCTGCCAAAATGGAAAGCTCAACCTGGTACAGGTGGGTTGATGGTGTTATGCTTGTCAATCTGGACTCTGAAAACAGGGATCTAAGTACAAAGCTCAGTGGGACTTATCTAAACTTTACGATTTTTTTTCCATTCAGTTCTTAGAAGTATTAATTGGAAAAACATCTCATTTACTTATAAACTTGTACGTATCAACTTATATGTATGTATCTCCCTATATATCGCTATATGTCTATGTATATTTATCGGAAAATATAAATATATACATTATAAAAATACATATAATTAATAGAGGTGAAAATAATGAACAGTTGTTGCCTGTCCGCATTTGAAACATGAGCCTCTTCTCCTTCCTCTTCTATATGTCCTGAAATTGAGATAGTCACTTTTTAATCAATTTTGATCTAACAACATAGTTGATTTGTACAAAGCATATCATACGATCTGTGAATAATTCTAAAAAAGAAAATTAGATCAGTACCTTTGAGGCCTCCAAGCAAAAGCTTATATTTCATGATTGCAGATCGACTGTTGAAAATCAGCATGAGAAATGTTTTATTTCACAATTTCCATACTAATATACAAAAAACATTTGTACTATCTGAATGATACCGTCATTGTGGTTCTCTAGGTTTGATTTAAGAACACATCTCTTTCAAAATGTGCTATATTCGCCTTATCAATAGTGTGGAAATCTTCAAAAAGGAATGCTGGGAATCAGCCCTCTGAAATGCATTTGAGAAAAACAGGATAGGATTGTGTAATGTCGCACTATTTTGTGTAGGAATGTGATGTTATGTGTATTATAAAGTTCGTATTTCTGTAACTTGTTCAAGCTGTTGGACATTTTGAAAGGAGTCAACGTTTGTCTCTTTCAACCTACTGGTGTTGGATTGGAGCTATCAATAACAAAAGATGACAGAAATGTAAAAGGTCGAGATTAGTAAAATAGTACCTCAAAGAATTGGACTGGTACCTTTGCATGCAAAGTCCAAAGTGCCAAGCGTTGCTCTTTGGAGCCACCCATGTGAGAGACAGAGAAATGGATGTAGTAGTTTGGAAATGTAGAATGTTTTAATATTCTTCAGTCAAATATGATCATTATTTTGTAAATTGCATTTACTGATAAACGTTTGCACATTTAACACTGTTATGGAGAATGCAGCTGAAAAGAATCAAATCACATTATAGCTCTTTACACTATGAGCATTCAACTGAGATATCTTTTCATCAATGTAAGAAAAGCCCCCGCACTGATGCGCTCTCTTTTGTCTCAATGGAAAAATCCCTCATGTATGGCAGGGTTCCATGGTGTAATGGTTAGCACTCTGGACTCTGAATCCAGCGATCCGAGTTCAAATCTCTGTGGGACCTGCTTGAATTATGAGATTTAATATTTCACTAATTTCTTAGAATTTGGACTTGGAAAAACATAACGTCAAAGTTTTATACTGAAACTTATCAACGTATAAGTATGTATCTATGTACACATGGCTATATCCATCTAGATAGTGATAATACAATATAAAGAAATGAATTATTCATAAACATAAGTACTGAAGCTGAAAACTAAAAACTGTTCTTTCCCATCCACAATTTAAGCAAGAGGTTCTTTTCCTTTCTCATCTTTATGATCAGTAATAAGATAGTTCATTTTGCTGATTTCTTATCTGACAACATTCTTGACTTACACAGAGCATTTAATTGTGAATTTCTTTGAAAGAGGAATTCAGATTAATACATTTGACATGTCTTTCGAAAGATTCTACTTTGTGGTTATGGATCTACTTTAGAAAAACAGAGTGTAAATATCTGTGTGTCTTAATTTCAAGATTGTTATTTAAAAGTTCATCTCTTCTGTCCCCAAAATACACAATTTGATTCCTCAAGTTTTCTTTTAATGAAGGCTTTCCAATTAAAAAAGTTCCGTGTTCCCCTTATCAATAACAGTAAGATTTAAACAAGTAATATCTTGGATCAGCCTCTTGTGATGAGTTGAGAAAACAGAGTCAGCTCACAAAATATCTCATTATTTTGAGCCATTTTATTTCCATGTTTTCTAAAAGTTCTATCATTTGCTCACATCAAATAGACTTTAAAAATACAATCAATAAATCAATGTTTCACTCTACCCGTGTTAGATTTATGATATTTATGAATACACTTGACAGAAAAAGATTTGGTCATAAGTCATGAAAGTGGTCCCACCGAGATTTGAACTGGGATCCTTGGATTCAAAGTCCAAAGTGCTAACTATTACACCATGGAACCTCCCATGTGACAGGGGAGGAAATTGCTGCATTTGGACATTTCACATTTTTTATTTTCTACAGTCAAAGACAAACAGAATTATATAACTTTTCTATTCTGTTCAACTTTTGCCTATTGAACTATGTTAGGGAAGGATGTTGCACAAAGGACTCAAGTAACGCTATGACTCTGTTGAACAGTACTTTTTATGTGAGATAAGATTTTGCAATAAAAGATAAGATTCCCCCATGAATGCAATCTCTTCTGCCAAAATGGAAAGCTCAACCTGGTACAGGTGGGTTGATGGTGTTATGCTTGTCAATCTGGACTCTGAAAACAGGGATCTAAGTACAAAGCTCAGTGAGACTTATCTAAACTTTACGATTTTTTTTCCATTCAGTTCTTAGAAGTATTAATTGGAAAAACATCTCATTTACTTATAAACTTGTACGTATCAACTTATATGTATGTATCTCCCTATATATCGCTATATGTCTATGTATATTTATCGGAAAATATAAATATATACATTATAAAAATACATATAATTAATAGAGGTGAAAATAATGAACAGTTGTTGCCTCTCCGCATTTGAAACATGAGCTTCTTCTCCTTCCTCTTCTATATGTCCAGAAATTGAGATAGTCACTTTTTAATCAATTTTGATCTAACAACATAGTTGATTTGTACAAAGCATATCATACGATCTGTGAATAATTCTAAAAAAGAAAATTAGATCAGTACCTTTGAGGCCTCCAAGCAAAAGCTTATATTTCATGATTGCAGATCGACTGTTGAAAATCAGCATGAGAAATGTTTTATTTCACAATTTCCATACTAATATACAAAAAACATTTGTACTATCTGAATGATACCGTCATTGTGGTTCTCTAGGTTTGATTTAAGAACACATCTCTTTCAAAATGTGCTATGTTCGCCTTATCAATAGTGTGGAAATCTTCAAAAAGGAATGCTGGGAATCAGCCCTCTGAAATGCATTTGAGAAAAACAGGATAGGATTTTGTAATGTCGCACTATTTTGTGTAGGAATGTGATGTTATGTGTATTATAAAGTTCGTATTTCTGTAACTTGTTCAAGCTGTTGGACATTTTGAAAGGAGTCAACATTTGTCTCTTTCAACCTACTGGTGTTGGATTGGAGCTATCAATAACAAAATATGACAGAAATGTAAAAGGTCGAGATTAGTAAAATAGTACCTCAAAGAATTGGACTGGTACCTTTGCATGCAAAGTCCAAAGTGCCAAGCGTTGCTCTTTGGAGCCACCCATGTGAGAGACAGAGAAATGGATGTAGTAGTTTGGAAATGTAGAATGTTTTAATATTCTTCAGTCAAATATGATCATTATTTTGTAAATTGCATTTCCTGATAAACGTTTGCACATTTAACACTGTTATGGAGAATGCAGCTGAAAAGAATCAAATCACATTATAGCTCTTTACACTATGAGCATTCAACTGAGATATCTTTTCATCAATGTAAAGAAAAGCCCCCGCACTGATGCGCTCTCTTTTGTCTCAATGGAAAAATCCCTCATGTATGGCAGGGTTCCATGGTGTAATGGTTAGCACTCTGGACTCTGAATCCAGCGATCCGAGTTCAAATCTCGGTGGGACCTGCTTGAATTATGAGATATAATATTTCACTAATTTCTTAGAATTTGGACTTGGAAAAACATAACGTCAAAGTTTTATACTGAAACTTATCAACGTATAAGTATGTATCTATGTACACATGGCTATATCCATCTAGAAAGTGATAATACAATATAAAGAAATGAATTATTCATAAACATAAGTACTGAAGCTGAAAACTAAAAACTGTTCTTTCCCATCCACAATTTAAGCAAGAGGTTCTTTTCCTTTCTCATCTTTATGATCAGTAATAAGATAGTTCATTTTGCTGATTTCTTATCTGACAACATTCTTGACTTACACAGTGCATTTAATTGTGAATTTCTTTGAAAGAGGAATTCAGATTAATACATTTGACATGTCTTTCGAAAGATTCTACTTTGTGGTTATGGATCTACTTTAGAAAAACAGAGTGTAAATATCTGTGTGTCTTAATTTCAAGATTGTTATTTAAAAGTTCATCTCTTCTGTCCCCAAAATACACAATTTGATTCCTCAAGTTTTCTTTTAATGAAGGCTTTCCAATTAAAAAAAGTTCCGTGTTCCCCTTATCAATAACAGTAAGATTTAAACAAGTAATATCTTGGATCAGCCTCTTGTGATGAGTTGAGAAAACAGAGTCAGCTCACAAAATATCTCATTATTTTGAGCCATTTTATTTCCATGTTTTCTAAAAGTTCTATCATTTGCTCACATCAAATAGACTTTAAAAATACAATCAATAAATCAATGTTTCACTCTACCCGTGTTAGATTTATGATATTTATGAATACACTTGACAGAAAAAGATTTGGTCATAAGTCATGAAAGTGGTCCCACCGAGATTTGAACTCGGATCCTTGGATTCAAAGTCCAAAGTGCTAACCATTACACCATGGAACCTCCCATGTGACAGGGGAGCAAATTGCTGCAGCAATGTGGACATTTCACATTTTTTATTTTCTACAGTCAAAGACAAACAGAATTATATAACTTTTCTATTCTGTTCAACTTTTGCCTATTGAACTATGTTAGGGAAGGATGTTGCACAAAGGACTCAAGTAACGCTATGACTCTGTTGAACAGTACTTTTTATGTGAGATAAGATTTTGCAATAAAAGATAAGATTACCCCGTGAATGCAATCTCTTCTGCCAAAATGGAAAGCTCAACCTGGTACAGGTGGGTTGATGGTGTTATGCTTGTCAATCTGGACTCTGAAAACAGGGATCTAAGTACAAAGCTCAGTGGGACTTATCTAAACTTTACGATTTTTTTTCCATTCAGTTCTTAGAAGTATTAATTGGAAAAACATCTCATTTACTTATAAACTTGTACGTATCAACTTATATGTATGTATCTCCCTATATATCGCTATATGTCTATGTATATTTATCGGAAAATATAAATATATACATTATAAAAATACATATAATTAATAGAGGTGAAAATAATGAACAGTTGTTGCCTGTCCGCATTTGAAACATGAGCCTCTTCTCCTTCCTCTTCTATATGTCCTGAAATTGAGATAGTCACTTTTTAATCAATTTTGATCTAACAACATAGTTGATTTGTACAAAGCATATCATACGATCTGTGAATAATTCTAAAAAAGAAAATTAGATCAGTACCTTTGAGGCCTCCAAGCAAAAGCTTATATTTCATGATTGCAGATCGACTGTTGAAAATCAGCATGAGAAATGTTTTATTTCACAATTTCCATACTAATATACAAAAAACATTTGTACTATCTGAATGATACCGTCATTGTGGTTCTCTAGGTTTGATTTAAGAACACATCTCTTTCAAAATGTGCTATATTCGCCTTATCAATAGTGTGGAAATCTTCAAAAAGGAATGCTGGGAATCAGCCCTCTGAAATGCATTTGAGAAAAACAGGATAGGATTGTGTAATGTCGCACTATTTTGTGTAGGAATGTGATGTTATGTGTATTATAAAGTTCGTATTTCTGTAACTTGTTCAAGCTGTTGGACATTTTGAAAGGAGTCAACGTTTGTCTCTTTCAACCTACTGGTGTTGGATTGGAGCTATCAATAACAAAAGATGACAGGAATGTAAAAGGTCGAGATTAGTAAAATAGTACCTCAAAGAATTGGACTGGTACCTTTGCATGCAAAGACCAAAGTGCCAAGCGTTGCTCTTTGGAGCCACCCATGTGAGAGACAGAGAAATGGATGTAGTAGTTTGGAAATGTAGAATGTTTTAATATTCTTCAGTCAAATATGATCATTATTTTGTAAATTGCATTTCCTGATAAACGTTTGCACATTTAACACTGTTATGGAGAATGCAGCTGAAAAGAATCGAATCACATTATAGCTCTTTACACTATGAGCATTCAACTGAGATATCTTTTCATCAATGTAAGAAAAGCCCCCGCACTGATGCGCTCTCTTTTGTCTCAATGGAAAAATCCCTCATGTATGGCAGGGTTCCATGGTGTAATGGTTAGCACTCTGGACTCTGAATCCAGCGATCCGAGTTCAAATCTCTGTGGGACCTGCTTGAATTATGAGATTTAATATTTCACTAATTTCTTAGAATTTGGACTTGGAAAAACATAACGTCAAAGTTTTATACTGAAACTTATCAACGTATAAGTATGTATCTATGTACACATGGCTATATCCATCTAGATAGTGATAATACAATATAAAGAAATGAATTATTCATAAACATAAGTACTGAAGCTGAAAACTAAAAACTGTTCTTTCCCATCCACAATTTAAGCAAGAGGTTCTTTTCCCTTCTCATCTTTATGATCAGTAATAAGATAGTTCATTTTGCTGATTTCTTATCTGACAACATTCTTGACTTACACAGAGCATTTAATTGTGAATTTCTTTGAAAGAGGAATTCAGATTAATACATTTGACATGTCTTTCGAAAGATTCTACTTTGTGGTTATGGATCTACTTTAGAAAAACAGAGTGTAAATATCTGTGTGTCTTAATTTCAAGATTGTTATTTAAAAGTTCATCTCTTCTGTCCCCAAAATACACAATTTGATTCCTCAAGTTTTCTTTTAATGAAGGCTTTCCAATTAAAAAAGTTCTGTGTTCCCCTTATCAATAACAGTAAGATTTAAACAAGTAATATCTTGGATCAGCCTCTTGTGATGAGTTGAGAAAACAGAGTCAGCTCACAAAATATCTCATTATTTTGAGCCATTTTATTTCCATGTTTTCTAAAAGTTCTATCATTTGCTCACATCAAATAGACTTTAAAAATACAATCAATAAATCAATGTTTCACTCTACCCGTGTTAGATTTATGATATTTATGAATACACTTGACAGAAAAAGATTTGGTCATAAGTCATGAAAGTGGTCCCACCGAGATTTGAACTCGGATCCTTGGATTCAAAGTCCAAAGTGCTAACCATTACACCATGGAACCTCCCATGTGACAGGGGAGCAAATTGCTGCAGCAATGTGGATATTTCACATTTTTTATTTTCTACAGTCAAAGACAAACAGAATTATATAACTTTTCTATTCTGTTCAACTTTTGCCTATTGAACTATGTTAGGGAAGGATGTTGCACAAAGGACTCAAGTAACGCTATGACTCTGTTGAACAGTACTTTTTATGTGAGATAAGATTTTGCAATAAAAGATAAGATTCCCCCATGAATGCAATCTCTTCTGCCAAAATGGAAAGCTCAACCTGGTACAGGTGGGTTGATGGTGTTATGCTTGTCAATCTGGACTCTGAAAACAGGGATCTAAGTACAAAGCTCAGTGAGACTTATCTAAACTTTACGATTTTTTTTCCATTCAGTTCTTAGAAGTATTAATTGGAAAAACATCTCATTTACTTATAAACTTGTACGTATCAACTTATATGTATGTATCTCCCTATATATCGCTATATGTCTATGTATATTTATCGGAAAATATAAATATATACATTATAAAAATACATATAATTAATAGAGGTGAAAATAATGAACAGTTGTTGCCTCTCCGCATTTGAAACATGAGCTTCTTCTCCTTCCTCTTCTATATGTCCTGAAATTGAGATAGTCACTTTTTAATCAATTTTGATCTAACAACATAGTTGATTTGTACAAAGCATATCATACGATCTGTGAATAATTCTAAAAAAGAAAATTAGATCAGTACCTTTGAGGCCTCCAAGCAAAAGCTTATATTTCATGATTGCAGATCGACTGTTGAAAATCAGCATGAGAAATGTTTTATTTCACAATTTCCATACTAATATACAAAAAACATTTGTACTATCTGAATGATACCGTCATTGTGGTTCTCTAGGTTTGATTTAAGAACACATCTCTTTCAAAATGTGCTATGTTCGCCTTATCAATAGTGTGGAAATCTTCAAAAAGGAATGCTGGGAATCAGCCCTCTGAAATGCATTTGAGAAAAACAGGATAGGATTTTGTAATGTCGCACTATTTTGTGTAGGAATGTGATGTTATGTGTATTATAAAGTTCGTATTTCTGTAACTTGTTCAAGCTGTTGGACATTTTGAAAGGAGTCAACATTTGTCTCTTTCAACCTACTGGTGTTGGATTGGAGCTATCAATAACAAAATATGACAGAAATGTAAAAGGTCGAGATTAGTAAAATAGTACCTCAAAGAATTGGACTGGTACCTTTGCATGCAAAGTCCAAAGTGCCAAGCGTTGCTCTTTGGAGCCACCCATGTGAGAGACAGAGAAATGGATGTAGTAGTTTGGAAATGTAGAATGTTTTAATATTCTTCAGTCAAATATGATCATTATTTTGTAAATTGCATTTCCTGATAAACGTTTGCACATTTAACACTGTTATGGAGAATGCAGCTGAAAAGAATCAAATCACATTATAGCTCTTTACACTATGAGCATTCAACTGAGATATCTTTTCATCAATGTAAAGAAAAGCCCCCGCACTGATGCGCTCTCTTTTGTCTCAATGGAAAAATCCCTCATGTATGGCAGGGTTCCATGGTGTAATGGTTAGCACTCTGGACTCTGAATCCAGCGATCCGAGTTCAAATCTCGGTGGGACCTGCTTGAATTATGAGATATAATATTTCACTAATTTCTTAGAATTTGGACTTGGAAAAACATAACGTCAAAGTTTTATACTGAAACTTATCAACGTATAAGTATGTATCTATGTACACATGGCTATATCCATCTAGATAGTGATAATACAATATAAAGAAATGAATTATTCATAAACATAAGTACTGAAGCTGAAAACTAAAAACTGTTCTTTCCCATCCACAATTTAAGCAAGAGGTTCTTTTCCTTTCTCATCTTTATGATCAGTAATAAGATAGTTCATTTTGCTGATTTCTTATCTGACAACATTCTTGACTTACACAGTGCATTTAATTGTGAATTTCTTTGAAAGAGGAATTCAGATTAATACATTTGACATGTCTTTCGAAAGATTCTACTTTGTGGTTATGGATCTACTTTAGAAAAACAGAGTGTAAATATCTGTGTGTCTTAATTTCAAGATTGTTATTTAAAAGTTCATCTCTTCTGTCCCCAAAATACACAATTTGATTCCTCAAGTTTTCTTTTAATGAAGGCTTTCCAATTAAAAAAAGTTCCGTGTTCCCCTTATCAATAACAGTAAGATTTAAACAAGTAATATCTTGGATCAGCCTCTTGTGATGAGTTGAGAAAACAGAGTCAGCTCACAAAATATCTCATTATTTTGAGCCATTTTATTTCCATGTTTTCTAAAAGTTCTATCATTTGCTCACATCAAATAGACTTTAAAAATACAATCAATAAATCAATGTTTCACTCTACCCGTGTTAGATTTATGATATTTATGAATACACTTGACAGAAAAAGATTTGGTCATAAGTCATGAAAGTGGTCCCACCGAGATTTGAACTCGGATCCTTGGATTCAAAGTCCAAAGTGCTAACCATTACACCATGGAACCTCCCATGTGACAAGGGAGCAAATTGCTGCAGCAATGTGGACATTTCACATTTTTTATTTTCTACAGTCAAAGACAAACAGAATTATATAACTTTTCTATTCTGTTCAACTTTTGCCTATTGAACTATGTTAGGGAAGGATGTTGCACAAAGGACTCAAGTAACGCTATGACTCTGTTGAACAGTACTTTTTATGTGAGATAAGATTTTGCAATAAAAGATAAGATTACCCCGTGAATGCAATCTCTTCTGCCAAAATGGAAAGCTCAACCTGGTACAGGTGGGTTGATGGTGTTATGCTTGTCAATCTGGACTCTGAAAACAGGGATCTAAGTACAAAGCTCAGTGGGACTTATCTAAACTTTACGATTTTTTTTCCATTCAGTTCTTAGAAGTATTAATTGGAAAAACATCTCATTTACTTATAAACTTGTACGTATCAACTTATATGTATGTATCTCCCTATATATCGCTATATGTCTATGTATATTTATCGGAAAATATAAATATATACATTATAAAAATACATATAATTAATAGAGGTGAAAATAATGAACAGTTGTTGCCTGTCCGCATTTGAAACATGAGCCTCTTCTCCTTCCTCTTCTATATGTCCTGAAATTGAGATAGTCACTTTTTAATCAATTTTGATCTAACAACATAGTTGATTTGTACAAAGCATATCATACGATCTGTGAATAATTCTAAAAAAGAAAATTAGATCAGTACCTTTGAGGCCTCCAAGCAAAAGCTTATATTTCATGATTGCAGATCGACTGTTGAAAATCAGCATGAGAAATGTTTTATTTCACAATTTCCATACTAATATACAAAAAACATTTGTACTATCTGAATGATACCGTCATTGTGGTTCTCTAGGTTTGATTTAAGAACACATCTCTTTCAAAATGTGCTATATTCGCCTTATCAATAGTGTGGAAATCTTCAAAAAGGAATGCTGGGAATCAGCCCTCTGAAATGCATTTGAGAAAAACAGGATAGGATTGTGTAATGTCGCACTATTTTGTGTAGGAATGTGATGTTATGTGTATTATAAAGTTCGTATTTCTGTAACTTGTTCAAGCTGTTGGACATTTTGAAAGGAGTCAACGTTTGTCTCTTTCAACCTACTGGTGTTGGATTGGAGCTATCAATAACAAAAGATGACAGGAATGTAAAAGGTCGAGATTAGTAAAATAGTACCTCAAAGAATTGGACTGGTACCTTTGCATGCAAAGACCAAAGTGCCAAGCGTTGCTCTTTGGAGCCACCCATGTGAGAGACAGAGAAATGGATGTAGTAGTTTGGAAATGTAGAATGTTTTAATATTCTTCAGTCAAATATGATCATTATTTTGTAAATTGCATTTCCTGATAAACGTTTGCACATTTAACACTGTTATGGAGAATGCAGCTGAAAAGAATCGAATCACATTATAGCTCTTTACACTATGAGCATTCAACTGAGATATCTTTTCATCAATGTAAGAAAAGCCCCCGCACTGATGCGCTCTCTTTTGTCTCAATGGAAAAATCCCTCATGTATGGCAGGGTTCCATGGTGTAATGGTTAGCACTCTGGACTCTGAATCCAGCGATCCGAGTTCAAATCTCTGTGGGACCTGCTTGAATTATGAGATTTAATATTTCACTAATTTCTTAGAATTTGGACTTGGAAAAACATAACGTCAAAGTTTTATACTGAAACTTATCAACGTATAAGTATGTATCTATGTACACATGGCTATATCCATCTAGATAGTGATAATACAATATAAAGAAATGAATTATTCATAAACATAAGTACTGAAGCTGAAAACTAAAAACTGTTCTTTCCCATCCACAATTTAAGCAAGAGGTTCTTTTCCCTTCTCATCTTTATGATCAGTAATAAGATAGTTCATTTTGCTGATTTCTTATCTGACAACATTCTTGACTTACACAGAGCATTTAATTGTGAATTTCTTTGAAAGAGGAATTCAGATTAATACATTTGACATGTCTTTCGAAAGATTCTACTTTGTGGTTATGGATCTACTTTAGAAAAACAGAGTGTAAATATCTGTGTGTCTTAATTTCAAGATTGTTATTTAAAAGTTCATCTCTTCTGTCCCCAAAATACACAATTTGATTCCTCAAGTTTTCTTTTAATGAAGGCTTTCCAATTAAAAAAGTTCCGTGTTCCCCTTATCAATAACAGTAAGATTTAAACAAGTAATATCTTGGATCAGCCTCTTGTGATGAGTTGAGAAAACAGAGTCAGCTCACAAAATATCTCATTATTTTGAGCCATTTTATTTCCATGTTTTCTAAAAGTTCTATCATTTGCTCACATCAAATAGACTTTAAAAATACAATCAATAAATCAATGTTTCACTCTACCCGTGTTAGATTTATGATATTTATGAATACACTTGACAGAAAAAGATTTGGTCATAAGTCATGAAAGTGGTCCCACCGAGATTTGAACTCGGATCCTTGGATTCAAAGTCCAAAGTGCTAACCATTACACCATGGAACCTCCCATGTGACAGGGGAGCAAATTGCTGCAGCAATGTGGATATTTCACATTTTTTATTTTCTACAGTCAAAGACAAACAGAATTATATAACTTTTCTATTCTGTTCAACTTTTGCCTATTGAACTATGTTAGGGAAGGATGTTGCACAAAGGACTCAAGTAACGCTATGACTCTGTTGAACAGTACTTTTTATGTGAGATAAGATTTTGCAATAAAAGATAAGATTACCCCGTGAATGCAATCTCTTCTGCCAAAATGGAAAGCTCAACCTGGTACAGGTGGGTTGATGGTGTTATGCTTGTCAATCTGGACTCTGAAAACAGGGATCTAAGTACAAAGCTCAGTGGGACTTATCTAAACTTTACGATTTTTTTTCCATTCAGTTCTTAGAAGTATTAATTGGAAAAACATCTCATTTACTTATAAACTTGTACGTATCAACTTATATGTATGTATCTCCCTATATATCGCTATATGTCTATGTATATTTATCGGAAAATATAAATATATACATTATAAAAATACATATAATTAATAGAGGTGAAAATAATGAACAGTTGTTGCCTGTCCGCATTTGAAACATGAGCCTCTTCTCCTTCCTCTTCTATATGTCCTGAAATTGAGATAGTCACTTTTTAATCAATTTTGATCTAACAACATAGTTGATTTGTACAAAGCATATCATACGATCTGTGAATAATTCTAAAAAAGAAAATTAGATCAGTACCTTTGAGGCCTCCAAGCAAAAGCTTATATTTCATGATTGCAGATCGACTGTTGAAAATCAGCATGAGAAATGTTTTATTTCACAATTTCCATACTAATATACAAAAAACATTTGTACTATCTGAATGATACCGTCATTGTGGTTCTCTAGGTTTGATTTAAGAACACATCTCTTTCAAAATGTGCTATATTCGCCTTATCAATAGTGTGGAAATCTTCAAAAAGGAATGCTGGGAATCAGCCCTCTGAAATGCATTTGAGAAAAACAGGATAGGATTGTGTAATGTCGCACTATTTTGTGTAGGAATGTGATGTTATGTGTATTATAAAGTTCGTATTTCTGTAACTTGTTCAAGCTGTTGGACATTTTGAAAGGAGTCAACGTTTGTCTCTTTCAACCTACTGGTGTTGGATTGGAGCTATCAATAACAAAAGATGACAGAAATGTAAAAGGTCGAGATTAGTAAAATAGTACCTCAAAGAATTGGACTGGTACCTTTGCATGCAAAGTCCAAAGTGCCAAGCGTTGCTCTTTGGAGCCACCCATGTGAGAGACAGAGAAATGGATGTAGTAGTTTGGAAATGTAGAATGTTTTAATATTCTTCAGTCAAATATGATCATTATTTTGTAAATTGCATTTACTGATAAACGTTTGCACATTTAACACTGTTATGGAGAATGCAGCTGAAAAGAATCAAATCACATTATAGCTCTTTACACTATGAGCATTCAACTGAGATATCTTTTCATCAATGTAAGAAAAGCCCCCGCACTGATGCGCTCTCTTTTGTCTCAATGGAAAAATCCCTCATGTATGGCAGGGTTCCATGGTGTAATGGTTAGCACTCTGGACTCTGAATCCAGCGATCCGAGTTCAAATCTCTGTGGGACCTGCTTGAATTATGAGATTTAATATTTCACTAATTTCTTAGAATTTGGACTTGGAAAAACATAACGTCAAAGTTTTATACTGAAACTTATCAACGTATAAGTATGTATCTATGTACACATGGCTATATCCATCTAGATAGTGATAATACAATATAAAGAAATGAATTATTCATAAACATAAGTACTGAAGCTGAAAACTAAAAACTGTTCTTTCCCATCCACAATTTAAGCAAGAGGTTCTTTTCCCTTCTCATCTTTATGATCAGTAATAAGATAGTTCATTTTGCTGATTTCTTATCTGACAACATTCTTGACTTACACAGAGCATTTAATTGTGAATTTCTTTGAAAGAGGAATTCAGATTAATACATTTGACATGTCTTTCGAAAGATTCTACTTTGTGGTTATGGATCTACTTTAGAGAAACAGAGTGTAAATATCTGTGTGTCTTAATTTCAAGATTGTTATTTAAAAGTTCATCTCTTCTGTCCCCAAAATACACAATTTGATTCCTCAAGTTTTCTTTTAATGAAGGCTTTCCAATTAAAAAAGTTCCGTGTTCCCCTTATCAATAACAGTAAGATTTAAACAAGTAATATCTTGGATCAGCCTCTTGTGATGAGTTGAGAAAACAGAGTCAGCTCACAAAATATCTCATTATTTTGAGCCATTTTATTTCCATGTTTTCTAAAAGTTCTATCATTTGCTCACATCAAATAGACTTTAAAAATACAATCAATAAATCAATGTTTCACTCTACCCGTGTTAGATTTATGATATTTATGAATACACTTGACAGAAAAAGATTTGGTCATAAGTCATGAAAGTGGTCCCACCGAGATTTGAACTCGGATCCTTGGATTCAAAGTCCAAAGTGCTAACCATTACACCATGGAACCTCCCATGTGACAGGGGAGCAAATTGCTGCAGCAATGTGGACATTTCACATTTTTTATTTTCTACAGTCAAAGACAAACAGAATTATATAACTTTTCTATTCTGTTCAACTTTTGCCTATTGAACTATGTTAGGGAAGGATGTTGCACAAAGGACTCAAGTAACGCTATGACTCTGTTGAACAGTACTTTTTATGTGAGATAAGATTTTGCAATAAAAGATAAGATTCCCCCGTGAATGCAATCTCTTCTGCCAAAATGGAAAGCTCAACCTGGTACAGGTGGGTTGATGGTGTTATGCTTGTCAATCTGGACTCTGAAAACAGGGATCTAAGTACAAAGCTCAGTGGGACTTATCTAAACTTTACGATTTTTTTTCCATTCAGTTCTTAGAAGTATTAATTGGAAAAACATCTCATTTACTTATAAACTTGTACGTATCAACTTATATGTATGTATCTCCCTATATATCGCTATATGTCTATGTATATTTATCGGAAAATATAAATATATACATTATAAAAATACATATAATTAATAGAGGTGAAAATAATGAACAGTTGTTGCCTCTCCGCATTTGAAACATGAGCTTCTTCTCCTTCCTCTTCTATATGTCCTGAAATTGAGATAGTCACTTTTTAATCAATTTTGATCTAACAACATAGTTGATTTGTACAAAGCATATCATACGATCTGTGAATAATTCTAAAAAAGAAAATTAGATCAGTACCTTTGAGGCCTCCAAGCAAAAGCTTATATTTCATGATTGCAGATCGACTGTTGAAAATCAGCATGAGAAATGTTTTATTTCACAATTTCCATACTAATATACAAAAAACATTTGTACTATCTGAATGATACCGTCATTGTGGTTCTCTAGGTTTGATTTAAGAACACATCTCTTTCAAAATGTGCTATGTTCGCCTTATCAATAGTGTGGAAATCTTCAAAAAGGAATGCTGGGAATCAGCCCTCTGAAATGCATTTGAGAAAAACAGGATAGGATTTTGTAATGTCGCACTATTTTGTGTAGGAATGTGATGTTATGTGTATTATAAAGTTCGTATTTCTGTAACTTGTTCAAGCTGTTGGACATTTTGAAAGGAGTCAACATTTGTCTCTTTCAACCTACTGGTGTTGGATTGGAGCTATCAATAACAAAATATGACAGAAATGTAAAAGGTCGAGATTAGTAAAATAGTACCTCAAAGAATTGGACTGGTACCTTTGCATGCAAAGTCCAAAGTGCCAAGCGTTGCTCTTTGGAGCCACCCATGTGAGAGACAGAGAAATGGATGTAGTAGTTTGGAAATGTAGAATGTTTTAATATTCTTCAGTCAAATATGATCATTATTTTGTAAATTGCATTTCCTGATAAACGTTTGCACATTTAACACTGTTATGGAGAATGCAGCTGAAAAGAATCAAATCACATTATAGCTCTTTACACTATGAGCATTCAACTGAGATATCTTTTCATCAATGTAAAGAAAAGCCCCCGCACTGATGCGCTCTCTTTTGTCTCAATGGAAAAATCCCTCATGTATGGCAGGGTTCCATGGTGTAATGGTTAGCACTCTGGACTCTGAATCCAGCGATCCGAGTTCAAATCTCGGTGGGACCTGCTTGAATTATGAGATATAATATTTCCCTAATTTCTTAGAATTTGGACTTGGAAAAACATAACGTCAAAGTTTTATACTGAAACTTATCAACGTATAAGTATGTATCTATGTACACATGGCTATATCCATCTAGATAGTGATAATACAATATAAAGAAATGAATTATTCATAAACATAAGTACTGAAGCTGAAAACTAAAAACTGTTCTTTCCCATCCACAATTTAAGCAAGAGGTTCTTTTCCTTTCTCATCTTTATGATCAGTAATAAGATAGTTCATTTTGCTGATTTCTTATCTGACAACATTCTTGACTTACACAGTGCATTTAATTGTGAATTTCTTTGAAAGAGGAATTCAGATTAATACATTTGACATGTCTTTCGAAAGATTCTACTTTGTGGTTATGGATCTACTTTAGAAAAACAGAGTGTAAATATCTGTGTGTCTTAATTTCAAGATTGTTATTTAAAAGTTCATCTCTTCTGTCCCCAAAATACACAATTTGATTCCTCAAGTTTTCTTTTAATGAAGGCTTTCCAATTAAAAAAAGTTCCGTGTTCCCCTTATCAATAACAGTAAGATTTAAACAAGTAATATCTTGGATCAGCCTCTTGTGATGAGTTGAGAAAACAGAGTCAGCTCACAAAATATCTCATTATTTTGAGCCATTTTATTTCCATGTTTTCTAAAAGTTCTATCATTTGCTCACATCAAATAGACTTTAAAAATACAATCAATAAATCAATGTTTCACTCTACCCGTGTTAGATTTATGATATTTATGAATACACTTGACAGAAAAAGATTTGGTCATAAGTCATGAAAGTGGTCCCACCGAGATTTGAACTCGGATCCTTGGATTCAAAGTCCAAAGTGCTAACCATTACACCATGGAACCTCCCATGTGACAGGGGAGCAAATTGCTGCAGCAATGTGGACATTTCACATTTTTTATTTTCTACAGTCAAAGACAAACAGAATTATATAACTTTTCTATTCTGTTCAACTTTTGCCTATTGAACTATGTTAGGGAAGGATGTTGCACAAAGGACTCAAGTAACGCTATGACTCTGTTGAACAGTACTTTTTATGTGAGATAAGATTTTGCAATAAAAGATAAGATTACCCCGTGAATGCAATCTCTTCTGCCAAAATGGAAAGCTCAACCTGGTACAGGTGGGTTGATGGTGTTATGCTTGTCAATCTGGACTCTGAAAACAGGGATCTAAGTACAAAGCTCAGTGGGACTTATCTAAACTTTACGATTTTTTTTCCATTCAGTTCTTAGAAGTATTAATTGGAAAAACATCTCATTTACTTATAAACTTGTACGTATCAACTTATATGTATGTATCTCCCTATATATCGCTATATGTCTATGTATATTTATCGGAAAATATAAATATATACATTATAAAAATACATATAATTAATAGAGGTGAAAATAATGAACAGTTGTTGCCTGTCCGCATTTGAAACATGAGCCTCTTCTCCTTCCTCTTCTATATGTCCTGAAATTGAGATAGTCACTTTTTAATCAATTTTGATCTAACAACATAGTTGATTTGTACAAAGCATATCATACGATCTGTGAATAATTCTAAAAAAGAAAATTAGATCAGTACCTTTGAGGCCTCCAAGCAAAAGCTTATATTTCATGATTGCAGATCGACTGTTGAAAATCAGCATGAGAAATGTTTTATTTCACAATTTCCATACTAATATACAAAAAACATTTGTACTATCTGAATGATACCGTCATTGTGGTTCTCTAGGTTTGATTTAAGAACACATCTCTTTCAAAATGTGCTATATTCGCCTTATCAATAGTGTGGAAATCTTCAAAAAGGAATGCTGGGAATCAGCCCTCTGAAATGCATTTGAGAAAAACAGGATAGGATTGTGTAATGTCGCACTATTTTGTGTAGGAATGTGATGTTATGTGTATTATAAAGTTCGTATTTCTGTAACTTGTTCAAGCTGTTGGACATTTTGAAAGGAGTCAACGTTTGTCTCTTTCAACCTACTGGTGTTGGATTGGAGCTATCAATAACAAAAGATGACAGGAATGTAAAAGGTCGAGATTAGTAAAATAGTACCTCAAAGAATTGGACTGGTACCTTTGCATGCAAAGACCAAAGTGCCAAGCGTTGCTCTTTGGAGCCACCCATGTGAGAGACAGAGAAATGGATGTAGTAGTTTGGAAATGTAGAATGTTTTAATATTCTTCAGTCAAATATGATCATTATTTTGTAAATTGCATTTCCTGATAAACGTTTGCACATTTAACACTGTTATGGAGAATGCAGCTGAAAAGAATCGAATCACATTATAGCTCTTTACACTATGAGCATTCAACTGAGATATCTTTTCATCAATGTAAGAAAAGCCCCCGCACTGATGCGCTCTCTTTTGTCTCAATGGAAAAATCCCTCATGTATGGCAGGGTTCCATGGTGTAATGGTTAGCACTCTGGACTCTGAATCCAGCGATCCGAGTTCAAATCTCTGTGGGACCTGCTTGAATTATGAGATTTAATATTTCACTAATTTCTTAGAATTTGGACTTGGAAAAACATAACGTCAAAGTTTTATACTGAAACTTATCAACGTATAAGTATGTATCTATGTACACATGGCTATATCCATCTAGATAGTGATAATACAATATAAAGAAATGAATTATTCATAAACATAAGTACTGAAGCTGAAAACTAAAAACTGTTCTTTCCCATCCACAATTTAAGCAAGAGGTTCTTTTCCCTTCTCATCTTTATGATCAGTAATAAGATAGTTCATTTTGCTGATTTCTTATCTGACAACATTCTTGACTTACACAGAGCATTTAATTGTGAATTTCTTTGAAAGAGGAATTCAGATTAATACATTTGACATGTCTTTCGAAAGATTCTACTTTGTGGTTATGGATCTACTTTAGAAAAACAGAGTGTAAATATCTGTGTGTCTTAATTTCAAGATTGTTATTTAAAAGTTCATCTCTTCTGTCCCCAAAATACACAATTTGATTCCTCAAGTTTTCTTTTAATGAAGGCTTTCCAATTAAAAAAGTTCCGTGTTCCCCTTATCAATAACAGTAAGATTTAAACAAGTAATATCTTGGATCAGCCTCTTGTGATGAGTTGAGAAAACAGAGTCAGCTCACAAAATATCTCATTATTTTGAGCCATTTTATTTCCATGTTTTCTAAAAGTTCTATCATTTGCTCACATCAAATAGACTTTAAAAATACAATCAATAAATCAATGTTTCACTCTACCCGTGTTAGATTTATGATATTTATGAATACACTTGACAGAAAAAGATTTGGTCATAAGTCATGAAAGTGGTCCCACCGAGATTTGAACTCGGATCCTTGGATTCAAAGTCCAAAGTGCTAACCATTACACCATGGAACCTCCCATGTGACAGGGGAGCAAATTGCTGCAGCAATGTGGATATTTCACATTTTTTATTTTCTACAGTCAAAGACAAACAGAATTATATAACTTTTCTATTCTGTTCAACTTTTGCCTATTGAACTATGTTAGGGAAGGATGTTGCACAAAGGACTCAAGTAACGCTATGACTCTGTTGAACAGTACTTTTTATGTGAGATAAGATTTTGCAATAAAAGATAAGATTACCCCGTGAATGCAATCTCTTCTGCCAAAATGGAAAGCTCAACCTGGTACAGGTGGGTTGATGGTGTTATGCTTGTCAATCTGGACTCTGAAAACAGGGATCTAAGTACAAAGCTCAGTGGGACTTATCTAAACTTTACGATTTTTTTTCCATTCAGTTCTTAGAAGTATTAATTGGAAAAACATCTCATTTACTTATAAACTTGTACGTATCAACTTATATGTATGTATCTCCCTATATATCGCTATATGTCTATGTATATTTATCGGAAAATATAAATATATACATTATAAAAATACATATAATTAATAGAGGTGAAAATAATGAACAGTTGTTGCCTGTCCGCATTTGAAACATGAGCCTCTTCTCCTTCCTCTTCTATATGTCCTGAAATTGAGATAGTCACTTTTTAATCAATTTTGATCTAACAACATAGTTGATTTGTACAAAGCATATCATACGATCTGTGAATAATTCTAAAAAAGAAAATTAGATCAGTACCTTTGAGGCCTCCAAGCAAAAGCTTATATTTCATGATTGCAGATCGACTGTTGAAAATCAGCATGAGAAATGTTTTATTTCACAATTTCCATACTAATATACAAAAAACATTTGTACTATCTGAATGATACCGTCATTGTGGTTCTCTAGGTTTGATTTAAGAACACATCTCTTTCAAAATGTGCTATATTCGCCTTATCAATAGTGTGGAAATCTTCAAAAAGGAATGCTGGGAATCAGCCCTCTGAAATGCATTTGAGAAAAACAGGATAGGATTGTGTAATGTCGCACTATTTTGTGTAGGAATGTGATGTTATGTGTATTATAAAGTTCGTATTTCTGTAACTTGTTCAAGCTGTTGGACATTTTGAAAGGAGTCAACGTTTGTCTCTTTCAACCTACTGGTGTTGGATTGGAGCTATCAATAACAAAAGATGACAGAAATGTAAAAGGTCGAGATTAGTAAAATAGTACCTCAAAGAATTGGACTGGTACCTTTGCATGCAAAGTCCAAAGTGCCAAGCGTTGCTCTTTGGAGCCACCCATGTGAGAGACAGAGAAATGGATGTAGTAGTTTGGAAATGTAGAATGTTTTAATATTCTTCAGTCAAATATGATCATTATTTTGTAAATTGCATTTACTGATAAACGTTTGCACATTTAACACGGTTATGGAGAATGCAGCTGAAAAGAATCAAATCACATTATAGCTCTTTACACTATGAGCATTCAACTGAGATATCTTTTCATCAATGTAAGAAAAGCCCCCGCACTGATGCGCTCTCTTTTGTCTCAATGGAAAAATCCCTCATGTATGGCAGGGTTCCATGGTGTAATGGTTAGCACTCTGGACTCTGAATCCAGCGATCCGAGTTCAAATCTCTGTGGGACCTGCTTGAATTATGAGATTTAATATTTCACTAATTTCTTAGAATTTGGACTTGGAAAAACATAACGTCAAAGTTTTATACTGAAACTTATCAACGTATAAGTATGTATCTATGTACACATGGCTATATCCATCTAGATAGTGATAATACAATATAAAGAAATGAATTATTCATAAACATAAGTACTGAAGCTGAAAACTAAAAACTGTTCTTTCCCATCCACAATTTAAGCAAGAGGTTCTTTTCCCTTCTCATCTTTATGATCAGTAATAAGATAGTTCATTTTGCTGATTTCTTATCTGACAACATTCTTGACTTACACAGAGCATTTAATTGTGAATTTCTTTGAAAGAGGAATTCAGATTAATACATTTGACATGTCTTTCGAAAGATTCTACTTTGTGGTTATGGATCTACTTTAGAAAAACAGAGTGTAAATATCTGTGTGTCTTAATTTCAAGATTGTTATTTAAAAGTTCATCTCTTCTGTCCCCAAAATACACAATTTGATTCCTCAAGTTTTCTTTTAATGAAGGCTTTCCAATTAAAAAAGTTCCGTGTTCCCCTTATCAATAACAGTAAGATTTAAACAAGTAATATCTTGGATCAGCCTCTTGTGATGAGTTGAGAAAACAGAGTCAGCTCACAAAATATCTCATTATTTTGAGCCATTTTATTTCCATGTTTTCTAAAAGTTCTATCATTTGCTCACATCAAATAGACTTTAAAAATACAATCAATAAATCAATGTTTCACTCTACCCGTGTTAGATTTATGATATTTATGAATACACTTGACAGAAAAAGATTTGGTCATAAGTCATGAAAGTGGTCCCACCGAGATTTGAACTGGGATCCTTGGATTCAAAGTCCAAAGTGCTAACTATTACACCATGGAACCTCCCATGTGACAGGGGAGGAAATTGCTGCATTTGGACATTTCACATTTTTTATTTTCTACAGTCAAAGACAAACAGAATTATATAACTTTTCTATTCTGTTCAACTTTTGCCTATTGAACTATGTTAGGGAAGGATGTTGCACAAAGGACTCAAGTAACGCTATGACTCTGTTGAACAGTACTTTTTATGTGAGATAAGATTTTGCAATAAAAGATAAGATTCCCCCGTGAATGCAATCTCTTCTGCCAAAATGGAAAGCTCAACCTGGTACAGGTGGGTTGATGGTGTTATGCTTGTCAATCTGGACTCTGAAAACAGGGATCTAAGTACAAAGCTCAGTGAGACTTATCTAAACTTTACGATTTTTTTTCCATTCAGTTCTTAGAAGTATTAATTGGAAAAACATCTCATTTACTTATAAACTTGTACGTATCAACTTATATGTATGTATCTCCCTATATATCGCTATATGTCTATGTATATTTATCGGAAAATATAAATATATACATTATAAAAATACATATAATTAATAGAGGTGAAAATAATGAACAGTTGTTGCCTCTCCGCATTTGAAACATGAGCGTCTTCTCCTTCCTCTTCTATATGTCCTGAAATTGAGATAGTCACTTTTTAATCAATTTTGATCTAACAACATAGTTGATTTGTACAAAGCATATCATACGATCTGTGAATAATTCTAAAAAAGAAAATTAGATCAGTACCTTTGAGGCCTCCAAGCAAAAGCTTATATTTCATGATTGCAGATCGACTGTTGAAAATCAGCATGAGAAATGTTTTATTTCACAATTTCCATACTAATATACAAAAAACATTTGTACTATCTGAATGATACCGTCATTGTGGTTCTCTAGGTTTGATTTAAGAACACATCTCTTTCAAAATGTGCTATGTTCGCCTTATCAATAGTGTGGAAATCTTCAAAAAGGAATGCTGGGAATCAGCCCTCTGAAATGCATTTGAGAAAAACAGGATAGGATTTTGTAATGTCGCACTATTTTGTGTAGGAATGTGATGTTATGTGTATTATAAAGTTCGTATTTCTGTAACTTGTTCAAGCTGTTGGACATTTTGAAAGGAGTCAACATTTGTCTCTTTCAACCTACTGGTGTTGGATTGGAGCTATCAATAACAAAATATGACAGAAATGTAAAAGGTCGAGATTAGTAAAATAGTACCTCAAAGAATTGGACTGGTACCTTTGCATGCAAAGTCCAAAGTGCCAAGCGTTGCTCTTTGGAGCCACCCATGTGAGAGACAGAGAAATGGATGTAGTAGTTTGGAAATGTAGAATGTTTTAATATTCTTCAGTCAAATATGATCATTATTTTGTAAATTGCATTTCCTGATAAACGTTTGCACATTTAACACTGTTATGGAGAATGCAGCTGAAAAGAATCAAATCACATTATAGCTCTTTACACTATGAGCATTCAACTGAGATATCTTTTCATCAATGTAAAGAAAAGCCCCCGCACTGATGCGCTCTCTTTTGTCTCAATGGAAAAATCCCTCATGTATGGCAGGGTTCCATGGTGTAATGGTTAGCACTCTGGACTCTGAATCCAGCGATCCGAGTTCAAATCTCGGTGGGACCTGCTTGAATTATGAGATATAATATTTCACTAATTTCTTAGAATTTGGACTTGGAAAAACATAACGTCAAAGTTTTATACTGAAACTTATCAACGTATAAGTATGTATCTATGTACACATGGCTATATCCATCTAGATAGTGATAATACAATATAAAGAAATGAATTATTCATAAACATAAGTACTGAAGCTGAAAACTAAAAACTGTTCTTTCCCATCCACAATTTAAGCAAGAGGTTCTTTTCCTTTCTCATCTTTATGATCAGTAATAAGATAGTTCATTTTGCTGATTTCTTATCTGACAACATTCTTGACTTACACAGTGCATTTAATTGTGAATTTCTTTGAAAGAGGAATTCAGATTAATACATTTGACATGTCTTTCGAAAGATTCTACTTTGTGGTTATGGATCTACTTTAGAAAAACAGAGTGTAAATATCTGTGTGTCTTAATTTCAAGATTGTTATTTAAAAGTTCATCTCTTCTGTCCCCAAAATACACAATTTGATTCCTCAAGTTTTCTTTTAATGAAGGCTTTCCAATTAAAAAAAGTTCCGTGTTCCCCTTATCAATAACAGTAAGATTTAAACAAGTAATATCTTGGATCAGCCTCTTGTGATGAGTTGAGAAAACAGTCAGCTCACAAAATATCTCATTATTTTGAGCCATTTTATTTCCATGTTTTCTAAAAGTTCTATCATTTGCTCACATCAAATAGACTTTAAAAATACAATCAATAAATCAATGTTTCACTCTACCCGTGTTAGATTTATGATATTTATGAATACACTTGACAGAAAAAGATTTGGTCATAAGTCATGAAAGTGGTCCCACCGAGATTTGAACTCGGATCCTTGGATTCAAAGTCCAAAGTGCTAACCATTACACCATGGAACCTCCCATGTGACAGGGGAGCAAATTGCTGCAGCAATGTGGACATTTCACATTTTTTATTTTCTACAGTCAAAGACAAACAGAATTATATAACTTTTCTATTCTGTTCAACTTTTGCCTATTGAACTATGTTAGGGAAGGATGTTGCACAAAGGACTCAAGTAACGCTATGACTCTGTTGAACAGTACTTTTTATGTGAGATAAGATTTTGCAATAAAAGATAAGATTACCCCGTGAATGCAATCTCTTCTGCCAAAATGGAAAGCTCAACCTGGTACAGGTGGGTTGATGGTGTTATGCTTGTCAATCTGGACTCTGAAAACAGGGATCTAAGTACAAAGCTCAGTGGGACTTATCTAAACTTTACGATTTTTTTTCCATTCAGTTCTTAGAAGTATTAATTGGAAAAACATCTCATTTACTTATAAACTTGTACGTATCAACTTATATGTATGTATCTCCCTATATATCGCTATATGTCTATGTATATTTATCGGAAAATATAAATATATACATTATAAAAATACATATAATTAATAGAGGTGAAAATAATGAACAGTTGTTGCCTGTCCGCATTTGAAACATGAGCCTCTTCTCCTTCCTCTTCTATATGTCCTGAAATTGAGATAGTCACTTTTTAATCAATTTTGATCTAACAACATAGTTGATTTGTACAAAGCATATCATACGATCTGTGAATAATTCTAAAAAAGAAAATTAGATCAGTACCTTTGAGGCCTCCAAGCAAAAGCTTATATTTCATGATTGCAGATCGACTGTTGAAAATCAGCATGAGAAATGTTTTATTTCACAATTTCCATACTAATATACAAAAAACATTTGTACTATCTGAATGATACCGTCATTGTGGTTCTCTAGGTTTGATTTAAGAACACATCTCTTTCAAAATGTGCTATATTCGCCTTATCAATAGTGTGGAAATCTTCAAAAAGGAATGCTGGGAATCAGCCCTCTGAAATGCATTTGAGAAAAACAGGATAGGATTGTGTAATGTCGCACTATTTTGTGTAGGAATGTGATGTTATGTGTATTATAAAGTTCGTATTTCTGTAACTTGTTCAAGCTGTTGGACATTTTGAAAGGAGTCAACGTTTGTCTCTTTCAACCTACTGGTGTTGGATTGGAGCTATCAATAACAAAAGATGACAGGAATGTAAAAGGTCGAGATTAGTAAAATAGTACCTCAAAGAATTGGACTGGTACCTTTGCATGCAAAGACCAAAGTGCCAAGCGTTGCTCTTTGGAGCCACCCATGTGAGAGACAGAGAAATGGATGTAGTAGTTTGGAAATGTAGAATGTTTTAATATTCTTCAGTCAAATATGATCATTATTTTGTAAATTGCATTTCCTGATAAACGTTTGCACATTTAACACTGTTATGGAGAATGCAGCTGAAAAGAATCGAATCACATTATAGCTCTTTACACTATGAGCATTCAACTGAGATATCTTTTCATCAATGTAAGAAAAGCCCCCGCACTGATGCGCTCTCTTTTGTCTCAATGGAAAAATCCCTCATGTATGGCAGGGTTCCATGGTGTAATGGTTAGCACTCTGGACTCTGAATCCAGCGATCCGAGTTCAAATCTCTGTGGGACCTGCTTGAATTATGAGATTTAATATTTCACTAATTTCTTAGAATTTGGACTTGGAAAAACATAACGTCAAAGTTTTATACTGAAACTTATCAACGTATAAGTATGTATCTATGTACACATGGCTATATCCATCTAGATAGTGATAATACAATATAAAGAAATGAATTATTCATAAACATAAGTACTGAAGCTGAAAACTAAAAACTGTTCTTTCCCATCCACAATTTAAGCAAGAGGTTCTTTTCCCTTCTCATCTTTATGATCAGTAATAAGATAGTTCATTTTGCTGATTTCTTATCTGACAACATTCTTGACTTACACAGAGCATTTAATTGTGAATTTCTTTGAAAGAGGAATTCAGATTAATACATTTGACATGTCTTTCGAAAGATTCTACTTTGTGGTTATGGATCTACTTTAGAAAAACAGAGTGTAAATATCTGTGTGTCTTAATTTCAAGATTGTTATTTAAAAGTTCATCTCTTCTGTCCCCAAAATACACAATTTGATTCCTCAAGTTTTCTTTTAATGAAGGCTTTCCAATTAAAAAAGTTCCGTGTTCCCCTTATCAATAACAGTAAGATTTAAACAAGTAATATCTTGGATCAGCCTCTTGTGATGAGTTGAGAAAACAGAGTCAGCTCACAAAATATCTCATTATTTTGAGCCATTTTATTTCCATGTTTTCTAAAAGTTCTATCATTTGCTCACATCAAATAGACTTTAAAAATACAATCAATAAATCAATGTTTCACTCTACCCGTGTTAGATTTATGATATTTATGAATACACTTGACAGAAAAAGATTTGGTCATAAGTCATGAAAGTGGTCCCACCGAGATTTGAACTCGGATCCTTGGATTCAAAGTCCAAAGTGCTAACCATTACACCATGGAACCTCCCATGTGACAGGGGAGCAAATTGCTGCAGCAATGTGGATATTTCACATTTTTTATTTTCTACAGTCAAAGACAAACAGAATTATATAACTTTTCTATTCTGTTCAACTTTTGCCTATTGAACTATGTTAGGGAAGGATGTTGCACAAAGGACTCAAGTAACGCTATGACTCTGTTGAACAGTACTTTTTATGTGAGATAAGATTTTGCAATAAAAGATAAGATTACCCCGTGAATGCAATCTCTTCTGCCAAAATGGAAAGCTCAACCTGGTACAGGTGGGTTGATGGTGTTATGCTTGTCAATCTGGACTCTGAAAACAGGGATCTAAGTACAAAG
The DNA here is from genome assembly GCF_964263255.1 of Lissotriton vulgaris. Taxonomy (NCBI): domain Eukaryota; kingdom Metazoa; phylum Chordata; class Amphibia; order Caudata; family Salamandridae; genus Lissotriton; species Lissotriton vulgaris. The sequence goes on from NW_028240990.1 coordinate 300,491, forward strand.
CTCAGTGGGACTTATCTAAACTTTACGATTTTTTTTCCATTCAGTTCTTAGAAGTATTAATTGGAAAAACATCTCATTTACTTATAAACTTGTACGTATCAACTTATATGTATGTATCTCCCTATATATCGCTATATGTCTATGTATATTTATCGGAAAATATAAATATATACATTATAAAAATACATATAATTAATAGAGGTGAAAATAATGAACAGTTGTTGCCTGTCCGCATTTGAAACATGAGCCTCTTCTCCTTCCTCTTCTATATGTCCTGAAATTGAGATAGTCACTTTTTAATCAATTTTGATCTAACAACATAGTTGATTTGTACAAAGCATATCATACGATCTGTGAATAATTCTAAAAAAGAAAATTAGATCAGTACCTTTGAGGCCTCCAAGCAAAAGCTTATATTTCATGATTGCAGATCGACTGTTGAAAATCAGCATGAGAAATGTTTTATTTCACAATTTCCATACTAATATACAAAAAACATTTGTACTATCTGAATGATACCGTCATTGTGGTTCTCTAGGTTTGATTTAAGAACACATCTCTTTCAAAATGTGCTATATTCGCCTTATCAATAGTGTGGAAATCTTCAAAAAGGAATGCTGGGAATCAGCCCTCTGAAATGCATTTGAGAAAAACAGGATAGGATTGTGTAATGTCGCACTATTTTGTGTAGGAATGTGATGTTATGTGTATTATAAAGTTCGTATTTCTGTAACTTGTTCAAGCTGTTGGACATTTTGAAAGGAGTCAACGTTTGTCTCTTTCAACCTACTGGTGTTGGATTGGAGCTATCAATAACAAAAGATGACAGAAATGTAAAAGGTCGAGATTAGTAAAATAGTACCTCAAAGAATTGGACTGGTACCTTTGCATGCAAAGTCCAAAGTGCCAAGCGTTGCTCTTTGGAGCCACCCATGTGAGAGACAGAGAAATGGATGTAGTAGTTTGGAAATGTAGAATGTTTTAATATTCTTCAGTCAAATATGATCATTATTTTGTAAATTGCATTTACTGATAAACGTTTGCACATTTAACACTGTTATGGAGAATGCAGCTGAAAAGAATCAAATCACATTATAGCTCTTTACACTATGAGCATTCAACTGAGATATCTTTTCATCAATGTAAGAAAAGCCCCCGCACTGATGCGCTCTCTTTTGTCTCAATGGAAAAATCCCTCATGTATGGCAGGGTTCCATGGTGTAATGGTTAGCACTCTGGACTCTGAATCCAGCGATCCGAGTTCAAATCTCTGTGGGACCTGCTTGAATTATGAGATTTAATATTTCACTAATTTCTTAGAATTTGGACTTGGAAAAACATAACGTCAAAGTTTTATACTGAAACTTATCAACGTATAAGTATGTATCTATGTACACATGGCTATATCCATCTAGATAGTGATAATACAATATAAAGAAATGAATTATTCATAAACATAAGTACTGAAGCTGAAAACTAAAAACTGTTCTTTCCCATCCACAATTTAAGCAAGAGGTTCTTTTCCCTTCTCATCTTTATGATCAGTAATAAGATAGTTCATTTTGCTGATTTCTTATCTGACAACATTCTTGACTTACACAGAGCATTTAATTGTGAATTTCTTTGAAAGAGGAATTCAGATTAATACATTTGACATGTCTTTCGAAAGATTCTACTTTGTGGTTATGGATCTACTTTAGAAAAACAGAGTGTAAATATCTGTGTGTCTTAATTTCAAGATTGTTATTTAAAAGTTCATCTCTTCTGTCCCCAAAATACACAATTTGATTCCTCAAGTTTTCTTTTAATGAAGGCTTTCCAATTAAAAAAGTTCCGTGTTCCCCTTATCAATAACAGTAAGATTTAAACAAGTAATATCTTGGATCAGCCTCTTGTGATGAGTTGAGAAAACAGAGTCAGCTCACAAAATATCTCATTATTTTGAGCCATTTTATTTCCATGTTTTCTAAAAGTTCTATCATTTGCTCACATCAAATAGACTTTAAAAATACAATCAATAAATCAATGTTTCACTCTACCCGTGTTAGATTTATGATATTTATGAATACACTTGACAGAAAAAGATTTGGTCATAAGTCATGAAAGTGGTCCCACCGAGATTTGAACTGGGATCCTTGGATTCAAAGTCCAAAGTGCTAACTATTACACCATGGAACCTCCCATGTGACAGGGGAGGAAATTGCTGCATTTGGACATTTCACATTTTTTATTTTCTACAGTCAAAGACAAACAGAATTATATAACTTTTCTATTCTGTTCAACTTTTGCCTATTGAACTATGTTAGGGAAGGATGTTGCACAAAGGACTCAAGTAACGCTATGACTCTGTTGAACAGTACTTTTTATGTGAGATAAGATTTTGCAATAAAAGATAAGATTCCCCCGTGAATGCAATCTCTTCTGCCAAAATGGAAAGCTCAACCTGGTACAGGTGGGTTGATGGTGTTATGCTTGTCAATCTGGACTCTGAAAACAGGGATCTAAGTACAAAGCTCAGTGAGACTTATCTAAACTTTACGATTTTTTTTCCATTCAGTTCTTAGAAGTATTAATTGGAAAAACATCTCATTTACTTATAAACTTGTACGTATCAACTTATATGTATGTATCTCCCTATATATCGCTATATGTCTATGTATATTTATCGGAAAATATAAATATATACATTATAAAAATACATATAATTAATAGAGGTGAAAATAATGAACAGTTGTTGCCTCTCCGCATTTGAAACATGAGCGTCTTCTCCTTCCTCTTCTATATGTCCTGAAATTGAGATAGTCACTTTTTAATCAATTTTGATCTAACAACATAGTTGATTTGTACAAAGCATATCATACGATCTGTGAATAATTCTAAAAAAGAAAATTAGATCAGTACCTTTGAGGCCTCCAAGCAAAAGCTTATATTTCATGATTGCAGATCGACTGTTGAAAATCAGCATGAGAAATGTTTTATTTCACAATTTCCATACTAATATACAAAAAACATTTGTACTATCTGAATGATACCGTCATTGTGGTTCTCTAGGTTTGATTTAAGAACACATCTCTTTCAAAATGTGCTATGTTCGCCTTATCAATAGTGTGGAAATCTTCAAAAAGGAATGCTGGGAATCAGCCCTCTGAAATGCATTTGAGAAAAACAGGATAGGATTTTGTAATGTCGCACTATTTTGTGTAGGAATGTGATGTTATGTGTATTATAAAGTTCGTATTTCTGTAACTTGTTCAAGCTGTTGGACATTTTGAAAGGAGTCAACATTTGTCTCTTTCAACCTACTGGTGTTGGATTGGAGCTATCAATAACAAAATATGACAGAAATGTAAAAGGTCGAGATTAGTAAAATAGTACCTCAAAGAATTGGACTGGTACCTTTGCATGCAAAGTCCAAAGTGCCAAGCGTTGCTCTTTGGAGCCACCCATGTGAGAGACAGAGAAATGGATGTAGTAGTTTGGAAATGTAGAATGTTTTAATATTCTTCAGTCAAATATGATCATTATTTTGTAATTTGCATGTCCTGATAAACGTTTGCACATTTAACACTGTTATGGAGAATGTAGCTGAAAAGAATCAAATCACATTGTAGCTCTTTACACTATGAGCATTCAACTGAGTTATCTTTTCATCAATGTAAGAAAAGCCCCTGCACTGATGCGCTCTCTTTTGTCTCAATGGAAAAATCCCTCATGTATGGCAGGGTTCCATGGTGTAATGGTTAGCACTCTGGACTCTGAATCCAGCGATCCGAGTTCAAATCTCGGTGGGACCTGCTTGAATTATGAGATTTAATATTTCACTAATTTCTTAGAATTTGGACTTGGAAAAACATAACGTCAAAGTTTTATACTGAAACTTATCAACGTATAAGTATGTATCTATGTACAGATGGCTATATCCATCTAGATAGCGATAATACAATATAAAGAAATGAAAAATTCATAAACATAAGTACTGAAGCTGAAAACTAAAAACTGTTCTTTCCCATCCACAATTTAAGCAAGAGGTTCTTTTCCTTTCTCATCTTTATGATCAGTAATAAGATAGTTAATTTTGCTGATTTCTTATCTGACAACATTCTTAACTTACACAGTGCATTTAATTGTGAATTTCTTTGAAAGAGGAATTCAGATTAATACATTTGACATGTCTTTCGAAAGATTCTACTTTGTGGTTATGGATCTACTTTAGAAAAACAGAGTGTAAATATCTGTGTGTCTTAATTTCAAGATTGTTATTTAAAAGTTCATCTCTTCTGTCCCCAAAATACACAATTTGATTCCTCAAGTTTTCTTTTAATGAAGGCTTTCCAATTTAAAAAGTTCCTTGTTCCCCTTATCAATAACAGTACGATTTATACAAGTAATATCTTGCATCAGCTTCTTGTGATGAGTTGAGAAAACAGAGTCAGCTCACAAAATGTCTCATTATTTTGAGCCATTTTATTTCCATGTTTTCTAAAAGTTCTATCATTTGCTCACATCAAATAGACTTTAAAAATACAATCAATAAATTAATGTTTCACTCTACCCGTGTTAGATTTATGATATTTATGAATACACTTGACAGAAAAAGATTTGGTCATAAGTCACGAAAGTGGTCCCACCGAGATTTGAACTCGGATCCTTGGATTCAAAGTCCAAAGTGCTAACCATTACACCATGGAACCTCCCATGTGACAGGGGAGCAAATTGCTGCAGCAATGTGGACATTTCACATTTTTTATTTTCTACAGTCAAAGACAAACAGAATTACATAACTTTTCTATTCTGTTCAACTTTTGCCTATTGAACTATGTTAGGGAAGGATGTTGCACAAAGGACTCAAGTAACGCTATGACTCTGTTGAACAGTACTTTTTATGTGAGATAAGATTTTGCAATAAAAGATAAGATTCCCCCGTGAATGCAATCTCTTCTGCCAAAATGGAAAGCTCAACCTGGTACAGGTGGGTTGATGATGTTATGCTTGTCAATCTGGACTCTGAAAACAGGGATCTAAGTACAAAGCTCAGTGGGACTTATCTAAACTTTACGATTTTTTTTCCATTCAGTTCTTAGAAGTATTAATTGGAAAAACATCTCATTTACTTATAAACTTGTACGTATCAACTTATATGTATGTATCTCCCTATATATCGCTATATGTCTATGTATTTTTATCGGAAAATATAAATATATACATTATAAAAATATGTATAATTAATAGAGGTGAAAATAAAGAACAGTTGTTGCCTCTCCGCATTTGAAACATGAGCTTCTTCTCCTTCCTCTTCTATATGTCCTGAAATTGAGATAGTCACTTTTTAATCAATTTTGATCTAACAGCATAGTTGATTTGTACAAAGCATATCATACGATCTGTGAATAATTCTAAAAAAGAAAATTAGATCAGTACCTTTGAGGCCTCCAAGCAAAAGCTTATATTTCATGATTGCAGATCGACTGTTGAAAATCAGCATGAGAAATGTTTTATTTCACAATTTCCATACTAATATACAAAAAACATTTGTACTATCTGAATGATACCGTCATTGTGGTTCTCTAGGTTTGATTTAAGAACACATCTCTTTCAAAATGTGCTATATTCGCCTTATCAATAGTGTAGAAATCTTCAAAAAGGAATGCTGGGAATCAGCCCTCTGAAATGCATTTGAGAAAAACAGGATAGGATTTTGTAATGTCGCACTATTTTGTGTAGGAATCTGATGTAAAAGTATTATAAAGTTCGTATTTCTGTAACTTGTTCAAGCTGTTGGACATTTTGAAAGGAGTCAACATTTGTCTCGTTCAACCTACTGGTATTGGATTGGAGCTATCAATAACAAAAGATGACAGAAATGTAAAAGGTTGAGATTAGTAAAATAGTACCTCAAAGAATTGGACTGGTACCTTTGCATGCAAAGTCCAAAGTGCCAACCGTTGCTCTTTGGAGCCACCCATGTGAGAGACAGAGAAATGGATGTAGTAGTTTGGAAATGTAGAATGTTTTAATATTCTTCAGTCAAATATGATCATTATTTTGTAAATTGCATGTTCTGATAAACGTTTGCACATTTAACACTGTTATGGAGAATGTAGCTGAAAAGAATCAAATCACATTGTAGCTCTTTACACTATGAGCATTCAACTGAGTTATCTTTTCATCAATGTAAGAAAAGCCCCTGCACTGATGCGCTCTCTTTTGTCTCAATGGAAAAATCCCTCATGTATGGCAGGGTTCCATGGTGTAATGGTTAGCACTCTGGACTCTGAATCCAGCGATCCGAGTTCAAATCTCGGTGGGACCTGCTTGAATTATGAGATTTAATATTTCACTAATTTCTTAGAATTTGGACTTGGAAAAACATAACGTCAAAGTTTTATACTGAAACTTATCAACGTATAAGTATGTATCTATGTACAGATGGCTATATCCATCTAGATAGCGATAATACAATATAAAGAAATGAAAAATTCATAAACATAAGTACTGAAGCTGAAAACTAAAAACTGTTCTTTCCCATCCACAATTTAAGCAAGAGGTTCTTTTCCTTTCTCATCTTTATGATCAGTAATAAGATAGTTAATTTTGCTGATTTCTTATCTGACAACATTCTTAACTTACACAGTGCATTTAATTGTGAATTTCTTTGAAAGAGGAATTCAGATTAATACATTTGACATGTCTTTCGAAAGATTCTACTTTGTGGTTATGGATCTACTTTAGAAAAACAGAGTGTAAATATCTGTGTGTCTTAATTTCAAGATTGTTATTTAAAAGTTCATCTCTTCTGTCCCCAAAATACACAATTTGATTCCTCAAGTTTTCTTTTAATGAAGGCTTTCCAATTTAAAAAGTTCCTTGTTCCCCTTATCAATAACAGTACGATTTATACAAGTAATATCTTGCATCAGCTTCTTGTGATGAGTTGAGAAAACAGAGTCAGCTCACAAAATGTCTCATTATTTTGAGCCATTTTATTTCCATGTTTTCTAAAAGTTCTATCATTTGCTCACATCAAATAGACTTTAAAAATACAATCAATAAATTAATGTTTCACTCTACCCGTGTTAGATTTATGATATTTATGAATACACTTGACAGAAAAAGATTTGGTCATAAGTCACGAAAGTGGTCCCACCGAGATTTGAACTCGGATCCTTGGATTCAAAGTCCAAAGTGCTAACCATTACACCATGGAACCTCCCATGTGACAGCGGAGCAAATTGCTGCAGCAATGTGGACATTTCACATTTTTTATTTTCTACAGTCAAAGACAAACAGAATTACATAACTTTTCTATTCTGTTCAACTTTTGCCTATTGAACTATGTTAGGGAAGGATGTTGCACAAAGGACTCAAGTAACGCTATGACTCTGTTGAACAGTACTTTTTATGTGAGATAAGATTTTGCAATAAAAGATAAGATTCCCCCGTGAATGCAATCTCTTCTGCCAAAATGGAAAGCTCAACCTGGTACAGGTGGGTTGATGATGTTATGCTTGTCAATCTGGACTCTGAAAACAGGGATCTAAGTACAAAGCTCAGTGGGACTTATCTAAACTTTACGATTTTTTTTCCATTCAGTTCTTAGAAGTATTAATTGGAAAAACATCTCATTTACTTATAAACTTGTACGTATCAACTTATATGTATGTATCTCCCTATATATCGCTATATGTCTATGTATTTTTATCGGAAAATATAAATATATACATTATAAAAATATGTATAATTAATAGAGGTGAAAATAAAGAACAGTTGTTGCCTCTCCGCATTTGAAACATGAGCTTCTTCTCCTTCCTCTTCTATATGTCCTGAAATTGAGATAGTCACTTTTTAATCAATTTTGATCTAACAGCATAGTTGATTTGTACAAAGCATATCATACGATCTGTGAATAATTCTAAAAAAGAAAATTAGATCAGTACCTTTGAGGCCTCCAAGCAAAAGCTTATATTTCATGATTGCAGATCGACTGTTGAAAATCAGCATGAGAAATGTTTTATTTCACAATTTCCATACTAATATACAAAAAACATTTGTACTATCTGAATGATACCGTCATTGTGGTTCTCTAGGTTTGATTTAAGAACACATCTCTTTCAAAATGTGCTATATTCGCCTTATCAATAGTGTAGAAATCTTCAAAAAGGAATGCTGGGAATCAGCCCTCTGAAATGCATTTGAGAAAAACAGGATAGGATTTTGTAATGTCGCACTATTTTGTGTAGGAATCTGATGTAAAAGTATTATAAAGGTCGTATTTCTGTAACTTGTTCAAGCTGTTGGACATTTTGAAAGGAGTCAACATTTGTCTCGTTCAACCTACTGGTATTGGATTGGAGCTATCAATAACAAAAGATGACAGAAATGTAAAAGGTTGAGATTAGTAAAATAGTACCTCAAAGAATTGGACTGGTACCTTTGCATGCAAAGTCCAAAGTGCCAACCGTTGCTCTTTGGAGCCACCCATGTGAGAGACAGAGAAATGGATGTAGTAGTTTGGAAATGTAGAATGTTTTAATATTCTTCAGTCAAATATGATCATTATTTTGTAAATTGCATGTTCTGATAAACGTTTGCACATTTAACACTGTTATGGAGAATGTAGCTGAAAAGAATCAAATCACATTGTAGCTCTTTACACTATGAGCATTCAACTGAGTTATCTTTTCATCAATGTAAGAAAAGCCCCTGCACTGATGCGCTCTCTTTTGTCTCAATGGAAAAATCCCTCATGTATGGCAGGGTTCCATGGTGTAATGGTTAGCACTCTGGACTCTGAATCCAGCGATCCGAGTTCAAATCTCGGTGGGACCTGCTTGAATTATGAGATTTAATATTTCACTAATTTCTTAGAATTTGGACTTGGAAAAACATAACGTCAAAGTTTTATACTGAAACTTATCAACGTATAAGTATGTATCTATGTACAGATGGCTATATCCATCTAGATAGCGATAATACAATATAAAGAAATGAAAAATTCATAAACATAAGTACTGAAGCTGAAAACTAAAAACTGTTCTTTCCCATCCACAATTTAAGCAAGAGGTTCTTTTCCTTTCTCATCTTTATGATCAGCAATAAGATAGTTAATTTTGCTGATTTCTTATCTGACAACATTCTTAACTTACACAGTGCATTTAATTGTGAATTTCTTTGAAAGAGGAATTCAGATTAATACATTTGACATGTCTTTCGAAAGATTCTACTTTGTGGTTATGGATCTACTTTAGAAAAACAGAGTGTAAATATCTGTGTGTCTTAATTTCAAGATTGTTATTTAAAAGTTCATCTCTTCTGTCCCCAAAATACACAATTTGATTCCTCAAGTTTTCTTTTAATGAAGGCTTTCCAATTTAAAAAGTTCCTTGTTCCCCTTATCAATAACAGTACGATTTATACAAGTAATATCTTGCATCAGCTTCTTGTGATGAGTTGAGAAAACAGAGTCAGCTCACAAAATGTCTCATTATTTTGAGCCATTTTATTTCCATGTTTTCTAAAAGTTCTATCATTTGCTCACATCAAATAGACTTTAAAAATACAATCAATAAATTAATGTTTCACTCTACCCGTGTTAGATTTATGATATTTATGAATACACTTGACAGAAAAAGATTTGGTCATAAGTCACGAAAGTGGTCCCACCGAGATTTGAACTCGGATCCTTGGATTCAAAGTCCAAAGTGCTAACCATTACACCATGGAACCTCCCATGTGACAGGGGAGCAAATTGCTGCAGCAATGTGGACATTTCACATTTTTTATTTTCTACAGTCAAAGACAAACAGAATTACATAACTTTTCTATTCTGTTCAACTTTTGCCTATTGAACTATGTTAGGGAAGGATGTTGCACAAAGGACTCAAGTAACGCTATGACTCTGTTGAACAGTACTTTTTATGTGAGATAAGATTTTGCAATAAAAGATAAGATTCCCCCGTGAATGCAATCTCTTCTGCCAAAATGGAAAGCTCAACCTGGTACAGGTGGGTTGATGGTGTTATGCTTGTCAATCTGGACTCTGAAAACAGGGATCTAAGTACAAAGCTCAGTGGGACTTATCTAAACTTTACGATTTTTTTTCCATTCAGTTCTTAGAAGTATTAATTGGAAAAACATCTCATTTACTTATAAACTTGTACGTATCAACTTATATGTATGTATCTCCCTATATATCGCTATATGTCTATGTATTTTTATCGGAAAATATAAATATATACATTATAAAAATATGTATAATTAATAGAGGTGAAAATAAAGAACAGTTGTTGCCTCTCCGCATTTGAAACATGAGCTTCTTCTCCTTCCTCTTCTATATGTCCTGAAATTGAGATAGTCACTTTTTAATCAATTTTGACCTAACAGCATAGTTGATTTGTACAAAGCATATCATACGATCTGTGAATAATTCTAAAAAAAGAAAATTAGATCAGTACCTTTGAGGCCTCCAAGCAAAAGCTTATATTTCATGATTGCAGATCGACTGTTGAAAATCAGCATGAGAAATGTTTTATTTCACAATTTCCATACTAATATACAAAAAACATTTGTACTATCTGAATGATACCGTCATTGTGGTTCTCTAGGTTTGATTTAAGAACACATCTCTTTCAAAATGTGCTATATTCGCCTTATCAATAGTGTAGAAATCTTCAAAAAGGAATGCTGGGAATCAGCCCTCTGAAATGCATTTGAGAAAAACAGGATAGGATTTTGTAATGTCGCACTATTTTGTGTAGGAATCTGATGTAAAAGTATTATAAAGTTCGTATTTCTGTAACTTGTTCAAGCTGTTGGACATTTTGAAAGGAGTCAACATTTGTCTCGTTCAACCTACTGGTATTGGATTGGAGCTATCAATAACAAAAGATGACAGAAATGTAAAAGGTTGAGATTAGTAAAATAGTACCTCAAAGAATTGGACTGGTACCTTTGCATGCAAAGTCCAAAGTGCCAACCGTTGCTCTTTGGAGCCACCCATGTGAGAGACAGAGAAATGGATGTAGTAGTTTGGAAATGTAGAATGTTTTAATATTCTTCAGTCAAATATGATCATTATTTTGTAAATTGCATGTCCTGATAAACGTTTGCACATTTAACACTGTTATGGAGAATGTAGCTGAAAAGAATCAAATCACATTGTAGCTCTTTACACTATGAGCATTCAACTGAGTTATCTTTTCATCAATGTAAGAAAAGCCCCTGCACTGATGCGCTCTCTTTTGTCTCAATGGAAAAATCCCTCATGTATGGCAGGGTTCCATGGTGTAATGGTTAGCACTCTGGACTCTGAATCCAGCGATCCGAGTTCAAATCTCGGTGGGACCTGCTTGAATTATGAGATTTAATATTTCACTAATTTCTTAGAATTTGGACTTGGAAAAACATAACGTCAAAGTTTTATACTGAAACTTATCAACGTATAAGTATGTATCTATGTACAGATGGCTATATCCATCTAGATAGCGATAATACAATATAAAGAAATGAAAAATTCATAAACATAAGTACTGAAGCTGAAAACTAAAAACTGTTCTTTCCCATCCACAATTTAAGCAAGAGGTTCTTTTCCTTTCTCATCTTTATGATCAGTAATAAGATAGTTAATTTTGCTGATTTCTTATCTGACAACATTCTTAACTTACACAGTGCATTTAATTGTGAATTTCTTTGAAAGAGGAATTCAGATTAATACATTTGACATGTCTTTCGAAAGATTCTACTTTGTGGTTATGGATCTACTTTAGAAAAACAGAGTGTAAATATCTGTGTGTCTTAATTTCAAGATTGTTATTTAAAAGTTCATCTCTTCTGTCCCCAAAATACACAATTTGATTCCTCAAGTTTTCTTTTAATGAAGGCTTTCCAATTTAAAAAGTTCCTTGTTCCCCTTATCAATAACAGTACGATTTATACAAGTAATATCTTGCATCAGCTTCTTGTGATGAGTTGAGAAAACAGAGTCAGCTCACAAAATGTCCCATTATTTTGAGCCATTTTATTTCCATGTTTTCTAAAAGTTCTATCATTTGCTCACATCAAATAGACTTTAAAAATACAATCAATAAATTAATGTTTCACTCTACCCGTGTTAGATTTATGATATTTATGAATACACTTGACAGAAAAAGATTTGGTCATAAGTCACGAAAGTGGTCCCACCGAGATTTGAACTCGGATCCTTGGATTCAAAGTCCAAAGTGCTAACCATTACACCATGGAACCTCCCATGTGACAGGGGAGCAAATTGCTGCAGCAATGTGGACATTTCACATTTTTTATTTTCTACAGTCAAAGACAAACAGAATTACATAACTTTTCTATTCTGTTCAACTTTTGCCTATTGAACTATGTTAGGGAAGGATGTTGCACAAAGGACTCAAGTAACGCTATGACTCTGTTGAACAGTACTTTTTATGTGAGATAAGATTTTGCAATAAAAGATAAGATTCCCCCGTGAATGCAATCTCTTCTGCCAAAATGGAAAGCTCAACCTGGTACAGGTGGGTTGATGGTGTTATGCTTGTCAATCTGGACTCTGAAAACAGGGATCTAAGTACAAAGCTCAGTGGGACTTATCTAAACTTTACGATTTTTTTTCCATTCAGTTCTTAGAAGTATTAATTGGAAAAACATCTCATTTACTTATAAACTTGTACGTATCAACTTATATGTATGTATCTCCCTATATATCGCTATATGTCTATGTATTTTTATCGGAAAATATAAATATATACATTATAAAAATATGTATAATTAATAGAGGTGAAAATAAAGAACAGTTGTTGCCTCTCCGCATTTGAAACATGAGCTTCTTCTCCTTCCTCTTCTATATGTCCTGAAATTGAGATAGTCACTTTTTAATCAATTTTGACCTAACAGCATAGTTGATTTGTACAAAGCATATCATACGATCTGTGAATAATTCTAAAAAAAGAAAATTAGATCAGTACCTTTGAGGCCTCCAAGCAAAAGCTTATATTTCATGATTGCAGATCGACTGTTGAAAATCAGCATGAGAAATGTTTTATTTCACAATTTCCATACTAATATACAAAAAACATTTGTACTATCTGAATGATACCGTCATTGTGGTTCTCTAGGTTTGATTTAAGAACACATCTCTTTCAAAATGTGCTATATTCGCCTTATCAATAGTGTAGAAATCTTCAAAAAGGAATGCTGGGAATCAGCCCTCTGAAATGCATTTGAGAAAAACAGGATAGGATTTTGTAATGTCGCACTATTTTGTGTAGGAATCTGATGTAAAAGTATTATAAAGTTCGTATTTCTGTAACTTGTTCAAGCTGTTGGACATTTTGAAAGGAGTCAACATTTGTCTCGTTCAACCTACTGGTATTGGATTGGAGCTATCAATAACAAAAGATGACAGAAATGTAAAAGGTTGAGATTAGTAAAATAGTACCTCAAAGAATTGGACTGGTACCTTTGCATGCAAAGTCCAAAGTGCCAACCGTTGCTCTTTGGAGCCACCCATGTGAGAGACAGAGAAATGGATGTAGTAGTTTGGAAATGTAGAATGTTTTAATATTCTTCAGTCAAATATGATCATTATTTTGTAAATTGCATGTCCTGATAAACGTTTGCACATTTAACACTGTTATGGAGAATGTAGCTGAAAAGAATCAAATCACATTGTAGCTCTTTACACTATGAGCATTCAACTGAGTTATCTTTTCATCAATGTAAGAAAAGCCCCTGCACTGATGCGCTCTCTTTTGTCTCAATGGAAAAATCCCTCATGTATGGCAGGGTTCCATGGTGTAATGGTTAGCACTCTGGACTCTGAATCCAGCGATCCGAGTTCAAATCTCGGTGGGACCTGCTTGAATTATGAGATTTAATATTTCACTAATTTCTTAGAATTTGGACTTGGAAAAACATAACGTCAAAGTTTTATACTGAAACTTATCAACGTATAAGTATGTATCTATGTACAGATGGCTATATCCATCTAGATAGCGATAATACAATATAAAGAAATGAAAAATTCATAAACATAAGTACTGAAGCTGAAAACTAAAAACTGTTCTTTCCCATCCACAATTTAAGCAAGAGGTTCTTTTCCTTTCTCATCTTTATGATCAGTAATAAGATAGTTAATTTTGCTGATTTCTTATCTGACAACATTCTTAACTTACACAGTGCATTTAATTGTGAATTTCTTTGAAAGAGGAATTCAGATTAATACATTTGACATGTCTTTCGAAAGATTCTACTTTGTGGTTATGGATCTACTTTAGAAAAACAGAGTGTAAATATCTGTGTGTCTTAATTTCAAGATTGTTATTTAAAAGTTCATCTCTTCTGTCCCCAAAATACACAATTTGATTCCTCAAGTTTTCTTTTAATGAAGGCTTTCCAATTTAAAAAGTTCCTTGTTCCCCTTATCAATAACAGTACGATTTATACAAGTAATATCTTGCATCAGCTTCTTGTGATGAGTTGAGAAAACAGAGTCAGCTCACAAAATGTCCCATTATTTTGAGCCATTTTATTTCCATGTTTTCTAAAAGTTCTATCATTTGCTCACATCAAATAGACTTTAAAAATACAATCAATAAATTAATGTTTCACTCTACCCGTGTTAGATTTATGATATTTATGAATACACTTGACAGAAAAAGATTTGGTCATAAGTCACGAAAGTGGTCCCACCGAGATTTGAACTCGGATCCTTGGATTCAAAGTCCAAAGTGCTAACCATTACACCATGGAACCTCCCATGTGACAGGGGAGCAAATTGCTGCAGCAATGTGGACATTTCACATTTTTTATTTTCTACAGTCAAAGACAAACAGAATTACATAACTTTTCTATTCTGTTCAACTTTTGCCTATTGAACTATGTTAGGGAAGGATGTTGCACAAAGGACTCAAGTAACGCTATGACTCTGTTGAACAGTACTTTTTATGTGAGATAAGATTTTGCAATAAAAGATAAGATTCCCCCGTGAATGCAATCTCTTCTGCCAAAATGGAAAGCTCAACCTGGTACAGGTGGGTTGATGGTGTTATGCTTGTCAATCTGGACTCTGAAAACAGGGATCTAAGTACAAAGCTCAGTGGGACTTATCTAAACTTTACGATTTTTTTTCCATTCAGTTCTTAGAAGTATTAATTGGAAAAACATCTCATTTACTTATAAACTTGTACGTATCAACTTATATGTATGTATCTCCCTATATATCGCTATATGTCTATGTATTTTTATCGGAAAATATAAATATATACATTATAAAAATATGTATAATTAATAGAGGTGAAAATAAAGAACAGTTGTTGCCTCTCCGCATTTGAAACATGAGCTTCTTCTCCTTCCTCTTCTATATGTCCTGAAATTGAGATAGTCACTTTTTAATCAATTTTGACCTAACAGCATAGTTGATTTGTACAAAGCATATCATACGATCTGTGAATAATTCTAAAAAAAGAAAATTAGATCAGTACCTTTGAGGCCTCCAAGCAAAAGCTTATATTTCATGATTGCAGATCGACTGTTGAAAATCAGCATGAGAAATGTTTTATTTCACAATTTCCATACTAATATACAAAAAACATTTGTACTATCTGAATGATACCGTCATTGTGGTTCTCTAGGTTTGATTTAAGAACACATCTCTTTCAAAATGTGCTATATTCGCCTTATCAATAGTGTAGAAATCTTCAAAAAGGAATGCTGGGAATCAGCCCTCTGAAATGCATTTGAGAAAAACAGGATAGGATTTTGTAATGTCGCACTATTTTGTGTAGGAATCTGATGTAAAAGTATTATAAAGTTCGTATTTCTGTAACTTGTTCAAGCTGTTGGACATTTTGAAAGGAGTCAACATTTGTCTCGTTCAACCTACTGGTATTGGATTGGAGCTATCAATAACAAAAGATGACAGAAATGTAAAAGGTTGAGATTAGTAAAATAGTACCTCAAAGAATTGGACTGGTACCTTTGCATGCAAAGTCCAAAGTGCCAACCGTTGCTCTTTGGAGCCACCCATGTGAGAGACAGAGAAATGGATGTAGTAGTTTGGAAATGTAGAATGTTTTAATATTCTTCAGTCAAATATGATCATTATTTTGTAAATTGCATGTCCTGATAAACGTTTGCACATTTAACACTGTTATGGAGAATGTAGCTGAAAAGAATCAAATCACATTGTAGCTCTTTACACTATGAGCATTCAACTGAGTTATCTTTTCATCAATGTAAGAAAAGCCCCTGCACTGATGCGCTCTCTTTTGTCTCAATGGAAAAATCCCTCATGTATGGCAGGGTTCCATGGTGTAATGGTTAGCACTCTGGACTCTGAATCCAGCGATCCGAGTTCAAATCTCGGTGGGACCTGCTTGAATTATGAGATTTAAAATTTCACTAATTTCTTAGAATTTGGACTTGGAAAAACATAACGTCAAAGTTTTATACTGAAACTTATCAACGTATAAGTATGTATCTATGTACAGATGGCTATATCCATCTAGATAGCGATAATACAATATAAAGAAATGAAAAATTCATAAACATAAGTACTGAAGCTGAAAACTAAAAACTGTTCTTTCCCATCCACAATTTAAGCAAGAGGTTCTTTTCCTTTCTCATCTTTATGATCAGTAATAAGATAGTTAATTTTGCTGATTTCTTATCTGACAACATTCTTAACTTACACAGTGCATTTAATTGTGAATTTCTTTGAAAGAGGAATTCAGATTAATACATTTGACATGTCTTTCGAAAGATTCTACTTTGTGGTTATGGATCTACTTTAGAAAAACAGAGTGTAAATATCTGTGTGTCTTAATTTCAAGATTGTTATTTAAAAGTTCATCTCTTCTGTCCCCAAAATACACAATTTGATTCCTCAAGTTTTCTTTTAATGAAGGCTTTCCAATTTAAAAAGTTCCTTGTTCCCCTTATCAATAACAGTACGATTTATACAAGTAATATCTTGCATCAGCTTCTTGTGATGAGTTGAGAAAACAGAGTCAGCTCACAAAATGTCTCATTATTTTGAGCCATTTTATTTCCATGTTTTCTAAAAGTTCTATCATTTGCTCACATCAAATAGACTTTAAAAATACAATCAATAAATTAATGTTTCACTCTACCCGTGTTAGATTTATGATATTTATGAATACACTTGACAGAAAAAGATTTGGTCATAAGTCACGAAAGTGGTCCCACCGAGATTTGAACTCGGATCCTTGGATTCAAAGTCCAAAGTGCTAACCATTACACCATGGAACCTCCCATGTGACAGGGGAGCAAATTGCTGCAGCAATGTGGACATTTCACATTTTTTATTTTCTACAGTCAAAGACAAACAGAATTACATAACTTTTCTATTCTGTTCAACTTTTGCCTATTGAACTATGTTAGGGAAGGATGTTGCACAAAGGACTCAAGTAACGCTATGACTCTGTTGAACAGTACTTTTTATGTGAGATAAGATTTTGCAATAAAAGATAAGATTCCCCCGTGAATGCAATCTCTTCTGCCAAAATGGAAAGCTCAACCTGGTACAGGTGGGTTGATGGTGTTATGCTTGTCAATCTGGACTCTGAAAACAGGGATCTAAGTACAAAGCTCAGTGGGACTTATCTAAACTTTACGATTTTTTTTCCATTCAGTTCTTAGAAGTATTAATTGGAAAAACATCTCATTTACTTATAAACTTGTACGTATCAACTTATATGTATGTATCTCCCTATATATCGCTATATGTCTATGTATTTTTATCGGAAAATATAAATATATACATTATAAAAATATGTATAATTAATAGAGGTGAAAATAAAGAACAGTTGTTGCCTCTCCGCATTTGAAACATGAGCTTCTTCTCCTTCCTCTTCTATATGTCCTGAAATTGAGAGAGTCACTTTTTAATCAATTTTGATCTAACAGCATAGTTGATTTGTACAAAGCATATCATACGATCTGTGAATAATTCTAAAAAAGAAAATTAGATCAGTACCTTTGAGGCCTCCAAGCAAAAGCTTATATTTCATGATTGCAGATCGACTGTTGAAAATCAGCATGAGAAATGTTTTATTTCACAATTTCCATACTAATATACAAAAAACATTTGTACTATCTGAATGATACCGTCATTGTGGTTCTCTAGGTTTGATTTAAGAACACATCTCTTTCAAAATGTGCTATATTCGCCTTATCAATAGTGTAGAAATCTTCAAAAAGGAATGCTGGGAATCAGCCCTCTGAAATGCATTTGAGAAAAACAGGATAGGATTTTGTAATGTCGCACTATTTTGTGTAGGAATCTGATGTAAAAGTATTATAAAGTTCGTATTTCTGTAACTTGTTCAAGCTGTTGGACATTTTGAAAGGAGTCAACATTTGTCTCGTTCAACCTACTGGTATTGGATTGGAGCTATCAATAACAAAAGATGACAGAAATGTAAAAGGTTGAGATTAGTAAAATAGTACCTCAAAGAATTGGACTGGTACCTTTGCATGCAAAGTCCAAAGTGCCAACCGTTGCTCTTTGGAGCCACCCATGTGAGAGACAGAGAAATGGATGTAGTAGTTTGGAAATGTAGAATGTTTTAATATTCTTCAGTCAAATATGATCATTATTTTGTAAATTGCATGTTCTGATAAACGTTTGCACATTTAACACTGTTATGGAGAATGTAGCTGAAAAGAATCAAATCACATTGTAGCTCTTTACACTATGAGCATTCAACTGAGTTATCTTTTCATCAATGTAAGAAAAGCCCCTGCACTGATGCGCTCTCTTTTGTCTCAATGGAAAAATCCCTCATGTATGGCAGGGTTCCATGGTGTAATGGTTAGCACTCTGGACTCTGAATCCAGCGATCCGAGTTCAAATCTCGGTGGGACCTGCTTGAATTATGAGATTTAATATTTCACTAATTTCTTAGAATTTGGACTTGGAAAAACATAACGTCAAAGTTTTATACTGAAACTTATCAACGTATAAGTATGTATCTATGTACAGATGGCTATATCCATCTAGATAGCGATAATACAATATAAAGAAATGAAAAATTCATAAACATAAGTACTGAAGCTGAAAACTAAAAACTGTTCTTTCCCATCCACAATTTAAGCAAGAGGTTCTTTTCCTTTCTCATCTTTATGATCAGTAATAAGATAGTTAATTTTGCTGATTTCTTATCTGACAACATTCTTAACTTACACAGTGCATTTAATTGTGAATTTCTTTGAAAGAGGAATTCAGATTAATACATTTGACATGTCTTTCGAAAGATTCTACTTTGTGGTTATGGATCTACTTTAGAAAAACAGAGTGTAAATATCTGTGTGTCTTAATTTCAAGATTGTTATTTAAAAGTTCATCTCTTCTGTCCCCAAAATACACAATTTGATTCCTCAAGTTTTCTTTTAATGAAGGCTTTCCAATTTAAAAAGTTCCTTGTTCCCCTTATCAATAACAGTACGATTTATACAAGTAATATCTTGCATCAGCTTCTTGTGATGAGTTGAGAAAACAGAGTCAGCTCACAAAATGTCTCATTATTTTGAGCCATTTTATTTCCATGTTTTCTAAAAGTTCTATCATTTGCTCACATCAAATAGACTTTAAAAATACAATCAATAAATTAATGTTTCACTCTACCCGTGTTAGATTTATGATATTTATGAATACACTTGACAGAAAAAGATTTGGTCATAAGTCACGAAAGTGGTCCCACCGAGATTTGAACTCGGATCCTTGGATTCAAAGTCCAAAGTGCTAACCATTACACCATGGAACCTCCCATGTGACAGGGGAGCAAATTGCTGCAGCAATGTGGACATTTCACATTTTTTATTTTCTACAGTCAAAGACAAACAGAATTACATAACTTTTCTATTCTGTTCAACTTTTGCCTATTGAACTATGTTAGGGAAGGATGTTGCACAAAGGACTCAAGTAACGCTATGACTCTGTTGAACAGTACTTTTTATGTGAGATAAGATTTTGCAATAAAAGATAAGATTCCCCCGTGAATGCAATCTCTTCTGCCAAAATGGAAAGCTCAACCTGGTACAGGTGGGTTGATGGTGTTATGCTTGTCAATCTGGACTCTGAAAACAGGGATCTAAGTACAAAGCTCAGTGGGACTTATCTAAACTTTACGATTTTTTTTCCATTCAGTTCTTAGAAGTATTAATTGGAAAAACATCTCATTTACTTATAAACTTGTACGTATCAACTTATATGTATGTATCTCCCTATATATCGCTATATGTCTATGTATTTTTATCGGAAAATATAAATATATACATTATAAAAATATGTATAATTAATAGAGGTGAAAATAAAGAACAGTTGTTGCCTCTCCGCATTTGAAACATGAGCTTCTTCTCCTTCCTCTTCTATATGTCCTGAAATTGAGATAGTCACTTTTTAATCAATTTTGACCTAACAGCATAGTTGATTTGTACAAAGCATATCATACGATCTGTGAATAATTCTAAAAAAAGAAAATTAGATCAGTACCTTTGAGGCCTCCAAGCAAAAGCTTATATTTCATGATTGCAGATCGACTGTTGAAAATCAGCATGAGAAATGTTTTATTTCACAATTTCCATACTAATATACAAAAAACATTTGTACTATCTGAATGATACCGTCATTGTGGTTCTCTAGGTTTGATTTAAGAACACATCTCTTTCAAAATGTGCTATATTCGCCTTATCAATAGTGTAGAAATCTTCAAAAAGGAATGCTGGGAATCAGCCCTCTGAAATGCATTTGAGAAAAACAGGATAGGATTTTGTAATGTCGCACTATTTTGTGTAGGAATCTGATGTAAAAGTATTATAAAGTTCGTATTTCTGTAACTTGTTCAAGCTGTTGGACATTTTGAAAGGAGTCAACATTTGTCTCGTTCAACCTACTGGTATTGGATTGGAGCTATCAATAACAAAAGATGACAGAAATGTAAAAGGTTGAGATTAGTAAAATAGTACCTCAAAGAATTGGACTGGTACCTTTGCATGCAAAGTCCAAAGTGCCAACCGTTGCTCTTTAGAGCCACCCATGTGAGAGACAGAGAAATGGATGTAGTAGTTTGGAAATGTAGAATGTTTTAATATTCTTCAGTCAAATATGATCATTATTTTGTAAATTGCATGTCCTGATAAACGTTTGCACATTTAACACTGTTATGGAGAATGTAGCTGAAAAGAATCAAATCACATTGTAGCTCTTTACACTATGAGCATTCAACTGAGTTATCTTTTCATCAATGTAAGAAAAGCCCCTGCACTGATGCGCTCTCTTTTGTCTCAATGGAAAAATCCCTCATGTATGGCAGGGTTCCATGGTGTAATGGTTAGCACTCTGGACTCTGAATCCAGCGATCCGAGTTCAAATCTCGGTGGGACCTGCTTGAATTATGAGATTTAATATTTCACTAATTTCTTAGAATTTGGACTTGGAAAAACATAACGTCAAAGTTTTATACTGAAACTTATCAACGTATAAGTATGTATCTATGTACAGATGGCTATATCCATCTAGATAGCGATAATACAATATAAAGAAATGAAAAATTCATAAACATAAGTACTGAAGCTGAAAACTAAAAACTGTTCTTTCCCATCCACAATTTAAGCAAGAGGTTCTTTTCCTTTCTCATCTTTATGATCAGTAATAAGATAGTTAATTTTGCTGATTTCTTATCTGACAACATTCTTAACTTACACAGTGCATTTAATTGTGAATTTCTTTGAAAGAGGAATTCAGATTAATACATTTGACATGTCTTTCGAAAGATTCTACTTTGTGGTTATGGATCTACTTTAGAAAAACAGAGTGTAAATATCTGTGTGTCTTAATTTCAAGATTGTTATTTAAAAGTTCATCTCTTCTGTCCCCAAAATACACAATTTGATTCCTCAAGTTTTCTTTTAATGAAGGCTTTCCAATTTAAAAAGTTCCTTGTTCCCC
This sequence comes from Lissotriton vulgaris, assembly GCF_964263255.1. Lineage (NCBI taxonomy): Eukaryota > Metazoa > Chordata > Amphibia > Caudata > Salamandridae > Lissotriton > Lissotriton vulgaris. The sequence goes on from NW_028240990.1 coordinate 322,464, forward strand.
TTATCAATAACAGTACGATTTATACAAGTAATATCTTGCATCAGCTTCTTGTGATGAGTTGAGAAAACAGAGTCAGCTCACAAAATGTCTCATTATTTTGAGCCATTTTATTTCCATGTTTTCTAAAAGTTCTATCATTTGCTCACATCAAATAGACTTTAACAATACAATCAATAAATTAATGTTTCACTCTACCCGTGTTAGATTTATGATATTTATGAATACACTTGACAGAAAAAGATTTGGTCATAAGTCACGAAAGTGGTCCCACCGAGATTTGAACTCGGATCCTTGGATTCAAAGTCCAAAGTGCTAACCATTACACCATGGAACCTCCCATGTGACAGGGGAGCAAATTGCTGCAGCAATGTGGACATTTCACATTTTTTATTTTCTACAGTCAAAGACAAACAGAATTACATAACTTTTCTATTCTGTTCAACTTTTGCCTATTGAACTATGTTAGGGAAGGATGTTGCACAAAGGACTCAAGTAACGCTATGACTCTGTTGAACAGTACTTTTTATGTGAGATAAGATTTTGCAATAAAAGATAAGATTCCCCCGTGAATGCAATCTCTTCTGCCAAAATGGAAAGCTCAACCTGGTACAGGTGGGTTGATGGTGTTATGCTTGTCAATCTGGACTCTGAAAACAGGGATCTAAGTACAAAGCTCAGTGGGACTTATCTAAACTTTACGATTTTTTTTCCATTCAGTTCTTAGAAGTATTAATTGGAAAAACATCTCATTTACTTATAAACTTGTACGTATCAACTTATATGTATGTATCTCCCTATATATCGCTATATGTCTATGTATTTTTATCGGAAAATATAAATATATACATTATAAAAATATGTATAATTAATAGAGGTGAAAATAAAGAACAGTTGTTGCCTCTCCGCATTTGAAACATGAGCTTCTTCTCCTTCCTCTTCTATATGTCCTGAAATTGAGATAGTCACTTTTTAATCAATTTTGACCTAACAGCATAGTTGATTTGTACAAAGCATATCATACGATCTGTGAATAATTCTAAAAAAAGAAAATTAGATCAGTACCTTTGAGGCCTCCAAGCAAAAGCTTATATTTCATGATTGCAGATCGACTGTTGAAAATCAGCATGAGAAATGTTTTATTTCACAATTTCCATACTAATATACAAAAAACATTTGTACTATCTGAATGATACCGTCATTGTGGTTCTCTAGGTTTGATTTAAGAACACATCTCTTTCAAAATGTGCTATATTCGCCTTATCAATAGTGTAGAAATCTTCAAAAAGGAATGCTGGGAATCAGCCCTCTGAAATGCATTTGAGAAAAACAGGATAGGATTTTGTAATGTCGCACTATTTTGTGTAGGAATCTGATGTAAAAGTATTATAAAGTTCGTATTTCTGTAACTTGTTCAAGCTGTTGGACATTTTGAAAGGAGTCAACATTTGTCTCGTTCAACCTACTGGTATTGGATTGGAGCTATCAATAACAAAAGATGACAGAAATGTAAAAGGTTGAGATTAGTAAAATAGTACCTCAAAGAATTGGACTGGTACCTTTGCATGCAAAGTCCAAAGTGCCAACCGTTGCTCTTTGGAGCCACCCATGTGAGAGACAGAGAAATGGATGTAGTAGTTTGGAAATGTAGAATGTTTTAATATTCTTCAGTCAAATATGATCATTATTTTGTAAATTGCATGTCCTGATAAACGTTTGCACATTTAACACTGTTATGGAGAATGTAGCTGAAAAGAATCAAATCACATTGTAGCTCTTTACACTATGAGCATTCAACTGAGTTATCTTTTCATCAATGTAAGAAAAGCCCCTGCACTGATGCGCTCTCTTTTGTCTCAATGGAAAAATCCCTCATGTATGGCAGGGTTCCATGGTGTAATGGTTAGCACTCTGGACTCTGAATCCAGCGATCCGAGTTCAAATCTCGGTGGGACCTGCTTGAATTATGAGATTTAATATTTCACTAATTTCTTAGAATTTGGACTTGGAAAAACATAACGTCAAAGTTTTATACTGAAACTTATCAACGTATAAGTATGTATCTATGTACAGATGGCTATATCCATCTAGATAGCGATAATACAATATAAAGAAATGAAAAATTCATAAACATAAGTACTGAAGCTGAAAACTAAAAACTGTTCTTTCCCATCCACAATTTAAGCAAGAGGTTCTTTTCCTTTCTCATCTTTATGATCAGTAATAAGATAGTTAATTTTGCTGATTTCTTATCTGACAACATTCTTAACTTACACAGTGCATTTAATTGTGAATTTCTTTGAAAGAGGAATTCAGATTAATACATTTGACATGTCTTTCGAAAGATTCTACTTTGTGGTTATGGATCTACTTTAGAAAAACAGAGTGTAAATATCTGTGTGTCTTAATTTCAAGATTGTTATTTAAAAGTTCATCTCTTCTGTCCCCAAAATACACAATTTGATTCCTCAAGTTTTCTTTTAATGAAGGCTTTCCAATTTAAAAAGTTCCTTGTTCCCCTTATCAATAACAGTACGATTTATACAAGTAATATCTTGCATCAGCTTCTTGTGATGAGTTGAGAAAACAGAGTCAGCTCACAAAATGTCTCATTATTTTGAGCCATTTTATTTCCATGTTTTCTAAAAGTTCTATCATTTGCTCACATCAAATAGACTTTAACAATACAATCAATAAATTAATGTTTCACTCTACCCGTGTTAGATTTATGATATTTATGAATACACTTGACAGAAAAAGATTTGGTCATAAGTCACGAAAGTGGTCCCACCGAGATTTGAACTCGGATCCTTGGATTCAAAGTCCAAAGTGCTAACCATTACACCATGGAACCTCCCATGTGACAGGGGAGCAAATTGCTGCAGCAATGTGGACATTTCACATTTTTTATTTTCTACAGTCAAAGACAAACAGAATTACATAACTTTTCTATTCTGTTCAACTTTTGCCTATTGAACTATGTTAGGGAAGGATGTTGCACAAAGGACTCAAGTAACGCTATGACTCTGTTGAACAGTACTTTTTATGTGAGATAAGATTTTGCAATAAAAGATAAGATTCCCCCGTGAATGCAATCTCTTCTGCCAAAATGGAAAGCTCAACCTGGTACAGGTGGGTTGATGGTGTTATGCTTGTCAATCTGGACTCTGAAAACAGGGATCTAAGTACAAAGCTCAGTGGGACTTATCTAAACTTTACGATTTTTTTTCCATTCAGTTCTTAGAAGTATTAATTGGAAAAACATCTCATTTACTTATAAACTTGTACGTATCAACTTATATGTATGTATCTCCCTATATATCGCTATATGTCTATGTATTTTTATCGGAAAATATAAATATATACATTATAAAAATATGTATAATTAATAGAGGTGAAAATAAAGAACAGTTGTTGCCTCTCCGCATTTGAAACATGAGCTTCTTCTCCTTCCTCTTCTATATGTCCTGAAATTGAGATAGTCACTTTTTAATCAATTTTGACCTAACAGCATAGTTGATTTGTACAAAGCATATCATACGATCTGTGAATAATTCTAAAAAAAGAAAATTAGATCAGTACCTTTGAGGCCTCCAAGCAAAAGCTTATATTTCATGATTGCAGATCGACTGTTGAAAATCAGCATGATAAATGTTTTATTTCACAATTTCCATACTAATATACAAAAAACATTTGTACTATCTGAATGATACCGTCATTGTGGTTCTCTAGGTTTGATTTAAGAACACATCTCTTTCAAAATGTGCTATATTCGCCTTATCAATAGTGTAGAAATCTTCAAAAAGGAATGCTGGGAATCAGCCCTCTGAAATGCATTTGAGAAAAACAGGATAGGATTTTGTAATGTCGCACTATTTTGTGTAGGAATCTGATGTAAAAGTATTATAAAGTTCGTATTTCTGTAACTTGTTCAAGCTGTTGGACATTTTGAAAGGAGTCAACATTTGTCTCGTTCAACCTACTGGTATTGGATTGGAGCTATCAATAACAAAAGATGACAGAAATGTAAAAGGTTGAGATTAGTAAAATAGTACCTCAAAGAATTGGACTGGTACCTTTGCATGCAAAGTCCAAAGTGCCAACCGTTGCTCTTTGGAGCCACCCATGTGAGAGACAGAGAAATGGATGTAGTAGTTTGGAAATGTAGAATGTTTTAATATTCTTCAGTCAAATATGATCATTATTTTGTAAATTGCATGTCCTGATAAACGTTTGCACATTTAACACTGTTATGGAGAATGTAGCTGAAAAGAATCAAATCACATTGTAGCTCTTTACACTATGAGCATTCAACTGAGTTATCTTTTCATCAATGTAAGAAAAGCCCCTGCACTGATGCGCTCTCTTTTGTCTCAATGGAAAAATCCCTCATGTATGGCAGGGTTCCATGGTGTAATGGTTAGCACTCTGGACTCTGAATCCAGCGATCCGAGTTCAAATCTCGGTGGGACCTGCTTGAATTATGAGATTTAAAATTTCACTAATTTCTTAGAATTTGGACTTGGAAAAACATAACGTCAAAGTTTTATACTGAAACTTATCAACGTATAAGTATGTATCTATGTACAGATGGCTATATCCATCTAGATAGCGATAATACAATATAAAGAAATGAAAAATTCATAAACATAAGTACTGAAGCTGAAAACTAAAAACTGTTCTTTCCCATCCACAATTTAAGCAAGAGGTTCTTTTCCTTTCTCATCTTTATGATCAGTAATAAGATAGTTAATTTTGCTGATTTCTTATCTGACAACATTCTTAACTTACACAGTGCATTTAATTGTGAATTTCTTTGAAAGAGGAATTCAGATTAATACATTTGACATGTCTTTCGAAAGATTCTACTTTGTGGTTATGGATCTACTTTAGAAAAACAGAGTGTAAATATCTGTGTGTCTTAATTTCAAGATTGTTATTTAAAAGTTCATCTCTTCTGTCCCCAAAATACACAATTTGATTCCTCAAGTTTTCTTTTAATGAAGGCTTTCCAATTTAAAAAGTTCCTTGTTCCCCTTATCAATAACAGTACGATTTATACAAGTAATATCTTGCATCAGCTTCTTGTGATGAGTTGAGAAAACAGAGTCAGCTCACAAAATGTCTCATTATTTTGAGCCATTTTATTTCCATGTTTTCTAAAAGTTCTATCATTTGCTCACATCAAATAGACTTTAAAAATACAATCAATAAATTAATGTTTCACTCTACCCGTGTTAGATTTATGATATTTATGAATACACTTGACAGAAAAAGATTTGGTCATAAGTCACGAAAGGGGTCCCACCGAGATTTGAACTCGGATCCTTGGATTCAAAGTCCAAAGTGCTAACCATTACACCATGGAACCTCCCATGTGACAGGGGAGCAAATTGCTGCAGCAATGTGGACATTTCACATTTTTTATTTTCTACAGTCAAAGACAAACAGAATTACATAACTTTTCTATTCTGTTCAACTTTTGCCTATTGAACTATGTTAGGGAAGGATGTTGCACAAAGGACTCAAGTAACGCTATGACTCTGTTGAACAGTACTTTTTATGTGAGATAAGATTTTGCAATAAAAGATAAGATTCCCCCGTGAATGCAATCTCTTCTGCCAAAATGGAAAGCTCAACCTGGTACAGGTGGGTTGATGGTGTTATGCTTGTCAATCTGGACTCTGAAAACAGGGATCTAAGTACAAAGCTCAGTGGGACTTATCTAAACTTTACGATTTTTTTTCCATTCAGTTCTTAGAAGTATTAATTGGAAAAACATCTCATTTACTTATAAACTTGTACGTATCAACTTATATGTATGTATCTCCCTATATATCGCTATATGTCTATGTATTTTTATCGGAAAATATAAATATATACATTATAAAAATATGTATAATTAATAGAGGTGAAAATAAAGAACAGTTGTTGCCTCTCCGCATTTGAAACATGAGCTTCTTCTCCTTCCTCTTCTATATGTCCTGAAATTGAGAGAGTCACTTTTTAATCAATTTTGATCTAACAGCATAGTTGATTTGTACAAAGCATATCATACGATCTGTGAATAATTCTAAAAAAGAAAATTAGATCAGTACCTTTGAGGCCTCCAAGCAAAAGCTTATATTTCATGATTGCAGATCGACTGTTGAAAATCAGCATGAGAAATGTTTTATTTCACAATTTCCATACTAATATACAAAAAACATTTGTACTATCTGAATGATACCGTCATTGTGGTTCTCTAGGTTTGATTTAAGAACACATCTCTTTCAAAATGTGCTATATTCGCCTTATCAATAGTGTAGAAATCTTCAAAAAGGAATGCTGGGAATCAGCCCTCTGAAATGCATTTGAGAAAAACAGGATAGGATTTTGTAATGTCGCACTATTTTGTGTAGGAATCTGATGTAAAAGTATTATAAAGTTCGTATTTCTGTAACTTGTTCAAGCTGTTGGACATTTTGAAAGGAGTCAACATTTGTCTCGTTCAACCTACTGGTATTGGATTGGAGCTATCAATAACAAAAGATGACAGAAATGTAAAAGGTTGAGATTAGTAAAATAGTACCTCAAAGAATTGGACTGGTACCTTTGCATGCAAAGTCCAAAGTGCCAACCGTTGCTCTTTGGAGCCACCCATGTGAGAGACAGAGAAATGGATGTAGTAGTTTGGAAATGTAGAATGTTTTAATATTCTTCAGTCAAATATGATCATTATTTTGTAAATTGCATGTTCTGATAAACGTTTGCACATTTAACACTGTTATGGAGAATGTAGCTGAAAAGAATCAAATCACATTGTAGCTCTTTACACTATGAGCATTCAACTGAGTTATCTTTTCATCAATGTAAGAAAAGCCCCTGCACTGATGCGCTCTCTTTTGTCTCAATGGAAAAATCCCTCATGTATGGCAGGGTTCCATGGTGTAATGGTTAGCACTCTGGACTCTGAATCCAGCGATCCGAGTTCAAATCTCGGTGGGACCTGCTTGAATTATGAGATTTAATATTTCACTAATTTCTTAGAATTTGGACTTGGAAAAACATAACGTCAAAGTTTTATACTGAAACTTATCAACGTATAAGTATGTATCTATGTACAGATGGCTATATCCATCTAGATAGCGATAATACAATATAAAGAAATGAAAAATTCATAAACATAAGTACTGAAGCTGAAAACTAAAAACTGTTCTTTCCCATCCACAATTTAAGCAAGAGGTTCTTTTCCTTTCTCATCTTTATGATCAGTAATAAGATAGTTAATTTTGCTGATTTCTTATCTGACAACATTCTTAACTTACACAGTGCATTTAATTGTGAATTTCTTTGAAAGAGGAATTCAGATTAATACATTTGACATGTCTTTCGAAAGATTCTACTTTGTGGTTATGGATCTACTTTAGAAAAACAGAGTGTAAATATCTGTGTGTCTTAATTTCAAGATTGTTATTTAAAAGTTCATCTCTTCTGTCCCCAAAATACACAATTTGATTCCTCAAGTTTTCTTTTAATGAAGGCTTTCCAATTTAAAAAGTTCCTTGTTCCCCTTATCAATAACAGTACGATTTATACAAGTAATATCTTGCATCAGCTTCTTGTGATGAGTTGAGAAAACAGAGTCAGCTCACAAAATGTCTCATTATTTTGAGCCATTTTATTTCCATGTTTTCTAAAAGTTCTATCATTTGCTCACATCAAATAGACTTTAAAAATACAATCAATAAATTAATGTTTCACTCTACCCGTGTTAGATTTATGATATTTATGAATACACTTGACAGAAAAAGATTTGGTCATAAGTCACGAAAGTGGTCCCACCGAGATTTGAACTCGGATCCTTGGATTCAAAGTCCAAAGTGCTAACCATTACACCATGGAACCTCCCATGTGACAGGGGAGCAAATTGCTGCAGCAATGTGGACATTTCACATTTTTTATTTTCTACAGTCAAAGACAAACAGAATTACATAACTTTTCTATTCTGTTCAACTTTTGCCTATTGAACTATGTTAGGGAAGGATGTTGCACAAAGGACTCAAGTAACGCTATGACTCTGTTGAACAGTACTTTTTATGTGAGATAAGATTTTGCAATAAAAGATAAGATTCCCCCGTGAATGCAATCTCTTCTGCCAAAATGGAAAGCTCAACCTGGTACAGGTGGGTTGATGGTGTTATGCTTGTCAATCTGGACTCTGAAAACAGGGATCTAAGTACAAAGCTCAGTGGGACTTATCTAAACTTTACGATTTTTTTTCCATTCAGTTCTTAGAAGTATTAATTGGAAAAACATCTCATTTACTTATAAACTTGTACGTATCAACTTATATGTATGTATCTCCCTATATATCGCTATATGTCTATGTATTTTTATCGGAAAATATAAATATATACATTATAAAAATATGTATAATTAATAGAGGTGAAAATAAAGAACAGTTGTTGCCTCTCCGCATTTGAAACATGAGCTTCTTCTCCTTCCTCTTCTATATGTCCTGAAATTGAGATAGTCACTTTTTAATCAATTTTGACCTAACAGCATAGTTGATTTGTACAAAGCATATCATACGATCTGTGAATAATTCTAAAAAAAGAAAATTAGATCAGTACCTTTGAGGCCTCCAAGCAAAAGCTTATATTTCATGATTGCAGATCGACTGTTGAAAATCAGCATGAGAAATGTTTTATTTCACAATTTCCATACTAATATACAAAAAACATTTGTACTATCTGAATGATACCGTCATTGTGGTTCTCTAGGTTTGATTTAAGAACACATCTCTTTCAAAATGTGCTATATTCGCCTTATCAATAGTGTAGAAATCTTCAAAAAGGAATGCTGGGAATCAGCCCTCTGAAATGCATTTGAGAAAAACAGGATAGGATTTTGTAATGTCGCACTATTTTGTGTAGGAATCTGATGTAAAAGTATTATAAAGTTCGTATTTCTGTAACTTGTTCAAGCTGTTGGACATTTTGAAAGGAGTCAACATTTGTCTCGTTCAACCTACTGGTATTGGATTGGAGCTATCAATAACAAAAGATGACAGAAATGTAAAAGGTTGAGATTAGTAAAATAGTACCTCAAAGAATTGGACTGGTACCTTTGCATGCAAAGTCCAAAGTGCCAACCGTTGCTCTTTGGAGCCACCCATGTGAGAGACAGAGAAATGGATGTAGTAGTTTGGAAATGTAGAATGTTTTAATATTCTTCAGTCAAATATGATCATTATTTTGTAAATTGCATGTCCTGATAAACGTTTGCACATTTAACACTGTTATGGAGAATGTAGCTGAAAAGAATCAAATCACATTGTAGCTCTTTACACTATGAGCATTCAACTGAGTTATCTTTTCATCAATGTAAGAAAAGCCCCTGCACTGATGCGCTCTCTTTTGTCTCAATGGAAAAATCCCTCATGTATGGCAGGGTTCCATGGTGTAATGGTTAGCACTCTGGACTCTGAATCCAGCGATCCGAGTTCAAATCTCGGTGGGACCTGCTTGAATTATGAGATTTAATATTTCACTAATTTCTTAGAATTTGGACTTGGAAAAACATAACGTCAAAGTTTTATACTGAAACTTATCAACGTATAAGTATGTATCTATGTACAGATGGCTATATCCATCTAGATAGCGATAATACAATATAAAGAAATGAAAAATTCATAAACATAAGTACTGAAGCTGAAAACTAAAAACTGTTCTTTCCCATCCACAATTTAAGCAAGAGGTTCTTTTCCTTTCTCATCTTTATGATCAGTAATAAGATAGTTAATTTTGCTGATTTCTTATCTGACAACATTCTTAACTTACACAGTGCATTTAATTGTGAATTTCTTTGAAAGAGGAATTCAGATTAATACATTTGACATGTCTTTCGAAAGATTCTACTTTGTGGTTATGGATCTACTTTAGAAAAACAGAGTGTAAATATCTGTGTGTCTTAATTTCAAGATTGTTATTTAAAAGTTCATCTCTTCTGTCCCCAAAATACACAATTTGATTCCTCAAGTTTTCTTTTAATGAAGGCTTTCCAATTTAAAAAGTTCCTTGTTCCCCTTATCAATAACAGTACGATTTATACAAGTAATATCTTGCATCAGCTTCTTGTGATGAGTTGAGAAAACAGAGTCAGCTCACAAAATGTCTCATTATTTTGAGCCATTTTATTTCCATGTTTTCTAAAAGTTCTATCATTTGCTCACATCAAATAGACTTTAACAATACAATCAATAAATTAATGTTTCACTCTACCCGTGTTAGATTTATGATATTTATGAATACACTTGACAGAAAAAGATTTGGTCATAAGTCACGAAAGTGGTCCCACCGAGATTTGAACTCGGATCCTTGGATTCAAAGTCCAAAGTGCTAACCATTACACCATGGAACCTCCCATGTGACAGGGGAGCAAATTGCTGCAGCAATGTGGACATTTCACATTTTTTATTTTCTACAGTCAAAGACAAACAGAATTACATAACTTTTCTATTCTGTTCAACTTTTGCCTATTGAACTATGTTAGGGAAGGATGTTGCACAAAGGACTCAAGTAACGCTATGACTCTGTTGAACAGTACTTTTTATGTGAGATAAGATTTTGCAATAAAAGATAAGATTCCCCCGTGAATGCAATCTCTTCTGCCAAAATGGAAAGCTCAACCTGGTACAGGTGGGTTGATGGTGTTATGCTTGTCAATCTGGACTCTGAAAACAGGGATCTAAGTACAAAGCTCAGTGGGACTTATCTAAACTTTACGATTTTTTTTCCATTCAGTTCTTAGAAGTATTAATTGGAAAAACATCTCATTTACTTATAAACTTGTACGTATCAACTTATATGTATGTATCTCCCTATATATCGCTATATGTCTATGTATTTTTATCGGAAAATATAAATATATACATTATAAAAATATGTATAATTAATAGAGGTGAAAATAAAGAACAGTTGTTGCCTCTCCGCATTTGAAACATGAGCTTCTTCTCCTTCCTCTTCTATATGTCCTGAAATTGAGATAGTCACTTTTTAATCAATTTTGACCTAACAGCATAGTTGATTTGTACAAAGCATATCATACGATCTGTGAATAATTCTAAAAAAAGAAAATTAGATCAGTACCTTTGAGGCCTCCAAGCAAAAGCTTATATTTCATGATTGCAGATCGACTGTTGAAAATCAGCATGAGAAATGTTTTATTTCACAATTTCCATACTAATATACAAAAAACATTTGTACTATCTGAATGATACCGTCATTGTGGTTCTCTAGGTTTGATTTAAGAACACATCTCTTTCAAAATGTGCTATATTCGCCTTATCAATAGTGTAGAAATCTTCAAAAAGGAATGCTGGGAATCAGCCCTCTGAAATGCATTTGAGAAAAACAGGATAGGATTTTGTAATGTCGCACTATTTTGTGTAGGAATCTGATGTAAAAGTATTATAAAGTTCGTATTTCTGTAACTTGTTCAAGCTGTTGGACATTTTGAAAGGAGTCAACATTTGTCTCGTTCAACCTACTGGTATTGGATTGGAGCTATCAATAACAAAAGATGACAGAAATGTAAAAGGTTGAGATTAGTAAAATAGTACCTCAAAGAATTGGACTGGTACCTTTGCATGCAAAGTCCAAAGTGCCAACCGTTGCTCTTTGGAGCCACCCATGTGAGAGACAGAGAAATGGATGTAGTAGTTTGGAAATGTAGAATGTTTTAATATTCTTCAGTCAAATATGATCATTATTTTGTAAATTGCATGTCCTGATAAACGTTTGCACATTTAACACTGTTATGGAGAATGTAGCTGAAAAGAATCAAATCACATTGTAGCTCTTTACACTATGAGCATTCAACTGAGTTATCTTTTCATCAATGTAAGAAAAGCCCCTGCACTGATGCGCTCTCTTTTGTCTCAATGGAAAAATCCCTCATGTATGGCAGGGTTCCATGGTGTAATGGTTAGCACTCTGGACTCTGAATCCAGCGATCCGAGTTCAAATCTCGGTGGGACCTGCTTGAATTATGAGATTTAATATTTCACTAATTTCTTAGAATTTGGACTTGGAAAAACATAACGTCAAAGTTTTATACTGAAACTTATCAACGTATAAGTATGTATCTATGTACAGATGGCTATATCCATCTAGATAGCGATAATACAATATAAAGAAATGAAAAATTCATAAACATAAGTACTGAAGCTGAAAACTAAAAACTGTTCTTTCCCATCCACAATTTAAGCAAGAGGTTCTTTTCCTTTCTCATCTTTATGATCAGTAATAAGATAGTTAATTTTGCTGATTTCTTATCTGACAACATTCTTAACTTACACAGTGCATTTAATTGTGAATTTCTTTGAAAGAGGAATTCAGATTAATACATTTGACATGTCTTTCGAAAGATTCTACTTTGTGGTTATGGATCTACTTTAGAAAAACAGAGTGTAAATATCTGTGTGTCCTAATTTCAAGATTGTTATTTAAAAGTTCATCTCTTCTGTCCCCAAAATACACAATTTGATTCCTCAAGTTTTCTTTTAATGAAGGCTTTCCAATTTAAAAAGTTCCTTGTTCCCCTTATCAATAACAGTACGATTTATACAAGTAATATCTTGCATCAGCTTCTTGTGATGAGTTGAGAAAACAGAGTCAGCTCACAAAATGTCTCATTATTTTGAGCCATTTTATTTCCATGTTTTCTAAAAGTTCTATCATTTGCTCACATCAAATAGACTTTAAAAATACAATCAATAAATTAATGTTTCACTCTACCCGTGTTAGATTTATGATATTTATGAATACACTTGACAGAAAAAGATTTGGTCATAAGTCACGAAAGTGGTCCCACCGAGATTTGAACTCGGATCCTTGGATTCAAAGTCCAAAGTGCTAACCATTACACCATGGAACCTCCCATGTGACAGGGGAGCAAATTGCTGCAGCAATGTGGACATTTCACATTTTTTATTTTCTACAGTCAAAGACAAACAGAATTACATAACTTTTCTATTCTGTTCAACTTTTGCCTATTGAACTATGTTAGGGAAGGATGTTGCACAAAGGACTCAAGTAACGCTATGACTCTGTTGAACAGTACTTTTTATGTGAGATAAGATTTTGCAATAAAAGATAAGATTCCCCCGTGAATGCAATCTCTTCTGCCAAAATGGAAAGCTCAACCTGGTACAGGTGGGTTGATGGTGTTATGCTTGTCAATCTGGACTCTGAAAACAGGGATCTAAGTACAAAGCTCAGTGGGACTTATCTAAACTTTACGATTTTTTTTCCATTCAGTTCTTAGAAGTATTAATTGGAAAAACATCTCATTTACTTATAAACTTGTACGTATCAACTTATATGTATGTATCTCCCTATATATCGCTATATGTCTATGTATTTTTATCGGAAAATATAAATATATACATTATAAAAATATGTATAATTAATAGAGGTGAAAATAAAGAACAGTTGTTGCCTCTCCGCATTTGAAACATGAGCTTCTTCTCCTTCCTCTTCTATATGTCCTGAAATTGAGATAGTCACTTTTTAATCAATTTTGACCTAACAGCATAGTTGATTTGTACAAAGCATATCATACGATCTGTGAATAATTCTAAAAAAAGAAAATTAGATCAGTACCTTTGAGGCCTCCAAGCAAAAGCTTATATTTCATGATTGCAGATCGACTGTTGAAAATCAGCATGAGAAATGTTTTATTTCACAATTTCCATACTAATATACAAAAAACATTTGTACTATCTGAATGATACCGTCATTGTGGTTCTCTAGGTTTGATTTAAGAACACATCTCTTTCAAAATGTGCTATATTCGCCTTATCAATAGTGTAGAAATCTTCAAAAAGGAATGCTGGGAATCAGCCCTCTGAAATGCATTTGAGAAAAACAGGATAGGATTTTGTAATGTCGCACTATTTTGTGTAGGAATCTGATGTAAAAGTATTATAAAGTTCGTATTTCTGTAACTTGTTCAAGCTGTTGGACATTTTGAAAGGAGTCAACATTTGTCTCGTTCAACCTACTGGTATTGGATTGGAGCTATCAATAACAAAAGATGACAGAAATGTAAAAGGTTGAGATTAGTAAAATAGTACCTCAAAGAATTGGACTGGTACCTTTGCATGCAAAGTCCAAAGTGCCAACCGTTGCTCTTTGGAGCCACCCATGTGAGAGACAGAGAAATGGATGTAGTAGTTTGGAAATGTAGAATGTTTTAATATTCTTCAGTCAAATATGATCATTATTTTGTAAATTGCATGTCCTGATAAACGTTTGCACATTTAACACTGTTATGGAGAATGTAGCTGAAAAGAATCAAATCACATTGTAGCTCTTTACACTATGAGCATTCAACTGAGTTATCTTTTCATCAATGTAAGAAAAGCCCCTGCACTGATGCGCTCTCTTTTGTCTCAATGGAAAAATCCCTCATGTATGGCAGGGTTCCATGGTGTAATGGTTAGCACTCTGGACGCTGAATCCAGCGATCCGAGTTCAAATCTCGGTGGGACCTGCTTGAATTATGAGATTTAATATTTCACTAATTTCTTAGAATTTGGACTTGGAAAAACATAACGTCAAAGTTTTATACTGAAACTTATCAACGTATAAGTATGTATCTATGTACAGATGGCTATATCCATCTAGATAGCGATAATACAATATAAAGAAATGAAAAATTCATAAACATAAGTACTGAAGCTGAAAACTAAAAACTGTTCTTTCCCATCCACAATTTAAGCAAGAGGTTCTTTTCCTTTCTCATCTTTATGATCAGTAATAAGATAGTTAATTTTGCTGATTTCTTATCTGACAACATTCTTAACTTACACAGTGCATTTAATTTTGAATTTCTTTGAAAGAGGAATTCAGATTAATATATTTGACATGTCTTTCGAAAGATTCTACTTTGTGGTTATGGATCTACTTTAGAAAAACAGAGTGTAAATATCTGTGTGTCTTAATTTCAAGATTGTTATTTAAAAGTTCATCTCTTCTGTCCCCAAAATACACAATTTGATTCCTCAAGTTTTCTTTTAATGAAGGCTTTCCAATTTAAAAAGTTCCTTGTTCCCCTTATCAATAACAGTACGATTTATACAAGTAATATCTTGCATCAGCTTCTTGTGATGAGTTGAGAAAACAGAGTCAGCTCACAAAATGTCTCATTATTTTGAGCCATTTTATTTCCATGTTTTCTAAAAGTTCTATCATTTGCTCACATCAAATAGACTTTAAAAATACAATCAATAAATTAATGCTTCACTCTACCCGTGTTAGATTTATGATATTTATGAATACACTTGACAGAAAAAGATTTGGTCATAAGTCACGAAAGTGGTCCCACCGAGATTTGAACTCGGATCCTTGGATTCAAAGTCCAAAGTGCTAACCATTACACCATGGAACCTCCCATGTGACAGGGGAGCAAATTGCTGCAGCAATGTGGACATTTCACATTTTTTATTTTCTACAGTCAAAGACAAACAGAATTACATAACTTTTCTATTCTGTTCAACTTTTGCCTATTGAACTATGTTAGGGAAGGATGTTGCACAAAGGACTCAAGTAACGCTATGACTCTGTTGAACAGTACTTTTTATGTGAGATAAGATTTTGCAATAAAAGATAAGATTCCCCCGTGAATGCAATCTCTTCTGCCAAAATGGAAAGCTCAACCTGGTACAGGTGGGTTGATGGTGTTATGCTTGTCAATCTGGACTCTGAAAACAGGGATCTAAGTACAAAGCTCAGTGGGACTTATCTAAACTTTACGATTTTTTTTCCATTCAGTTCTTAGAAGTATTAATTGGAAAAACATCTCATTTACTTATAAACTTGTACGTATCAACTTATATGTATGTATCTCCCTATATATCGCTATATGTCTATGTATTTTTATCGGAAAATATAAATATATACATTATAAAAATATGTATAATTAATAGAGGTGAAAATAAAGAACAGTTGTTGCCTCTCCGCATTTGAAACATGAGCTTCTTCTCCTTCCTCTTCTATATGTCCTGAAATTGAGATAGTCACTTTTTAATCAATTTTGACCTAACAGCATAGTTGATTTGTACAAAGCATATCATACGATCTGTGAATAATTCTAAAAAAAGAAAATTAGATCAGTACCTTTGAGGCCTCCAAGCAAAAGCTTATATTTCATGATTGCAGATCGACTGTTGAAAATCAGCATGAGAAATGTTTTATTTCACAATTTCCATACTAATATACAAAAAACATTTGTACTATCTGAATGATACCGTCATTGTGGTTCTCTAGGTTTGATTTAAGAACACATCTCTTTCAAAATGTGCTATATTCGCCTTATCAATAGTGTAGAAATCTTCAAAAAGGAATGCTGGGAATCAGCCCTCTGAAATGCATTTGAGAAAAACAGGATAGGATTTTGTAATGTCGCACTATTTTGTGTAGGAATCTGATGTAAAAGTATTATAAAGTTCGTATTTCTGTAACTTGTTCAAGCTGTTGGACATTTTGAAAGGAGTCAACATTTGTCTCGTTCAACCTACTGGTATTGGATTGGAGCTATCAATAACAAAAGATGACAGAAATGTAAAAGGTTGAGATTAGTAAAATAGTACCTCAAAGAATTGGACTGGTACCTTTGCATGCAAAGTCCAAAGTGCCAACCGTTGCTCTTTGGAGCCACCCATGTGAGAGACAGAGAAATGGATGTAGTAGTTTGGAAATGTAGAATGTTTTAATATTCTTCAGTCAAATATGATCATTATTTTGTAAATTGCATGTCCTGATAAACGTTTGCACATTTAACACTGTTATGGAGAATGTAGCTGAAAAGAATCAAATCACATTGTAGCTCTTTACACTATGAGCATTCAACTGAGTTATCTTTTCATCAATGTAAGAAAAGCCCCTGCACTGATGCGCTCTCTTTTGTCTCAATGGAAAAATCCCTCATGTATGGCAGGGTTCCATGGTGTAATGGTTAGCACTCTGGACGCTGAATCCAGCGATCCGAGTTCAAATCTCGGTGGGACCTGCTTGAATTATGAGATTTAATATTTCACTAATTTCTTAGAATTTGGACTTGGAAAAACATAACGTCAAAGTTTTATACTGAAACTTATCAACGTATAAGTATGTATCTATGTACAGATGGCTATATCCATCTAGATAGCGATAATACAATATAAAGAAATGAAAAATTCATAAACATAAGTACTGAAGCTGAAAACTAAAAACTGTTCTTTCCCATCCACAATTTAAGCAAGAGGTTCTTTTCCTTTCTCATCTTTATGATCAGTAATAAGATAGTTAATTTTGCTGATTTCTTATCTGACAACATTCTTAACTTACACAGTGCATTTAATTGTGAATTTCTTTGAAAGAGGAATTCAGATTAATACATTTGACATGTCTTTCGAAAGATTCTACTTTGTGGTTATGGATCTACTTTAGAAAAACAGAGTGTAAATATCTGTGTGTCTTAATTTCAAGATTGTTATTTAAAAGTTCATCTCTTCTGTCCCCAAAATACACAATTTGATTCCTCAAGTTTTCTTTTAATGAAGGCTTTCCAATTTAAAAAGTTCCTTGTTCCCCTTATCAATAACAGTACGATTTATACAAGTAATATCTTGCATCAGCTTCTTGTGATGAGTTGAGAAAACAGAGTCAGCTCACAAAATGTCTCATTATTTTGAGCCATTTTATTTCCATGTTTTCTAAAAGTTCTATCATTTGCTCACATCAAATAGACTTTAAAAATACAATCAATAAATTAATGCTTCACTCTACCCGTGTTAGATTTATGATATTTATGAATACACTTGACAGAAAAAGATTTGGTCATAAGTCACGAAAGTGGTCCCACCGAGATTTGAACTCGGATCCTTGGATTCAAAGTCCAAAGTGCTAACCATTACACCATGGAACCTCCCATGTGACAGGGGAGCAAATTGCTGCAGCAATGTGGACATTTCACATTTTTTATTTTCTACAGTCAAAGACAAACAGAATTACATAACTTTTCTATTCTGTTCAACTTTTGCCTATTGAACTATGTTAGGGAAGGATGTTGCACAAAGGACTCAAGTAACGCTATGACTCTGTTGAACAGTACTTTTTATGTGAGATAAGATTTTGCAATAAAAGATAAGATTCCCCCGTGAATGCAATCTCTTCTGCCAAAATGGAAAGCTCAACCTGGTACAGGTGGGTTGATGGTGTTATGCTTGTCAATCTGGACTCTGAAAACAGGGATCTAAGTACAAAGCTCAGTGGGACTTATCTAAACTTTACGATTTTTTTTCCATTCAGTTCTTAGAAGTATTAATTGGAAAAACATCTCATTTACTTATAAACTTGTACGTATCAACTTATATGTATGTATCTCCCTATATATCGCTATATGTCTATGTATTTTTATCGGAAAATATAAATATATACATTATAAAAATATGTATAATTAATAGAGGTGAAAATAAAGAACAGTTGTTGCCTCTCCGCATTTGAAACATGAGCTTCTTCTCCTTCCTCTTCTATATGTCCTGAAATTGAGATAGTCACTTTTTAATCAATTTTGATCTAACAGCATAGTTGATTTGTACAAAGCATATCATACGATCTGTGAATAATTCTAAAAAAGAAAATTAGATCAGTACCTTTGAGGCCTCCAAGCAAAAGCTTATATTTCATGATTGCAGATCGACTGTTGAAAATCAGCATGAGAAATGTTTTATTTCACAATTTCCATACTAATATACAAAAAACATTTGTACTATCTGAATGATACCGTCATTGTGGTTCTCTAGGTTTGATTTAAGAACACATCTCTTTCAAAATGTGCTATATTCGCCTTATCAATAGTGTAGAAATCTTCAAAAAGGAATGCTGGGAATCAGCCCTCTGAAATGCATTTGAGAAAAACAGGATAGGATTTTGTAATGTCGCACTATTTTGTGTAGGAATCTGATGTAAAAGTATTATAAAGTTCGTATTTCTGTAACTTGTTCAAGCTGTTGGACATTTTGAAAGGAGTCAACATTTGTCTCGTTCAACCTACTGGTATTGGATTGGAGCTATCAATAACAAAAGATGACAGAAATGTAAAAGGTTGAGATTAGTAAAATAGTACCTCAAAGAATTGGACTGGTACCTTTGCATGCAAAGTCCAAAGTGCCAACCGTTGCTCTTTGGAGCCACCCATGTGAGAGACAGAGAAATGGATGTAGTAGTTTGGAAATGTAGAATGTTTTAATATTCTTCAGTCAAATATGATCATTATTTTGTAAATTGCATGTTCTGATAAACGTTTGCACATTTAACACTGTTATGGAGAATGTAGCTGAAAAGAATCAAATCACATTGTAGCTCTTTACACTATGAGCATTCAACTGAGTTATCTTTTCATCAATGTAAGAAAAGCCCCTGCACTGATGCGCTCTCTTTTGTCTCAATGGAAAAATCCCTCATGTATGGCAGGGTTCCATGGTGTAATGGTTAGCACTCTGGACTCTGAATCCAGCGATCCGAGTTCAAATCTCGGTGGGACCTGCTTGAATTATGAGATTTAATATTTCACTAATTTCTTAGAATTTGGACTTGGAAAAACATAACGTCAAAGTTTTATACTGAAACTTATCAACGTATAAGTATGTATCTATGTACAGATGGCTATATCCATCTAGATAGCGATAATACAATATAAAGAAATGAAAAATTCATAAACATAAGTACTGAAGCTGAAAACTAAAAACTGTTCTTTCCCATCCACAATTTAAGCAAGAGGTTCTTTTCCTTTCTCATCTTTATGATCAGTAATAAGATAGTTAATTTTGCTGATTTCTTATCTGACAACATTCTTAACTTACACAGTGCATTTAATTGTGAATTTCTTTGAAAGAGGAATTCAGATTAATACATTTGACATGTCTTTCGAAAGATTCTACTTTGTGGTTATGGATCTACTTTAGAAAAACAGAGTGTAAATATCTGTGTGTCTTAATTTCAAGATTGTTATTTAAAAGTTCATCTCTTCTGTCCCCAAAATACACAATTTGATTCCTCAAGTTTTCTTTTAATGAAGGCTTTCCAATTTAAAAAGTTCCTTGTTCCCCTTATCAATAACAGTACGATTTATACAAGTAATATCTTGCATCAGCTTCTTGTGATGAGTTGAGAAAACAGAGTCAGCTCACAAAATGTCTCATTATTTTGAGCCATTTTATTTCCATGTTTTCTAAAAGTTCTATCATTTGCTCACATCAAATAGACTTTAAAAATACAATCAATAAATTAATGTTTCACTCTACCCGTGTTAGATTTATGATATTTATGAATACACTTGACAGAAAAAGATTTGGTCATAAGTCACGAAAGTGGTCCCACCGAGATTTGAACTCGGATCCTTGGATTCAAAGTCCAAAGTGCTAACCATTACACCATGGAACCTCCCATGTGACAGGGGAGCAAATTGCTGCAGCAATGTGGACATTTCACATTTTTTATTTTCTACAGTCAAAGACAAACAGAATTACATAACTTTTCTATTCTGTTCAACTTTTGCCTATTGAACTATGTTAGGGAAGGATGTTGCACAAAGGACTCAAGTAACGCTATGACTCTGTTGAACAGTACTTTTTATGTGAGATAAGATTTTGCAATAAAAGATAAGATTCCCCCGTGAATGCAATCTCTTCTGCCAAAATGGAAAGCTCAACCTGGTACAGGTGGGTTGATGGTGTTATGCTTGTCAATCTGGACTCTGAAAACAGGGATCTAAGTACAAAGCTCAGTGGGACTTATCTAAACTTTACGATTTTTTTTCCATTCAGTTCTTAGAAGTATTAATTGGAAAAACATCTCATTTACTTATAAACTTGTACGTATCAACTTATATGTATGTATCTCCCTATATATCGCTATATGTCTATGTATTTTTATCGGAAAATATAAATATATACATTATAAAAATATGTATAATTAATAGAGGTGAAAATAAAGAACAGTTGTTGCCTCTCCGCATTTGAAACATGAGCTTCTTCTCCTTCCTCTTCTATATGTCCTGAAATTGAGATAGTCACTTTTTAATCAATTTTGATCTAACAGCATAGTTGATTTGTACAAAGCATATCATACGATCTGTGAATAATTCTAAAAAAGAAAATTAGATCAGTACCTTTGAGGCCTCCAAGCAAAAGCTTATATTTCATGATTGCAGATCGACTGTTGAAAATCAGCATGAGAAATGTTTTATTTCACAATTTCCATACTAATATACAAAAAACATTTGTACTATCTGAATGATACCGTCATTGTGGTTCTCTAGGTTTGATTTAAGAACACATCTCTTTCAAAATGTGCTATATTCGCCTTATCAATAGTGTAGAAATCTTCAAAAAGGAATGCTGGGAATCAGCCCTCTGAAATGAATTTGAGAAAAACAGGATAGGATTTTGTAATGTCGCACTATTTTGTGTAGGAATCTGATGTAAAAGTATTATAAAGTTCGTATTTCTGTAACTTGTTCAAGCTGTTGGACATTTTGAAAGGAGTCAACATTTGTCTCGTTCAACCTACTGGTATTGGATTGGAGCTATCAATAACAAAAGATGACAGAAATGTAAAAGGTTGAGATTAGTAAAATAGTACCTCAAAGAATTGGACTGGTACCTTTGCATGCAAAGTCCAAAGTGCCAACCGTTGCTCTTTGGAGCCACCCATGTGAGAGACAGAGAAATGGATGTAGTAGTTTGGAAATGTAGAATGTTTTAATATTCTTCAGTCAAATATGATCATTATTTTGTAAATTGCATGTTCTGATAAACGTTTGCACATTTAACACTGTTATGGAGAATGTAGCTGAAAAGAATCAAATCACATTGTAGCTCTTTACACTATGAGCATTCAACTGAGTTATCTTTTCATCAATGTAAGAAAAGCCCCTGCACTGATGCGCTCTCTTTTGTCTCAATGGAAAAATCCCTCATGTATGGCAGGGTTCCATGGTGTAATGGTTAGCACTCTGGACTCTGAATCCAGCGATCCGAGTTCAAATCTCGGTGGGACCTGCTTGAATTATGAGATTTAATATTTCACTAATTTCTTAGAATTTGGACTTGGAAAAACATAACGTCAAAGTTTTATACTGAAACTTATCAACGTATAAGTATGTATCTATGTACAGATGGCTATATCCATCTAGATAGCGATAATACAATATAAAGAAATGAAAAATTCATAAACATAAGTACTGAAGCTGAAAACTAAAAACTGTTCTTTCCCATCCACAATTTAAGCAAGAGGTTCTTTTCCTTTCTCATCTTTATGATCAGTAATAAGATAGTTAATTTTGCTGATTTCTTATCTGACAACATTCTTAACTTACACAGTGCATTTAATTGTGAATTTCTTTGAAAGAGGAATTCAGATTAATACATTTGACATGTCTTTCGAAAGATTCTACTTTGTGGTTATGGATCTACTTTAGAAAAACAGAGTGTAAATATCTGTGTGTCTTAATTTCAAGATTGTTATTTAAAAGTTCATCTCTTCTGTCCCCAAAATACACAATTTGATTCCTCAAGTTTTCTTTTAATGAAGGCTTTCCAATTTAAAAAGTTCCTTGTTCCCCTTATCAATAACAGTACGATTTATACAAGTAATATCTTGCATCAGCTTCTTGTGATGAGTTGAGAAAACAGAGTCAGCTCACAAAATGTCTCATTATTTTGAGCCATTTTATTTCCATGTTTTCTAAAAGTTCTATCATTTGCTCACATCAAATAGACTTTAAAAATACAATCAATAAATTAATGTTTCACTCTACCCGTGTTAGATTTATGATATTTATGAATACACTTGACAGAAAAAGATTTGGTCATAAGTCACGAAAGTGGTCCCACCGAGATTTGAACTCGGATCCTTGGATTCAAAGTCCAAAGTGCTAACCATTACACCATGGAACCTCCCATGTGACAGGGGAGCAAAGTGCTGCAGCAATGTGGACATTTCACATTTTTTATTTTCTACAGTCAAAGACAAACAGAATTACATAACTTTTCTATTCTGTTCAACTTTTGCCTATTGAACTATGTTAGGGAAGGATGTTGCACAAAGGACTCAAGTAACGCTATGACTCTGTTGAACAGTACTTTTTATGTGAGATACGATTTTGCAATAAAAGATAAGATTCCCCCGTGAATGCAATCTCTTCTGCCAAAATGGAAAGCTCAACCTGGTACAGGTGGGTTGATGGTGTTATGCTTGTCAATCTGGACTCTGAAAACAGGGATCTAAGTACAAAGCTCAGTGGGACTTATCTAAACTTTACGATTTTTTTTCCATTCAGTTCTTAGAAGTATTAATTGGAAAAACATCTCATTTACTTATAAACTTGTACGTATCAACTTATATGTATGTATCTCCCTATATATCGCTATATGTCTATGTATTTTTATCGGAAAATATAAATATATACATTATAAAAATACGTATAATTAATAGAGGTGAAAATAAAGAACAGTTGTTGCCTCTCCGCATTTGAAACATGAGCTTCTTCTCCTTCCTCTTCTATATGTCCTGAAATTGAGATAGTCACTTTTTAATCAATTTTGATCTAACAGCATAGTTGATTTGTACAAAGCATATCATACGATCTGTGAATAATTCTAAAAAAGAAAATTAGATCAGTACCTTTGAGGCCTCCAAGCAAAAGCTTATATTTCATGATTGCAGATCGACTGTTGAAAATCAGCATGAGAAATGTTTATTTCACAATTTCCATACTAATATACAAAAAACATTTGTACTATCTGAATGATACCGTCATTGTGGTTCTCTAGGTTTGATTTAAGAACACATCTCTTTCAAAATGTGCTATATTCGCCTTATCAATAGTGTAGAAATCTTCAAAAAGGAATGCTGGGAATCAGCCCTCTGAAATGCATTTGAGAAAAACAGGATAGGATTTTGTAATGTCGCACTATTTTGTGTAGGAATCTGATGTAAAAGTATTATAAAGTTCGTATTTCTGTAACTTGTTCAAGCTGTTGGACATTTTGAAAGGAGTCAACATTTGTCTCGTTCAACCTACTGGTATTGGATTGGAGCTATCAATAACAAAAGATGACAGAAATGTAAAAGGTTGAGATTAGTAAAATAGTACCTCAAAGAATTGGACTGGTACCTTTGCATGCAAAGTCCAAAGTGCCAACCGTTGCTCTTTGGAGCCACCCATGTGAGAGACAGAGAAATGGATGTAGTAGTTTGGAAATGTAGAATGTTTTAATATTCTTCAGTCAAATATGATCATTATTTTGTAAATTGCATGTCCTGATAAACGTTTGCACATTTAACACTGTTATGGAGAATGTAGCTGAAAAGAATCAAATCACATTGTAGCTCTTTACACTATGAGCATTCAACTGAGTTATCTTTTCATCAATGTAAGAAAAGCCCCTGCACTGATGCGCTCTCTTTTGTCTCAATGGAAAAATCCCTCATGTATGGCAGGGTTCCATGGTGTAATGGTTAGCACTCTGGACGCTGAATCCAGCGATCCGAGTTCAAATCTCGGTGGGACCTGCTTGAATTATGAGATTTAATATTTCACTAATTTCTTAGAATTTGGACTTGGAAAAACATAACGTCAAAGTTTTATACTGAAACTTATCAACGTATAAGTATGTATCTATGTACAGATGGCTATATCCATCTAGATAGCGATAATACAATATAAAGAAATGAAAAATTCATAAACATAAGTACTGAAGCTGAAAACTAAAAACTGTTCTTTCCCATCCACAATTTAAGCAAGAGGTTCTTTTCCTTTCTCATCTTTATGATCAGTAATAAGATAGTTAATTTTGCTGATTTCTTATCTGACAACATTCTTAACTTACACAGTGCATTTAATTGTGAATTTCTTTGAAAGAGGAATTCAGATTAATACATTTGACATGTCTTTCGAAAGATTCTACTTTGTGGTTATGGATCTACTTTAGAAAAACAGAGTGTAAATATCTGTGTGTCTTAATTTCAAGATTGTTATTTAAAAGTTCATCTCTTCTGTCCCCAAAATACACAATTTGATTCCTCAAGTTTTCTTTTAATGAAGGCTTTCCAATTTAAAAAGTTCCTTGTTCCCCTTATCAATAACAGTACGATTTATACAAGTAATATCTTGCATCAGCTTCTTGTGATGAGTTGAGAAAACAGAGTCAGCTCACAAAATGTCTCATTATTTTGAGCCATTTTATTTCCATGTTTTCTAAAAGTTCTATCATTTGCTCACATCAAATAGACTTTAAAAATACAATCAATAAATTAATGCTTCACTCTACCCGTGTTAGATTTATGATATTTATGAATACACTTGACAGAAAAAGATTTGGTCATAAGTCACGAAAGTGGTCCCACCGAGATTTGAACTCGGATCCTTGGATTCAAAGTCCAAAGTGCTAACCATTACACCATGGAACCTCCCATGTGACAGGGGAGCAAATTGCTGCAGCAATGTGGACATTTCACATTTTTTATTTTCTACAGTCAAAGACAAACAGAATTACATAACTTTTCTATTCTGTTCAACTTTTGCCTATTGAACTATGTTAGGGAAGGATGTTGCACAAAGGACTCAAGTAACGCTATGACTCTGTTGAACAGTACTTTTTATGTGAGATAAGATTTTGCAATAAAAGATAAGATTCCCCCGTGAATGCAATCTCTTCTGCCAAAATGGAAAGCTCAACCTGGTACAGGTGGGTTGATGGTGTTATGCTTGTCAATCTGGACTCTGAAAACAGGGATCTAAGTACAAAGCTCAGTGGGACTTATCTAAACTTTACGATTTTTTTTCCATTCAGTTCTTAGAAGTATTAATTGGAAAAACATCTCATTTACTTATAAACTTGTACGTATCAACTTATATGTATGTATCTCCCTATATATCGCTATATGTCTATGTATTTTTATCGGAAAATATAAATATATACATTATAAAAATATGTATAATTAATAGAGGTGAAAATAAAGAACAGTTGTTGCCTCTCCGCATTTGAAACATGAGCTTCTTCTCCTTCCTCTTCTATATGTCCTGAAATTGAGATAGTCACTTTTTAATCAATTTTGATCTAACAGCATAGTTGATTTGTACAAAGCATATCATACGATCTGTGAATAATTCTAAAAAAGAAAATTAGATCAGTACCTTTGAGGCCTCCAAGCAAAAGCTTATATTTCATGATTGCAGATCGACTGTTGAAAATCAGCATGAGAAATGTTTTATTTCACAATTTCCATACTAATATACAAAAAACATTTGTACTATCTGAATGATACCGTCATTGTGGTTCTCTAGGTTTGATTTAAGAACACATCTCTTTCAAAATGTGCTATATTCGCCTTATCAATAGTGTAGAAATCTTCAAAAAGGAATGCTGGGAATCAGCCCTCTGAAATGCATTTGAGAAAAACAGGATAGGATTTTGTAATGTCGCACTATTTTGTGTAGGAATCTGATGTAAAAGTATTATAAAGTTCGTATTTCTGTAACTTGTTCAAGCTGTTGGACATTTTGAAAGGAGTCAACATTTGTCTCGTTCAACCTACTGGTATTGGATTGGAGCTATCAATAACAAAAGATGACAGAAATGTAAAAGGTTGAGATTAGTAAAATAGTACCTCAAAGAATTGGACTGGTACCTTTGCATGCAAAGTCCAAAGTGCCAACCGTTGCTCTTTGGAGCCACCCATGTGAGAGACAGAGAAATGGATGTAGTAGTTTGGAAATGTAGAATGTTTTAATATTCTTCAGTCAAATATGATCATTATTTTGTAAATTGCATGTTCTGATAAACGTTTGCACATTTAACACTGTTATGGAGAATGTAGCTGAAAAGAATCAAATCACATTGTAGCTCTTTACACTATGAGCATTCAACTGAGTTATCTTTTCATCAATGTAAGAAAAGCCCCTGCACTGATGCGCTCTCTTTTGTCTCAATGGAAAAATCCCTCATGTATGGCAGGGTTCCATGGTGTAATGGTTAGCACTCTGGACTCTGAATCCAGCGATCCGAGTTCAAATCTCGGTGGGACCTGCTTGAATTATGAGATTTAATATTTCACTAATTTCTTAGAATTTGGACTTGGAAAAACATAACGTCAAAGTTTTATACTGAAACTTATCAACGTATAAGTATGTATCTATGTACAGATGGCTATATCCATCTAGATAGCGATAATACAATATAAAGAAATGAAAAATTCATAAACATAAGTACTGAAGCTGAAAACTAAAAACTGTTCTTTCCCATCCACAATTTAAGCAAGAGGTTCTTTTCCTTTCTCATCTTTATGATCAGTAATAAGATAGTTAATTTTGCTGATTTCTTATCTGACAACATTCTTAACTTACACAGTGCATTTAATTGTGAATTTCTTTGAAAGAGGAATTCAGATTAATACATTTGACATGTCTTTCGAAAGATTCTACTTTGTGGTTATGGATCTACTTTAGAAAAACAGAGTGTAAATATCTGTGTGTCTTAATTTCAAGATTGTTATTTAAAAGTTCATCTCTTCTGTCCCCAAAATACACAATTTGATTCCTCAAGTTTTCTTTTAATGAAGGCTTTCCAATTTAAAAAGTTCCTTGTTCCCCTTATCAATAACAGTACGATTTATACAAGTAATATCTTGCATCAGCTTCTTGTGATGAGTTGAGAAAACAGAGTCAGCTCACAAAATGTCTCATTATTTTGAGCCATTTTATTTCCATGTTTTCTAAAAGTTCTATCATTTGCTCACATCAAATAGACTTTAAAAATACAATCAATAAATTAATGTTTCACTCTACCCGTGTTAGATTTATGATATTTATGAATACACTTGACAGAAAAAGATTTGGTCATAAGTCACGAAAGTGGTCCCACCGAGATTTGAACTCGGATCCTTGGATTCAAAGTCCAAAGTGCTAACCATTACACCATGGAACCTCCCATGTGACAGGGGAGCAAATTGCTGCAGCAATGTGGACATTTCACATTTTTTATTTTCTACAGTCAAAGACAAACAGAATTACATAACTTTTCTATTCTGTTCAACTTTTGCCTATTGAACTATGTTAGGGAAGGATGTTGCACAAAGGACTCAAGTAACGCTATGACTCTGTTGAACAGTACTTTTTATGTGAGATAAGATTTTGCAATAAAAGATAAGATTCCCCCGTGAATGCAATCTCTTCTGCCAAAATGGAAAGCTCAACCTGGTACAGGTGGGTTGATGGTGTTATGCTTGTCAATCTGGACTCTGAAAACAGGGATCTAAGTACAAAGCTCAGTGGGACTTATCTAAACTTTACGATTTTTTTTCCATTCAGTTCTTAGAAGTATTAATTGGAAAAACATCTCATTTACTTATAAACTTGTACGTATCAACTTATATGTATGTATCTCCCTATATATCGCTATATGTCTATGTATTTTTATCGGAAAATATAAATATATACATTATAAAAATATGTATAATTAATAGAGGTGAAAATAAAGAACAGTTGTTGCCTCTCCGCATTTGAAACATGAGCTTCTTCTCCTTCCTCTTCTATATGTCCTGAAATTGAGATAGTCACTTTTTAATCAATTTTGATCTAACAGCATAGTTGATTTGTACAAAGCATATCATACGATCTGTGAATAATTCTAAAAAAGAAAATTAGATCAGTACCTTTGAGGCCTCCAAGCAAAAGCTTATATTTCATGATTGCAGATCGACTGTTGAAAATCAGCATGAGAAATGTTTTATTTCACAATTTCCATACTAATATACAAAAAACATTTGTACTATCTGAATGATACCGTCATTGTGGTTCTCTAGGTTTGATTTAAGAACACATCTCTTTCAAAATGTGCTATATTCGCCTTATCAATAGTGTAGAAATCTTCAAAAAGGAATGCTGGGAATCAGCCCTCTGAAATGAATTTGAGAAAAACAGGATAGGATTTTGTAATGTCGCACTATTTTGTGTAGGAATCTGATGTA
This sequence comes from Lissotriton vulgaris, assembly GCF_964263255.1. Lineage (NCBI taxonomy): Eukaryota > Metazoa > Chordata > Amphibia > Caudata > Salamandridae > Lissotriton > Lissotriton vulgaris. The sequence continues at coordinate 351,521 of NW_028240990.1, forward strand.
AAAGTATTATAAAGTTCGTATTTCTGTAACTTGTTCAAGCTGTTGGACATTTTGAAAGGAGTCAACATTTGTCTCGTTCAACCTACTGGTATTGGATTGGAGCTATCAATAACAAAAGATGACAGAAATGTAAAAGGTTGAGATTAGTAAAATAGTACCTCAAAGAATTGGACTGGTACCTTTGCATGCAAAGTCCAAAGTGCCAACCGTTGCTCTTTGGAGCCACCCATGTGAGAGACAGAGAAATGGATGTAGTAGTTTGGAAATGTAGAATGTTTTAATATTCTTCAGTCAAATATGATCATTATTTTGTAAATTGCATGTTCTGATAAACGTTTGCACATTTAACACTGTTATGGAGAATGTAGCTGAAAAGAATCAAATCACATTGTAGCTCTTTACACTATGAGCATTCAACTGAGTTATCTTTTCATCAATGTAAGAAAAGCCCCTGCACTGATGCGCTCTCTTTTGTCTCAATGGAAAAATCCCTCATGTATGGCAGGGTTCCATGGTGTAATGGTTAGCACTCTGGACTCTGAATCCAGCGATCCGAGTTCATATCTCGGTGGGACCTGCTTGAATTATGAGATTTAATATTTCACTAATTTCTTAGAATTTGGACTTGGAAAAACATAACGTCAAAGTTTTATACTGAAACTTATCAACGTATAAGTATGTATCTATGTACAGATGGCTATATCCATCTAGATAGCGATAATACAATATAAAGAAATGAAAAATTCATAAACATAAGTACTGAAGCTGAAAACTAAAAACTGTTCTTTCCCATCCACAATTTAAGCAAGAGGTTCTTTTCCTTTCTCATCTTTATGATCAGTAATAAGATAGTTAATTTTGCTGATTTCTTATCTGACAACATTCTTAACTTACACAGTGCATTTAATTGTGAATTTCTTTGAAAGAGGAATTCAGATTAATACATTTGACATGTCTTTCGAAAGATTCTACTTTGTGGTTATGGATCTACTTTAGAAAAACAGAGTGTAAATATCTGTGTGTCTTAATTTCAAGATTGTTATTTAAAAGTTCATCTCTTCTGTCCCCAAAATACACAATTTGATTCCTCAAGTTTTCTTTTAATGAAGGCTTTCCAATTTAAAAAGTTCCTTGTTCCCCTTATCAATAACAGTACGATTTATACAAGTAATATCTTGCATCAGCTTCTTGTGATGAGTTGAGAAAACAGAGTCAGCTCACAAAATGTCTCATTATTTTGAGCCATTTTATTTCCATGTTTTCTAAAAGTTCTATCATTTGCTCACATCAAATAGACTTTAAAAATACAATCAATAAATTAATGTTTCACTCTACCCGTGTTAGATTTATGATATTTATGAATACACTTGACAGAAAAAGATTTGGTCATAAGTCACGAAAGTGGTCCCACCGAGATTTGAACTCGGATCCTTGGATTCAAAGTCCAAAGTGCTAACCATTACACCATGGAACCTCCCATGTGACAGGGGAGCAAAGTGCTGCAGCAATGTGGACATTTCACATTTTTTATTTTCTACAGTCAAAGACAAACAGAATTACATAACTTTTCTATTCTGTTCAACTTTTGCCTATTGAACTATGTTAGGGAAGGATGTTGCACAAAGGACTCAAGTAACGCTATGACTCTGTTGAACAGTACTTTTTATGTGAGATACGATTTTGCAATAAAAGATAAGATTCCCCCGTGAATGCAATCTCTTCTGCCAAAATGGAAAGCTCAACCTGGTACAGGTGGGTTGATGGTGTTATGCTTGTCAATCTGGACTCTGAAAACAGGGATCTAAGTACAAAGCTCAGTGGGACTTATCTAAACTTTACGATTTTTTTTCCATTCAGTTCTTAGAAGTATTAATTGGAAAAACATCTCATTTACTTATAAACTTGTACGTATCAACTTATATGTATGTATCTCCCTATATATCGCTATATGTCTATGTATTTTTATCGGAAAATATAAATATATACATTATAAAAATACGTATAATTAATAGAGGTGAAAATAATGAACAGTTGTTGCCTCTCCGCATTTGAAACATGAGCTTCTTCTCCTTCCTCTTCTATATGTCCTGAAATTGAGATAGTCACTTTTTAATCAATTTTGATCTAACAACATAGTTGATTTGTACAAAGCATATCATACGATCTGTGAATAATTCTAAAAAAGAAAATTAGATCAGTACCTTTGAGGCCTCCAAGCAAAAGCTTATATTTCATGATTGCAGATCGACTGTTGAAAATCAGCATGAGAAATGTTTTATTTCACAATTTCCATACTAATATACAAAAAACATTTGTACTATCTGAATGATACCGTCATTGTGGTTCTCTAGGTTTGATTTAAGAACACATCTCTTTCAGAATGTGCTATATTCGCCTTATCAATAGTGTGGAAATCTTCAAAAAGGAATGCTGGGAATCAGCCCTCTGAAATGCGTTTGAGAAAAACAGGATAGGATTTTGTAATGTCGCACTATTTTGTGTAGGAATCTGATGTAAAAGTATTATGAAGTTCGTATTTCTGTAACTTGTTCAAGCTGTTGGACATTTTGAAAGGAGTCAACATTTGTCTCTTTCAACGTACTGGTATTGGATTGGAGCTATCAATAACAAAAGATGACAGAAATGTAAAAGGTCGAGATTAGTAAAATAGTACCTCAAAGAATTGGACTGGTACCTTTGCATGCAAAGTCCAAAGTGCCAACCGTTGCTCTTTGGAGCCACCCATGTGAGAGACAGAGAAATGGATGTAGTAGTTTGGAAATGTAGAATGTTTTAATATTCTTCAGTCAAATATGATCATTATTTTGTAAATTGCATGTCCTGATAAACGTTTGCACATTTAACACTGTTATGGAGAATGTAGCTGAATAGAATCAAATCACATTGTAGCTCTTTACACTATGAGCATTCAACTGAGTTATCTTTTCATCAATGTAAGAAAAGCCCCTGCACTGATGCGCTCTCTTTTGTCTCAATGGAAAAATTCCTCATGTATGGCAGGGTTCCATGGTGTAATGGTTAGCACTCTGGACTCTGAATCCAGCGATCCGAGTTCAAATCTCGGTGGGACCTGCTTGAATTATGAGATTTAATATTTCACTAATTTCTTAGAATTTGGACTTGGAAAAACATAACGTCAAAGTTTTATACTGAAACTTATCAACGTATAAGTATGTGTCTATGTACAGATGGCTATATCCATCTAGATAGCGATAATACAATATAAAGAAATGAAAAATTCATAAACATAAGTACTGAAGCTGAAAACTAAAAACTGTTCTTTCCCATCCACAATTTAAGCAAGAGGTTCTTTTCCTTTCTCATCTTTATGATCAGTAATAAGATAGTTAATTTTGCTGATTTCTTATCTGACAACATTCTTAACTTACACAGTGCATTTAATTGTGAATTTCTTTGAAAGAGGAATTCAGATTAATACATTTGACATGTCTTTCGAAAGATTCTACTTTGTGGTTATGGATCTACTTTAGAAAAACAGAGTGTAAATATCTGTGTGTCTTAATTTCAAGATTGTTATTTAAAAGTTCATCTCTTCTGTCCCCAAAATACACAATTTGATTCCTCAAGTTTTCTTTTAATGAAGGCTTTCCAATTTAAAAAGTTCCTTGTTCCCCTTATCAATAACAGTACGATTTATACAAGTAATATCTTGCATCAGCTTCTTGTGATGAGTTGAGAAAACAGAGTCAGCTCACAAAATGTCTCATTATTTTGAGCCATTTTATTTCCATGTTTTCTAAAAGTTCTATCATTTGCTCACATCAAATAGACTTTAAAAATACAATCAATAAATTAATGTTTCACTCTACCCGTGTTAGATTTATGATATTTATGAATACACTTGACAGAAAAAGATTTGGTCATAAGTCACGAAAGTGGTCCCACCGAGATTTGAACTCGGATCCTTGGATTCAAAGTCCAAAGTGCTAACCATTACACCATGGAACCTACCATGTGACAGGGGAGCAAAGTGCTGCAGCAATGTGGACATTTCACATTTTTTATTTTCTACAGTCAAAGACAAACAGAATTACATAACTTTTCTATTCTGTTCAACTTTTGCCTATTGATCTATGTTAGGGAAGGATGTTGCACAAAGGACTCAAGTAACGCTATGACTCTGTTGAACAGTACTTTTTATGTGAGATACGATTTTGCAATAAAAGATAAGATTCCCCCGTGAATGCAATCTCTTCTGCCAAAATGGAAAGCTCAACCTGGTACAGGTGGGTTGATGGTGTTATGCTTGTCAATCTGGACTCTGAAAACAGGGATCTAAGTACAAAGCTCAGTGGGACTTATCTAAACTTTACGATTTTTTTTCCATTCAGTTCTTAGAAGTATTAATTGGAAAAACATCTCATTTACTTATAAACTTGTACGTATCAACTTATATGTATGTATCTCCCTATATATCGCTATATGTCTATGTATTTTTATCGGAAAATATAAATATATACATTATAAAAATACGTATAATTAATAGAGGTGAAAATAATGAACAGTTGTTGCCTCTCCGCATTTGAAACATGAGCTTCTTCTCCTTCCTCTTCTATATGTCCTGAAATTGAGATAGTCACTTTTTAATCAATTTTGATCTAACAACATAGTTGATTTGTACAAAGCATATCATACGATCTGTGAATAATTCTAAAAAAGAAAATTAGATCAGTACCTTTGAGGCCTCCAAGCAAAAGCTTATATTTCATGATTGCAGATCGACTGTTGAAAATCAGCATGAGAAATGTTTTATTTCACAATTTCCATACTAATATACAAAAAACATTTGTACTATCTGAATGATACCGTCATTGTGGTTCTCTAGGTTTGATTTAAGAACACATCTCTTTCAGAATGTGCTATATTCGCCTTATCAATAGTGTGGAAATCTTCAAAAAGGAATGCTGGGAATCAGCCCTCTGAAATGCGTTTGAGAAAAACAGGATAGGATTTTGTAATGTCGCACTATTTTGTGTAGGAATCTGATGTAAAAGTATTATGAAGTTCGTATTTCTGTAACTTGTTCAAGCTGTTGGACATTTTGAAAGGAGTCAACATTTGTCTCTTTCAACGTACTGGTATTGGATTGGAGCTATCAATAACAAAAGATGACAGAAATGTAAAAGGTCGAGATTAGTAAAATAGTACCTCAAAGAATTGGACTGGTACCTTTGCATGCAAAGTCCAAAGTGCCAACCGTTGCTCTTTGGAGCCACCCATGTGAGAGACAGAGAAATGGATGTAGTAGTTTGGAAATGTAGAATGTTTTAATATTCTTCAGTCAAATATGATCATTATTTTGTAAATTGCATGTCCTGATAAACGTTTGCACATTTAACACTGTTATGGAGAATGTAGCTGAATAGAATCAAATCACATTGTAGCTCTTTACACTATGAGCATTCAACTGAGTTATCTTTTCATCAATGTAAGAAAAGCCCCTGCACTGATGCGCTCTCTTTTGTCTCAATGGAAAAATTCCTCATGTATGGCAGGGTTCCATGGTGTAATGGTTAGCACTCTGGACTCTGAATCCAGCGATCCGAGTTCAAATCTCGGTGGGACCTGCTTGAATTATGAGATTTAATATTTCACTAATTTCTTAGAATTTGGACTTGGAAAAACATAACGTCAAAGTTTTATACTGAAACTTATCAACGTATAAGTATGTATCTATGTACAGATGGCTATATCCATCTAGATAGCGATAATACAATATAAAGAAATGAATTATTCATAAACATAAGTACTGAAGCTGAAAACTAAAAACTGTTCTTTCCCATCCACAATTTAAGCAAGAGGTTCTTTTCCTTTCTCATCTTTATGATCAGTAATAAGATAGTTAATTTTGCTGATTTCTTATCTGACAACATTCTTAACTTACACATTGCATTTAATTGTGAATTTCTTTGAAAGAGGAATTCAGATTAATACATTTGACATGTCTTTCGAAAGATTCTACTTTGTGGTTATGGATCTACTTTAGAAAAACAGAGTGTAAATATCTGTGTGTCTTAATTTCAAGATTGTTATTTAAAAGTTCATCTCTTCTGTCCCCAAAATACACAATTTGATTCCTCAAGTTTTCTTTTAATGAAGGCTTTCCAATTTAAAAAGTTCCTTGTTCCCCTTATCAATAACAGTAAGATTTAAACAAGTAATATCTTGCATCAGCTTCTTGTGATGAGTTGAGAAAACAGAGTCAGCTCACAAAATGTCTCATTATTTTGAGCCATTTTATTTCCATGTTTTCTAAAAGTTCTATCATTTGCTCACATCAAATAGACTTTAAAAATACAATCAATAAATTAATGTTTCACTCTACCCGTGTTAGATTTATGATATTTATGAATACACTTGACAGAAAAAGATTTGGTCATAAGTCACGAAAGTGGTCCCACCGAGATTTGAACTCGGATCCTTGGATTCAAAGTCCAAAGTGCTAACCATTACACCATGGAACCTCCCATGTGACAGGGGAGCAAATTGCTGCAGCAATGTGGACATTTCACATTTTTTATTTTCTACAGTCAAAGACAAACAGAATTACATAACTTTTCTATTCTGTTCAACTTTTGCCTATTGAACTATGTTAGGGAAGGATGTTGCACAAAGGACTCAAGTAACGCTATGACTCTGTTGAACAGTACTTTTTATGTGAGATAAGATTTTGCAATAAAAGATAAGATTCCCCCGTGAATGCAATCTCTTCTGCCAAAATGGAAAGCTCAACCTGGTACAGGTGGGTTGATGGTGTTATGCTTGTCAATCTGGACTCTGAAAACAGGGATCTAAGTACAAAGCTCAGTGGGACTTATCTAAACTTTACGATTTTTTTTCCATTCAGTTCTTAGAAGTATTAATTGGAAAAACATCTCATTTACTTATAAACTTGTACGTATCAACTTATATGTATGTATCTCCCTATATATCGCTATATGTCTATGTATTTTTATCGGAAAATATAAATATATACATTATAAAAATATGTATAATTAATAGAGGTGAAAATAAAGAACAGTTGTTGCCTCTCTGCATTTGAAACATGAGCTTCTTCTCCTTCCTCTTCTATATGTCCTGAAATTGAGATAGTCACTTTTTAATCAATTTTGATCTAACAGCATAGTTGATTTGTACAAAGCATATCATACGATCTGTGAATAATTCTAAAAAAGAAAATTAGATCAGTACCTTTGAGGCCTCCAAGCAAAAGCTTATATTTCATGATTGCAGATCGACTGTTGAAAATCAGCATGAGAAATGTTTTATTTCACAATTTCCATACTAATATACAAAAAACATTTGTACTATCTGAATGATACCGTCATTGTGGTTCTCTAGGTTTGATTTAAGAACACATCTCTTTCAAAATGTGCTATATTCGCCTTATCAATAGTGTAGAAATCTTCAAAAAGGAATGCTGGGAATCAGCCCTCTGAAATGCATTTGAGAAAAACAGGATAGGATTTTGTAATGTCGCACTATTTTGTGTAGGAATCTGATGTAAAAGTATTATAAAGTTCGTATTTCTGTAACTTGTTCAAGCTGTTGGACATTTTGAAAGGAGTCAACATTTGTCTCGTTCAACCTACTGGTATTGGATTGGAGCTATCAATAACAAAAGATGACAGAAATGTAAAAGGTTGAGATTAGTAAAATAGTACCTCAAAGAATTGGACTGGTACCTTTGCATGCAAAGTCCAAAGTGCCAACCGTTGCTCTTTGGAGCCACCCATGTGAGAGACAGAGAAATGGATGTAGTAGTTTGGAAATGTAGAATGTTTTAATATTCTTCAGTCAAATATGATCATTATTTTGTAAATTGCATGTCCTGATAAACGTTTGCACATTTAACACTGTTATGGAGAATGTAGCTGAAAAGAATCAAATCACATTGTAGCTCTTTACACTATGAGCATTCAACTGAGTTATCTTTTCATCAATGTAAGAAAAGCCCCTGCACTCATGCGCTCTCTTTTGTCTCAATGGAAAAATCCCTCATGTATGGCAGGGTTCCATGGTGTAATGGTTAGCACTCTGGACTCTGAATCCAGCGATCCGAGTTCAAATCTCGGTGGGACCTGCTTGAATTATGAGATTTAATATTTCACTAATTTCTTAGAATTTGGACTTGGAAAAACATAACGTCAAAGTTTTATACTGAAACTTATCAACGTATAAGTATGTATCTATGTACAGATGGCTATATCCATCTAGATAGCGATAATACAATATAAAGAAATGAAAAATTCATAAACATAAGTACTGAAGCTGAAAACTAAAAACTGTTCTTTCCCATCCACAATTTAAGCAAGAGGTTCTTTTCCTTTCTCATCTTTATGATCAGTAATAAGATAGTTAATTTTGCTGATTTCTTATCTGACAACATTCTTAACTTACACAGTGCATTTAATTGTGAATTTCTTTGAAAGAGGAATTCAGATTAATACATTTGACATGTCTTTCGAAAGATTCTACTTTGTGGTTATGGATCTACTTTAGAAAAACAGAGTGTAAATATCTGTGTGTCTTAATTTCAAGATTGTTATTTAAAAGTTCATCTCTTCTGTCCCCAAAATACACTATTTGATTCCTCAAGTTTTCTTTTAATGAAGGCTTTCCAATTTAAAAAGTTCCTTGTTCCCCTTATCAATAACAGTACGATTTATACAAGTAATATCTTGCATCAGCTTCTTGTGATGAGTTGAGAAAACAGAGTCAGCTCACAAAATGTCTCATTATTTTGAGCCATTTTATTTCCATGTTTTCTAAAAGTTCTATCATTTGCTCACATCAAATAGACTTTAAAAATACAATCAATAAATTAATGTTTCACTCTACCCGTGTTAGATTTATGATATTTATGAATACACTTGACAGAAAAAGATTTGGTCATAAGTCACGAAAGTGGTCCCACCGAGATTTGAACTCGGATCCTAAGTCCAAAGTGCTAACCATTACACCATGGAACCTCCCATGTGACAGGGGAGCAAATTGCTGCAGCAATGTGGACATTTCACATTTTTTATTTTCTACAGTCAAAGACAAACAGAATTACATAACTTTTCTATTCTGTTCAACTTTTGCCTATTGAACTATGTTAGGGAAGGATGTTGCACAAAGGACTCAAGTAACGCTATGACTCTGTTGAACAGTACTTTTTATGTGAGATAAGATTTTGCAATAAAAGATAAGATTCCCCCGTGAATGCAATCTCTTCTGCCAAAATGGAAAGCTCAACCTGGTACAGGTGGGTTGATGGTGTTATGCTTGTCAATCTGGACTCTGAAAACAGGGATCTAAGTACAAAGCTCAGTGGGACTTATCTAAACTTTACGATTTTTTTTCCATTCAGTTCTTAGAAGTATTAATTGGAAAAACATCTCATTTACTTATAAACTTGTACGTATCAACTTATATGTATGTATCTCCCTATATATCGCTATATGTCTATGTATTTTTATCGGAAAATATAAATATATACATTATAAAAATATGTATAATTAATAGAGGTGAAAATAAAGAACAGTTGTTGCCTCTCCGCATTTGAAACATGAGCTTCTTCTCCTTCCTCTTCTATATGTCCTGAAATTGAGATAGTCACTTTTTAATCAATTTTGATCTAACAGCATAGTTGATTTGTACAAAGCATATCATACGATCTGTGAATAATTCTAAAAAAGAAAATTAGATCAGTACCTTTGAGGCCTCCAAGCAAAAGCTTATATTTCATGATTGCAGATCGACTGTTGAAAATCAGCATGAGAAATGTTTTATTTCACAATTTCCATACTAATATACAAAAAGCATTTGTACTATCTGAATGATACCGTCATTGTGGTTCTCTAGGTTTGATTTAAGAACACATCTCTTTCAAAATGTGCTATATTCGCCTTATCAATAGTGTAGAAATCTTCAAAAAGGAATGCTGGGAATCAGCCCTCTGAAATGCATTTGAGAAAAACAGGATAGGATTTTGTAATGTCGCACTATTTTGTGTAGGAATCTGATGTAAAAGTATTATAAAGTTCGTATTTCTGTAACTTGTTCAAGCTGTTGGACATTTTGAAAGGAGTCAACATTTGTCTCGTTCAACCTACTGGTATTGGATTGGAGCTATCAATAACAAAAGATGACAGAAATATAAAAGGTTGAGATTAGTAAAATAGTACCTCAAAGAATTGGACTGGTACCTTTGCATGCAAAGTCCAAAGTGCCAACCGTTGCTCTTTGGAGCCACCCATGTGAGAGACAGAGAAATGGATGTAGTAGTTTGGAAATGTAGAATGTTTTAATATTCTTCAGTCAAATATGATCATTATTTTGTAAATTGCATGTCCTGATAAACGTTTGCACATTTAACACTGTTATGGAGAATGTAGCTGAAAAGAATCAAATCACATTGTAGCTCTTTACACTATGAGCATTCAACTGAGTTATCTTTTCATCAATGTAAGAAAAGCCCCTGCACTGATGCGCTCTCTTTTGTCTCAATGGAAAAATCCCTCATGTATGGCAGGGTTCCATGGTGTAATGGTTAGCACTCTGGACTCTGAATCCAGCGATCCGAGTTCAAATCTCGGTGGGACCTGCTTGAATTATGAGATTTAATATTTCACTAATTTCTTAGAATTTGGACTTGGAAAAACATAACGTCAAAGTTTTATACTGTAACTTATCAACGTATAAGTATGTATCTATGTACAGATGGCTATATCCATCTAGATAGCGATAATACAATATAAAGAAATGAAAAATTCATAAACATAAGTACTGAAGCTGAAAACTAAAAACTGTTCTTTCCCATCCACAATTTAAGCAAGAGGTTCTTTTCCTTTCTCATCTTTATGATCAGTAATAAGATAGTTAATTTTGCTGATTTCTTATCTGACAACATTCTTAACTTACACAGTGCATTTAATTGTGAATTTCTTTGAAAGAGGAATTCAGATTAATACATTTGACATGTCTTTCGAAAGATTCTACTTTGTGGTTATGGATCTACTTTAGAAAAACAGAGTGTAAATATCTGTGTGTCTTAATTTCAAGATTGTTATTTAAAAGTTCATCTCTTCTGTCCCCAAAATACACAATTTGATTCCTCAAGTTTTCTTTTAATGAAGGCTTTCCAATTTAAAAAGTTCCTTGTTCCCCTTATCAATAACAGTAAGATTTAAACAAGTAATATCTTGCATCAGCTTCTTGTGATGAGTTGAGAAAACAGAGTCAGCTCACAAAATGTCTCATTATTTTGAGCCATTTTATTTCCATGTTTTCTAAAAGTTCTATCATTTGCTCACATCAAATAGACTTTAAAAATACAATCAATAAATTAATGTTTCACTCTACCCGTGTTAGATTTATGATATTTATGAATACACTTGACAGAAAAAGATTTGGTCATAAGTCACGAAAGTGGTCCCACCGAGATTTGAACTCGGATCCTTGGATTCAAAGTCCAAAGTGCTAACCATTACACCATGGAACCTCCCATGTGACAGGGGAGCAAATTGCTGCAGCAATGTGGACATTTCACATTTTTTATTTTCTACAGTCAAAGACAAACAGAATTACATAACTTTTCTATTCTGTTCAACTTTTGCCTATTGAACTATGTTAGGGAAGGATGTTGCACAAAGGACTCAAGTAACGCTATGACTCTGTTGAACAGTACTTTTTATGTGAGATAAGATTTTGCAATAAAAGATAAGATTCCCCCGTGAATGCAATCTCTTCTGCCAAAATGGAAAGCTCAACCTGGTACAGGTGGGTTGATGGTGTTATGCTTGTCAATCTGGACTCTGAAAACAGGGATCTAAGTACAAAGCTCAGTGGGACTTATCTAAACTTTACGATTTTTTTTCCATTCAGTTCTTAGAAGTATTAATTGGAAAAACATCTCATTTACTTATAAACTTGTACGTATCAACTTATATGTATGTATCTCCCTATATATCGCTATATGTCTATGTATTTTTATCGGAAAATATAAATATATACATTATAAAAATATGTATAATTAATAGAGGTGAAAATAAAGAACAGTTGTTGCCTCTCCGCATTTGAAACATGAGCTTCTTCTCCTTCCTCTTCTATATGTCCTGAAATTGAGATAGTCACTTTTTAATCAATTTTGATCTAACAGCATAGTTGATTTGTACAAAGCATATCATACGATCTGTGAATAATTCTAAAAAAGAAAATTAGATCAGTACCTTTGAGGCCTCCAAGCAAAAGCTTATATTTCATGATTGCAGATCGACTGTTGAAAATCAGCATGAGAAATGTTTTATTTCACAATTTCCATACTAATATACAAAAAGCATTTGTACTATCTGAATGATACCGTCATTGTGGTTCTCTAGGTTTGATTTAAGAACACATCTCTTTCAAAATGTGCTATATTCGCCTTATCAATAGTGTAGAAATCTTCAAAAAGGAATGCTGGGAATCAGCCCTCTGAAATGCATTTGAGAAAAACAGGATAGGATTTTGTAATGTCGCACTATTTTGTGTAGGAATCTGATGTAAAAGTATTATAAAGTTCGTATTTCTGTAACTTGTTCAAGCTGTTGGACATTTTGAAAGGAGTCAACATTTGTCTCGTTCAACCTACTGGTATTGGATTGGAGCTATCAATAACAAAAGATGACAGAAATATAAAAGGTTGAGATTAGTAAAATAGTACCTCAAAGAATTGGACTGGTACCTTTGCATGCAAAGTCCAAAGTGCCAACCGTTGCTCTTTGGAGCCACCCATGTGAGAGACAGAGAAATGGATGTAGTAGTTTGGAAATGTAGAATGTTTTAATATTCTTCAGTCAAATATGATCATTATTTTGTAAATTGCATGTCCTGATAAACGTTTGCACATTTAACACTGTTATGGAGAATGTAGCTGAAAAGAATCAAATCACATTGTAGCTCTTTACACTATGAGCATTCAACTGAGTTATCTTTTCATCAATGTAAGAAAAGCCCCTGCACTGATGCGCTCTCTTTTGTCTCAATGGAAAAATCCCTCATGTATGGCAGGGTTCCATGGTGTAATGGTTAGCACTCTGGACTCTGAATCCAGCGATCCGAGTTCAAATCTCGGTGGGACCTGCTTGAATTATGAGATTTAATATTTCACTAATTTCTTAGAATTTGGACTTGGAAAAACATAACGTCAAAGTTTTATACTGTAACTTATCAACGTATAAGTATGTATCTATGTACAGATGGCTATATCCATCTAGATAGCGATAATACAATATAAAGAAATGAAAAATTCATAAACATAAGTACTGAAGCTGAAAACTAAAAACTGTTCTTTCCCATCCACAATTTAAGCAAGAGGTTCTTTTCCTTTCTCATCTTTATGATCAGTAATAAGATAGTTAATTTTGCTGATTTCTTATCTGACAACATTCTTAACTTACACAGTGCATTTAATTGTGAATTTCTTTGAAAGAGGAATTCAGATTAATACATTTGACATGTCTTTCGAAAGATTCTACTTTGTGGTTATGGATCTACTTTAGAAAAACAGAGTGTAAATATCTGTGTGTCTTAATTTCAAGATTGTTATTTAAAAGTTCATCTCTTCTGTCCCCAAAATACACAATTTGATTCCTCAAGTTTTCTTTTAATGAAGGCTTTCCAATTTAAAAAGTTCCTTGTTCCCCTTATCAATAACAGTAAGATTTAAACAAGTAATATCTTGCATCAGCTTCTTGTGATGAGTTGAGAAAACAGAGTCAGCTCACAAAATGTCTCATTATTTTGAGCCATTTTATTTCCATGTTTTCTAAAAGTTCTATCATTTGCTCACATCAAATAGACTTTAAAAATACAATCAATAAATTAATGTTTCACTCTACCCGTGTTAGATTTATGATATTTATGAATACACTTGACAGAAAAAGATTTGGTCATAAGTCACGAAAGTGGTCCCACCGAGATTTGAACTCGGATCCTTGGATTCAAAGTCCAAAGTGCTAACCATTACACCATGGAACCTCCCATGTGACAGGGGAGCAAATTGCTGCAGCAATGTGGACATTTCACATTTTTTATTTTCTACAGTCAAAGACAAACAGAATTACATAACTTTTCTATTCTGTTCAACTTTTGCCTATTGAACTATGTTAGGGAAGGATGTTGCACAAAGGACTCAAGTAACGCTATGACTCTGTTGAACAGTACTTTTTATGTGAGATAAGATTTTGCAATAAAAGATAAGATTCCCCCGTGAATGCAATCTCTTCTGCCAAAATGGAAAGCTCAACCTGGTACAGGTGGGTTGATGGTGTTATGCTTGTCAATCTGGACTCTGAAAACAGGGATCTAAGTACAAAGCTCAGTGGGACTTATCTAAACTTTACGATTTTTTTTCCATTCAGTTCTTAGAAGTATTAATTGGAAAAACATCTCATTTACTTATAAACTTGTACGTATCAACTTATATGTATGTATCTCCCTATATATCGCTATATGTCTATGTATTTTTATCGGAAAATATAAATATATACATTATAAAAATATGTATAATTAATAGAGGTGAAAATAAAGAACAGTTGTTGCCTCTCCGCATTTGAAACATGAGCTTCTTCTCCTTCCTCTTCTATATGTCCTGAAATTGAGATAGTCACTTTTTAATCAATTTTGATCTAACAGCATAGTTGATTTGTACAAAGCATATCATACGATCTGTGAATAATTCTAAAAAAGAAAATTAGATCAGTACCTTTGAGGCCTCCAAGCAAAAGCTTATATTTCATGATTGCAGATCGACTGTTGAAAATCAGCATGAGAAATGTTTTATTTCACAATTTCCATACTAATATACAAAAAACATTTGTACTATCTGAATGATACCGTCATTGTGGTTCTCTAGGTTTGATTTAAGAACACATCTCTTTCAAAATGTGCTATATTCGCCTTATCAATAGTGTAGAAATCTTCAAAAAGGAATGCTGGGAATCAGCCCTCTGAAATGCATTTGAGAAAAACAGGATAGGATTTTGTAATGTCGCACTATTTTGTGTAGGAATCTGATGTAAAAGTATTATAAAGTTCGTATTTCTGTAACTTGTTCAAGCTGTTGGACATTTTGAAAGGAGTCAACATTTGTCTCGTTCAACCTACTGGTATTGGATTGGAGCTATCAATAACAAAAGATGACAGAAATATAAAAGGTTGAGATTAGTAAAATAGTACCTCAAAGAATTGGACTGGTACCTTTGCATGCAAAGTCCAAAGTGCCAACCGTTGCTCTTTGGAGCCACCCATGTGAGAGACAGAGAAATAGATGTAGTAGTTTGGAAATGTAGAATGTTTTAATATTCTTCAGTCAAATATGATCATTATTTTGTAAATTGCATGTCCTGATAAACGTTTGCACATTTAACACTGTTATGGAGAATGTAGCTGAAAAGAATCAAATCACATTGTAGCTCTTTACACTATGAGCATTCAACTGAGTTATCTTTTCATCGATGTAAGAAAAGCCCCTGCACTGATGCGCTCTCTTTTGTCTCAATGGAAAAATCCCTCATGTATGGCAGGGTTCCATGGTGTAATGGTTAGCACTCTGGACTCTGAATCCAGCGATCCGAGTTCAAATCTCGGTGGGACCTGCTTGAATTATGAGATTTAATATTTCACTAATTTCTTAGAATTTGGACTTGGAAAAACATAACGTCAAAGTTTTATACTGTAACTTATCAACGTATAAGTATGTATCTATGTACAGATGGCTATATCCATCTAGATAGCGATAATACAATATAAAGAAATGAAAAATTCATAAACATAAGTACTGAAGCTGAAAACTAAAAACTGTTCTTTCCCATCCACAATTTAAGCAAGAGGTTCTTTTCCTTTCTCATCTTTATGATCAGTAATAAGATAGTTAATTTTGCTGATTTCTTATCTGACAACATTCTTAACTTACACAGTGCATTTAATTGTGAATTTCTTTGAAAGAGGAATTCAGATTAATACATTTGACATGTCTTTCGAAAGATTCTACTTTGTGGTTATGGATCTACTTTAGAAAAACAGAGTGTAAATATCTGTGTGTCTTAATTTCAAGATTGTTATTTAAAAGTTCATCTCTTCTGTCCCCAAAATACACAATTTGATTCCTCAAGTTTTCTTTTAATGAAGGCTTTCCAATTTAAAAAGTTCCTTGTTCCCCTTATCAATAACAGTAAGATTTAAACAAGTAATATCTTGCATCAGCTTCTTGTGATGAGTTGAGAAAACAGAGTCAGCTCACAAAATGTCTCATTATTTTGAGCCATTTTATTTCCATGTTTTCTAAAAGTTCTATCATTTGCTCACATCAAATAGACTTTAAAAATACAATCAATAAATTAATGTTTCACTCTACCCGTGTTAGATTTATGATATTTATGAATACACTTGACAGAAAAAGATTTGGTCATAAGTCACGAAAGTGGTCCCACCGAGATTTGAACTCGGATCCTTGGATTCAAAGTCCAAAGTGCTAACCATTACACCATGGAACCTCCCATGTGACAGGGGAGCAAATTGCTGCAGCAATGTGGACATTTCACATTTTTTATTTTCTACAGTCAAAGACAAACAGAATTACATAACTTTTCTATTCTGTTCAACTTTTGCCTATTGAACTATGTTAGGGAAGGATGTTGCACAAAGGACTCAAGTAACGCTATGACTCTGTTGAACAGTACTTTTTATGTGAGATAAGATTTTGCAATAAAAGATAAGATTCCCCCGTGAATGCAATCTCTTCTGCCAAAATGGAAAGCTCAACCTGGTACAGGTGGGTTGATGGTGTTATGCTTGTCAATCTGGACTCTGAAAACAGGGATCTAAGTACAAAGCTCAGTGGGACTTATCTAAACTTTACGATTTTTTTCCATTCAGTTCTTAGAAGTATTAATTGGAAAAACATCTCATTTACTTATAAACTTGTACGTATCAACTTATATGTATGTATCTCCCTATATATCGCTATATGTCTATGTATTTTTATCGGAAAATATAAATATATACATTATAAAAATATGTATAATTAATAGAGGTGAAAATAAAGAACAGTTGTTGCCTCTCCGCATTTGAAACATGAGCTTCTTCTCCTTCCTCTTCTATATGTCCTGAAATTGAGATAGTCACTTTTTAATCAATTTTGATCTAACAGCACAGTTGATTTGTACAAAGCATATCATACGATCTGTGAATAATTCTAAAAAAGAAAATTAGATCAGTACCTTTGAGGCCTCCAAGCAAAAGCTTATATTTCATGATTGCAGATCGACTGTTGAAAATCAGCATGAGAAATGTTTTATTTCACAATTTCCATACTAATATACAAAAAGCATTTGTACTATCTGAATGATACCGTCATTGTGGTTCTCTAGGTTTGATTTAAGAACACATCTCTTTCAAAATGTGCTATATTCGCCTTATCAATAGTGTAGAAATCTTCAAAAAGGAATGCTGGGAATCAGCCCTCTGAAATGCATTTGAGAAAAACAGGATAGGATTTTGTAATGTCGCACTATTTTGTGTAGGAATCTGATGTAAAAGTATTATAAAGTTCGTATTTCTGTAACTTGTTCAAGCTGTTGGACATTTTGAAAGGAGTCAACATTTGTCTCGTTCAACCTACTGGTATTGGATTGGAGCTATCAATAACAAAAGATGACAGAAATATAAAAGGTTGAGATTAGTAAAATAGTACCTCAAAGAATTGGACTGGTACCTTTGCATGCAAAGTCCAAAGTGCCAACCGTTGCTCTTTGGAGCCACCCATGTGAGAGACAGAGAAATAGATGTAGTAGTTTGGAAATGTAGAATGTTTTAATATTCTTCAGTCAAATATGATCATTATTTTGTAAATTGCATGTCCTGATAAACGTTTGCACATTTAACACTGTTATGGAGAATGTAGCTGAAAAGAATCAAATCACATTGTAGCTCTTTACACTATGAGCATTCAACTGAGTTATCTTTTCATCAATGTAAGAAAAGCCCCTGCACTGATGCGCTCTCTTTTGTCTCAATGGAAAAATCCCTCATGTATGGCAGGGTTCCATGGTGTAATGGTTAGCACTCTGGACTCTGAATCCAGCGATCCGAGTTCAAATCTCGGTGGGACCTGCTTGAATTATGAGATTTAATATTTCACTAATTTCTTAGAATTTGGACTTGGAAAAACATAACGTCAAAGTTTTATACTGTAACTTATCAACGTATAAGTATGTATCTATGTACAGATGGCTATATCCATCTAGATAGCGATAATACAATATAAAGAAATGAAAAATTCATAAACATAAGTACTGAAGCTGAAAACTAAAAACTGTTCTTTCCCATCCACAATTTAAGCAAGAGGTTCTTTTCCTTTCTCATCTTTATGATCAGTAATAAGATAGTTAATTTTGCTGATTTCTTATCTGACAACATTCTTAACTTACACAGTGCATTTAATTGTGAATTTCTTTGAAAGAGGAATTCAGATTAATACATTTGACATGTCTTTCGAAAGATTCTACTTTGTGGTTATGGATCTACTTTAGAAAAACAGAGTGTAAATATCTGTGTGTCTTAATTTCAAGATTGTTATTTAAAAGTTCATCTCTTCTGTCCCCAAAATACACAATTTGATTCCTCAAGTTTTCTTTTAATGAAGGCTTTCCAATTTAAAAAGTTCCTTGTTCCCCTTATCAATAACAGTAAGATTTAAACAAGTAATATCTTGCATCAGCTTCTTGTGATGAGTTGAGAAAACAGAGTCAGCTCACAAAATGTCTCATTATTTTGAGCCATTTTATTTCCATGTTTTCTAAAAGTTCTATCATTTGCTCACATCAAATAGACTTTAAAAATACAATCAATAAATTAATGTTTCACTCTACCCGTGTTAGATTTATGATATTTATGAATACACTTGACAGAAAAAGATTTGGTCATAAGTCACGAAAGTGGTCCCACCGAGATTTGAACTCGGATCCTTGGATTCAAAGTCCAAAGTGCTAACCATTACACCATGGAACCTCCCATGTAACAGGGGAGCAAATTGCTGCAGCAATGTGGACATTTCACATTTTTTATTTTCTACAGTCAAAGACAAACAGAATTACATAACTTTTCTATTCTGTTCAACTTTTGCCTATTGAACTATGTTAGGGAAGGATGTTGCACAAAGGACTCAAGTAACGCTATGACTCTGTTGAACAGTACTTTTTATGTGAGATAAGATTTTGCAATAAAAGATAAGATTCCCCCGTGAATGCAATCTCTTCTGCCAAAATGGAAAGCTCAACCTGGTACAGGTGGGTTGATGGTGTTATGCTTGTCAATCTGGACTCTGAAAACAGGGATCTAAGTACAAAGCTCAGTGGGACTTATCTAAACTTTACGATTTTTTTTCCATTCAGTTCTTAGAAGTATTAATTGGAAAAACATCTCATTTACTTATAAACTTGTACGTATCAACTTATATGTATGTATCTCCCTATATATCGCTATATGTCTATGTATTTTTATCGGAAAATATAAATATATACATTATAAAAATATGTATAATTAATAGAGGTGAAAATAAAGAACAGTTGTTGCCTCTCCGCATTTGAAACATGAGCTTCTTCTCCTTCCTCTTCTATATGTCCTGAAATTGAGATAGTCACTTTTTAATCAATTTTGATCTAACAGCATAGTTGATTTGTACAAAGCATATCATACGATCTGTGAATAATTCTAAAAAAGAAAATTAGATCAGTACCTTTGAGGCCTCCAAGCAAAAGCTTATATTTCATGATTGCAGATCGACTGTTGAAAATCAGCATGAGAAATGTTTTATTTCACAATTTCCATACTAATATACAAAAAACATTTGTACTATCTGAATGATACCGTCATTGTGGTTCTCTAGGTTTGATTTAAGAACACATCTCTTTCAAAATGTGCTATATTCGCCTTATCAATAGTGTAGAAATCTTCAAAAAGGAATGCTGGGAATCAGCCCTCTGAAATGCATTTGAGAAAAACAGGATAGGATTTTGTAATGTCGCACTATTTTGTGTAGGAATCTGATGTAAAAGTATTATAAAGTTCGTATTTCTGTAACTTGTTCAAGCTGTTGGACATTTTGAAAGGAGTCAACATTTGTCTCGTTCAACCTACTGGTATTGGATTGGAGCTATCAATAACAAAAGATGACAGAAATATAAAAGGTTGAGATTAGTAAAATAGTACCTCAAAGAATTGGACTGGTACCTTTGCATGCAAAGTCCAAAGTGCCAACCGTTGCTCTTTGGAGCCACCCATGTGAGAGACAGAGAAATGGATGTAGTAGTTTGGAAATGTAGAATGTTTTAATATTCTTCAGTCAAATATGATCATTATTTTGTAAATTGCATGTCCTGATAAACGTTTGCACATTTAACACTGTTATGGAGAATGTAGCTGAAAAGAATCAAATCACATTGTAGCTCTTTACACTATGAGCATTCAACTGAGTTATCTTTTCATCAATGTAAGAAAAGCCCCTGCACTGATGCGCTCTCTTTTGTCTCAATGGAAAAATCCCTCATGTATGGCAGGGTTCCATGGTGTAATGGTTAGCACTCTGGACTCTGAATCCAGCGATCCGAGTTCAAATCTCGGTGGGACCTGCTTGAATTATGAGATTTAATATTTCACTAATTTCTTAGAATTTGGACTTGGAAAAACATAACGTCAAAGTTTTATACTGTAACTTATCAACGTATAAGTATGTATCTATGTACAGATGGCTATATCCATCTAGATAGCGATAATACAATATAAAGAAATGAAAAATTCATAAACATAAGTACTGAAGCTGAAAACTAAAAACTGTTCTTTCCCATCCACAATTTAAGCAAGAGGTTCTTTTCCTTTCTCATCTTTATGATCAGTAATAAGATAGTTAATTTTGCTGATTTCTTATCTGACAACATTCTTAACTTACACAGTGCATTTAATTGTGAATTTCTTTGAAAGAGGAATTCAGATTAATACATTTGACATGTCTTTCGAAAGATTCTACTTTGTGGTTATGGATCTACTTTAGAAAAACAGAGTGTAAATATCTGTGTGTCTTAATTTCAAGATTGTTATTTAAAAGTTCATCTCTTCTGTCCCCAAAATACACAATTTGATTCCTCAAGTTTTCTTTTAATGAAGGCTTTCCAATTTAAAAAGTTCCTTGTTCCCCTTATCAATAACAGTACGATTTATACAAGTAATATCTTGCATCAGCTTCTTGTGATGAGTTGAGAAAACAGAGTCAGCTCACAAAATGTCTCATTATTTTGAGCCATTTTATTTCCATGTTTTCTAAAAGTTCTATCATTTGCTCATATCAAATAGACTTTAAAAATACAATCAATAAATTAATGTTTCACTCTACCCGTGTTAGATTTATGATATTTATGAATACACTTGACAGAAAAAGATTTGGTCATAAGTCACGAAAGTGGTCCCACCGAGATTTGAACTCGGATCCTTGGATTCAAAGTCCAAAGTGCTAACCATTACACCATGGAACCTCCCATGTGACAGGGGAGCAAATTGCTGCAGCAATGTGGACATTTCACATTTTTTATTTTCTACAGTCAAAGACAAACAGAATTACATAACTTTTCTATTCTGTTCAACTTTTGCCTATTGAACTATGTTAGGGAAGGATGTTGCACAAAGGACTCAAGTAACGCTATGACTCTGTTGAACAGTACTTTTTATGTGAGATAAGATTTTGCAATAAAAGATAAGATTCCCCCGTGAATGCAATCTCTTCTGCCAAAATGGAAAGCTCAACCTGGTACAGGTGGGTTGATGGTGTTATGCTTGTCAATCTGGACTCTGAAAACAGGGATCTAAGTACAAAGCTCAGTGGGACTTATCTAAACTTTACGATTTTTTTTCCATTCAGTTCTTAGAAGTATTAATTGGAAAAACATCTCATTTACTTATAAACTTGTACGTATCAACTTATATGTATGTATCTCCCTATATATCGCTATATGTCTATGTATTTTTATCGGAAAATATAAATATATACATTATAAAAATATGTATAATTAATAGAGGTGAAAATAAAGAACAGTTGTTGCCTCTCCGCATTTGAAACATGAGCTTCTTCTCCTTCCTCTTCTATATGTCCTGAAATTGAGATAGTCACTTTTTAATCAATTTTGACCTAACAGCATAGTTGATTTGTACAAAGCATATCATACGATCTGTGAATAATTCTAAAAAAAGAAAATTAGATCAGTACCTTTGAGGCCTCCAAGCAAAAGCTTATATTTCATGATTGCAGATCGACTGTTGAAAATCAGCATGAGAAATGTTTTATTTCACAATTTCCATACTAATATACAAAAAACATTTGTACTATCTGAATGATACCGTCATTGTGGTTCTCTAGGTTTGATTTAAGAACACATCTCTTTCAAAATGTGCTATATTCGCCTTATCAATAGTGTAGAAATCTTCAAAAAGGAATGCTGGGAATCAGCCCTCTGAAATGCATTTGAGAAAAACAGGATAGGATTTTGTAATGTCGCACTATTTTGTGTAGGAATCTGATGTAAAAGTATTATGAAGTTCGTATTTCTGTAACTTGTTCAAGCTGTTGGACATTTTGAAAGGAGTCAACATTTGTCTCGTTCAACCTACTGGTATTGGATTGGAGCTATCAATAACAAAAGATGACAGAAATGTAAAAGGTTGAGATTAGTAAAATAGTACCTCAAAGGATTGGACTGGTACCTTTGCATGCAAAGTCCAAAGTGCCAACCGTTGCTCTTTGGAGCCACCCATGTGAGAGACAGAGAAATGGATGTAGTAGTTTGGAAATGTAGAATGTTTTAATATTCTTCAGTCAAATATGATCATTATTTTGTAAATTGCATGTCCTGATAAACGTTTGCACATTTAACACTGTTATGGAGAATGTAGCTGAAAAGAATCAAATCACATTGTAGCTCTTTACACTATGAGCATTCAACTGAGTTATCTTTTCATCAATGTAAGAAAAGCCCCTGCACTGATGCGCTCTCTTTTGTCTCAATGGAAAAATCCCTCATGTATGGCAGGGTTCCATGGTGTAATGGTTAGCACTCTGGACTCTGAATCCAGCGATCCGAGTTCAAATCTCAGTGGGACCTGCTTGAATTATGAGATTTAATATTTCACTAATTTCTTAGAATTTGGACTTGGAAAAACATAACGTCAAAGTTTTATACTGAAACTTATCAACGTATAAGTATGTATCTATGTACAGATGGCTATTTTCATCTAGATAGCGATAATACAATATAAAGAAATGAAAAATTCATAAACATAAGTACTGAAGCTGAAAACTAAAAACTGTTCTTTCCCATCCACAATTTAAGCAAGAGGTTCTTTTCCTTTCTCATCTTTATGATCAGTAATAAGATAGTTAATTTTGCTGATTTCTTATCTGACAACATTCTTAACTTACACAGTGCATTTAATTGTGAATTTCTTTGAAAGAGGAATTCAGATTAATACATTTGACATGTCTTTCGAAAGATTCTACTTTGTGGTTATGGATCTACTTTAGAAAAACAGAGTGTAAATATCTGTGTGTCTTAATTTCAAGATTGTTATTTAAAAGTTCATCTCTTCTGTCCCCAAAATACACAATTTGATTCCTCAAGTTTTCTTTTAATGAAGGCTTTCCAATTTAAAAAGTTCCTTGTTCCCCTTATCAATAACAGTACGATTTATACAAGTAATATCTTGCATCAGCTTCTTGTGATGAGTTGAGAAAACAGAGTCAGCTCACAAAATGTCTCATTATTTTGAGCCATTTTATTTCCATGTTTTCTAAAAGTTCTATCATTTGCTCACATCAAATAGACTTTAAAAATACAATCAATAAATTAATGTTTCACTCTACCCGTGTTAGATTTATGATATTTATGAATACACTTGACAGAAAAAGATTTGGTCATAAGTCACGAAAGTGGTCCCACCGAGATTTGAACTCGGATCCTTGGATTCAAAGTCCAAAGTGCTAACCATTACACCATGGAACCTCCCATGTGACAGGGGAGCAAATTGCTGCAGCAATGTGGACATTTCACATTTTTTATTTTCTACAGTCAAAGACAAACAGAATTACATAACTTTTCTATTCTGTTCAACTTTTGCCTATTGAACTATGTTAGGGAAGGATGTTGCACAAAGGACTCAAGTAACGCTATGACTCTGTTGAACAGTACTTTTTATGTGAGATAAGATTTTGCAATAAAAGATAAGATTCCCCCGTGAATGCAATCTCTTCTGCCAAAATGGAAAGCTCAACCTGGTACAGGTGGGTTGATGGTGTTATGCTTGTCAATCTGGACTCTGAAAACAGGGATCTAAGTACAAAGCTCAGTGGGACTTATCTAAACTTTACGATTTTTTTTCCATTCAGTTCTTAGAAGTATTAATTGGAAAAACATCTCATTTACTTATAAACTTGTACGTATCAACTTATATGTATGTATCTCCCTATATATCGCTATATGTCTATGTATTTTTATCGGCAAATATAAATATATACATTATAAAAAGTATGTATAATTAATAGAGGTGAAAATAAAGAACAGTTGTTGCCTCTCCGCATTTGAAACATGAGCTTCTTCTCCTTCCTCTTCTATATGTCCTGAAATTGAGATAGTCACTTTTTAATCAATTTTGATCTAACAGCATAGTTGATTTGTACAAAGCATATCATACGATCTGTGAATAATTCTAAAAAAGAAAATTAGATCAGTACCTTTGAGGCCTCCAAGCAAAAGCTTATATTTCATGATTGCAGATCGACTGTTGAAAATCAGCATGAGAAATGTTTTATTTCACAATTTCCATACTAATATACAAAAAACATTTGTACTATCTGAATGATACCGTCATTGTGGTTCTCTAGGTTTGATTTAAGAACACATCTCTTTCAAAATGTGCTATATTCGCCTTATCAATAGTGTAGAAATCTTCAAAAAGGAATGCTGGGAATCAGCCCTCTGAAATGCATTTGAGAAAAACAGGATAGGATTTTGTAATGTCGCACTATTTTGTGTAGGAATCTGATGTAAAAGTATTATAAAGTTCGTATTTCTGTAACTTGTTCAAGCTGTTGGACATTTTGAAAGGAGTCAACATTTGTCTCGTTCAACCTACTGGTATTGGATTGGAGCTATCAATAACAAAAGATGACAGAAATGTAAAAGGTTGAGATTAGTAAAATAGTACCTCAAAGAATTGGACTGGTACCTTTGCATGCAAAGTCCAAAGTGCCAACCGTTGCTCTTTGGAGCCACCCATGTGAGAGACAGAGAAATGGATGTAGTAGTTTGGAAATGTAGAATGTTTTAATATTCTTCAGTCAAATATGATCATTATTTTGTAAATTGCATGTTCTGATAAACGTTTGCACATTTAACACTGTTATGGAGAATGTAGCTGAAAAGAATCAAATCACATTGTAGCTCTTTACACTATGAGCATTCAACTGAGTTATCTTTTCATCAATGTAAGAAAAGCCCCTGCACTGATGCGCTCTCTTTTGTCTCAATGGAAAAATCCCTCATGTATGGCAGGGTTCCATGGTGTAATGGTTAGCACTCTGGACTCTGAATCCAGCGATCCGAGTTCAAATCTCGGTGGGACCTGCTTGAATTATGAGATTTAATATTTCACTAATTTCTTAGAATTTGGACTTGGAAAAACATAACGTCAAAGTTTTATACTGAAACTTATCAACGTATAAGTATGTATCTATGTACAGATGGCTATATCCATCTAGATAGCGATAATACAATATAAAGAAATGAAAAATTCATAAACATAAGTACTGAAGCTGAAAACTAAAAACTGTTCTTTCCCATCCACAATTTAAGCAAGAGGTTCTTTTCCTTTCTCATCTTTATGATCAGTAATAAGATAGTTAATTTTGCTGATTTCTTATCTGACAACATTCTTAACTTACACAGTGCATTTAATTGTGAATTTCTTTGAAAGAGGAATTCAGATTAATACATTTGACATGTCTTTCGAAAGATTCTACTTTGTGGTTATGGATCTACTTTAGAAAAACAGAGTGTAAATATCTGTGTGTCTTAATTTCAAGATTGTTATTTAAAAGTTCATCTCTTCTGTCCCCAAAATACACAATTTGATTCCTCAAGTTTTCTTTTAATGAAGGCTTTCCAATTTAAAAAGTTCCTTGTTCCCCTTATCAATAACAGTACGATTTATACAAGTAATATCTTGCATCAGCTTCTTGTGATGAGTTGAGAAAACAGAGTCAGCTCACAAAATGTCTCATTATTTTGAGCCATTTTATTTCCATGTTTTCTAAAAGTTCTATCATTTGCTCACATCAAATAGACTTTAAAAATACAATCAATAAATTAATGTTTCACTCTACCCGTGTTAGATTTATGATATTTATGAATACACTTGACAGAAAAAGATTTGGTCATAAGTCACAAAAGTGGTCCCACCGAGATTTGAACTCGGATCCTTGGATTCAAAGTCCAAAGTGCTAACCATTACACCATGGAACCTCCCATGTGACAGGGGAGCAAATTGCTGCAGCAATGTGGACATTTCACATTTTTTATTTTCTACAGTCAAAGACAAACAGAATTACATAACTTTTCTATTCAGTTCAACTTTTGCCTATTGAACTATGTTAGGGAAGGATGTTGCACAAAGGACTCAAGTAACGCTATGACTCTGTTGAACAGTACTTTTTATGTGAGATAAGATTTTGCAATAAAAGATAAGATTCCCCCGTGAATGCAATCTCTTCTGCCAAAATGGAAAGCTCAACCTGGTACAGGTGGGTTGATGGTGTTATGCTTGTCAATCTGGACTCTGAAAACAGGGATCTAAGTACAAAGCTCAGTGGGACTTATCTAAACTTTACGATTTTTTTTCCATTCAGTTCTTAGAAGTATTAATTGGAAAAACATCTCATTTACTTATAAACTTGTACGTATCAACTTATATGTATGTATCTCCCTATATATCGCTATATGTCTATGTATTTTTATCGGAAAATATAAATATATACATTATAAAAATATGTATAATTAATAGAGGTGAAAATAAAGAACAGTTGTTGCCTCTCCGCATTTGAAACATGAGCTTCTTCTCCTTCCTCTTCTATATGTCCTGAAATTGAGATAGTCACTTTTTAATCAATTTTGATCTAACAGCATAGTTGATTTGTACAAAGCATATCATACGATCTGTGAATAATTCTAAAAAAGAAAATTAGATCAGTACCTTTGAGGCCTCCAAGCAAAAGCTTATATTTCATGATTGCAGATCGACTGTTGAAAATCAGCATGAGAAATGTTTTATTTCACAATTTCCATACTAATATACAAAAAGCATTTGTACTATCTGAATGATACCGTCATTGTGGTTCTCTAGGTTTGATTTAAGAACACATCTCTTTCAAAATGTGCTATATTCGCCTTATCAATAGTGTAGAAATCTTCAAAAAGGAATGCTGGGAATCAGCCCTCTGAAATGCATTTGAGAAAAACAGGATAGGATTTTGTAATGTCGCACTATTTTGTGTAGGAATCTGATGTAAAAGTATTATAAAGTTCGTATTTCTGTAACTTGTTCAAGCTGTTGGACATTTTGAAAGGAGTCAACATTTGTCTCGTTCAACCTACTGGTATTGGATTGGAGCTATCAATAACAAAAGATGACAGAAATATAAAAGGTTGAGATTAGTAAAATAGTACCTCAAAGAATTGGACTGGTACCTTTGCATGCAAAGTCCAAAGTGCCAACCGTTGCTCTTTGGAGCCACCCATGTGAGAGACAGAGAAATAGATGTAGTAGTTTGGAAATGTAGAATGTTTTAATATTCTTCAGTCAAATATGATCATTATTTTGTAAATTGCATGTCCTGATAAACGTTTGCACATTTAACACTGTTATGGAGAATGTAGCTGAAAAGAATCAAATCACATTGTAGCTCTTTACACTATGAGCATTCAACTGAGTTATCTTTTCATCAATGTAAGAAAAGCCCCTGCACTGATGCGCTCTCTTTTGTCTCAATGGAAAAATCCCTCATGTATGGCAGGGTTCCATGGTGTAATGGTTAGCACTCTGGACTCTGAATCCAGCGATCCGAGTTCAAATCTCGGTGGGACCTGCTTGAATTATGAGATTTAATATTTCACTAATTTCTTAGAATTTGGACTTGGAAAAACATAACGTCAAAGTTTTATACTGTAACTTATCAACGTATAAGTATGTATCTATGTACAGATGGCTATATCCATCTAGATAGCGATAATACAATATAAAGAAATGAAAAATTCATAAACATAAGTACTGAAGCTGAAAACTAAAAACTGTTCTTTCCCATCCACAATTTAAGCAAGAGGTTCTTTTCCTTTCTCATCTTTATGATCAGTAATAAGATAGTTAATTTTGCTGATTTCTTATCTGACAACATTCTTAACTTACACAGTGCATTTAATTGTGAATTTCTTTGAAAGAGGAATTCAGATTAATACATTTGACATGTCTTTCGAAAGATTCTACTTTGTGGTTATGGATCTACTTTAGAAAAACAGAGTGTAAATATCTGTGTGTCTTAATTTCAAGATTGTTATTTAAAAGTTCATCTCTTCTGTCCCCAAAATACACAATTTGATTCCTCAAGTTTTCTTTTAATGAAGGCTTTCCAATTTAAAAAGTTCCTTGTTCCCCTTATCAATAACAGTAAGATTTAAACAAGTAATATCTTGCATCAGCTTCTTGTGATGAGTTGAGAAAACAGAGTCAGCTCACAAAATGTCTCATTATTTTGAGCCATTTTATTTCCATGTTTTCTAAAAGTTCTATCATTTGCTCACATCAAATAGACTTTAAAAATACAATCAATAAATTAATGTTTCACTCTACCCGTGTTAGATTTATGATATTTATGAATACACTTGACAGAAAAAGATTTGGTCATAAGTCACGAAAGTGGTCCCACCGAGATTTGAACTCGGATCCTTGGATTCAAAGTCCAAAGTGCTAACCATTACACCATGGAACCTCCCATGTAACAGGGGAGCAAATTGCTGCAGCAATGTGGACATTTCACATTTTTTATTTTCTACAGTCAAAGACAAACAGAATTACATAACTTTTCTATTCTGTTCAACTTTTGCCTATTGAACTATGTTAGGGAAGGATGTTGCACAAAGGACTCAAGTAACGCTATGACTCTGTTGAACAGTACTTTTTATGTGAGATAAGATTTTGCAATAAAAGATAAGATTCCCCCGTGAATGCAATCTCTTCTGCCAAAATGGAAAGCTCAACCTGGTACAGGTGGGTTGATGGTGTTATGCTTGTCAATCTGGACTCTGAAAACAGGGATCTAAGTACAAAGCTCAGTGGGACTTATCTAAACTTTACGATTTTTTTTCCATTCAGTTCTTAGAAGTATTAATTGGAAAAACATCTCATTTACTTATAAACTTGTACGTATCAACTTATATGTATGTATCTCCCTATATATCGCTATATGTCTATGTATTTTTATCGGAAAATATAAATATATACATTATAAAAATATGTATAATTAATAGAGGTGAAAATAAAGAACAGTTGTTGCCTCTCCGCATTTGAAACATGAGCTTCTTCTCCTTCCTCTTCTATATGTCCTGAAATTGAGATAGTCACTTTTTAATCAATTTTAATCTAACAACATAGTTGATTTGTACAAAGCATATCATACGATCTGTGAATAATTCTAAAAAAGAAAATTAGATCAGTACCTTTGAGGCCTCCAAGCAAAAGCTTATATTTCATGATTGCAGATCGACTGTTGAAAATCAGCATGAGAAATGTTTTATTTCACAATTTCCATACTAATATACAAAAAGCATTTGTACTATCTGAATGATACCGTCATTGTGGTTCTCTAGGTTTGATTTAAGAACACATCTCTTTCAAAATGTGCTATATTCGCCTTATCAATAGTGTAGAAATCTTCAAAAAGGAATGCTGGGAATCAGCCCTCTGAAATGCATTTGAGAAAAACAGGATAGGATTTTGTAATGTCGCACTATTTTGTGTAGGAATCTGATGTAAAAGTATTATAAAGTTCGTATTTCTGTAACTTGTTCAAGCTGTTGGACATTTTGAAAGGAGTCAACATTTGTCTCGTTCAACCTACTGGTATTGGATTGGAGCTATCAATAACAAAAGATGACAGAAATATAAAAGGTTGAGATTAGTAAAATAGTACCTCAAAGAATTGGACTGGTACCTTTGCATGCAAAGTCCAAAGTGCCAACCGTTGCTCTTTGGAGCCACCCATGTGAGAGACAGAGAAATGGATGTAGTAGTTTGGAAATGTAGAATGTTTTAATATTCTTCAGTCAAATATGATCATTATTTTGTAAATTGCATGTCCTGATAAACGTTTGCACATTTAACACTGTTATGGAGAATGTAGCTGAAAAGAATCAAATCACATTGTAGCTCTTTACACTATGAGCATTCAACTGAGTTATCTTTTCATCAATGTAAGAAAAGCCCCTGCACTGATGCGCTCTCTTTTGTCTCAATGGAAAAATCCCTCATGTATGGCAGGGTTCCATGGTGTAATGGTTAGCACTCTGGACTCTGAATCCAGCGATCCGAGTTCAAATCTCGGTGGGACCTGCTTGAATTATGAGATTTAATATTTCACTAATTTCTTAGAATTTGGACTTGGAAAAACATAACGTCAAAGTTTTATACTGAAACTTATCAACGTATAAGTATGTATCTATGTACAGATGGCTATATCCATCTAGATAGCGATAATACAATATAAAGAAATGAAAAATTCATAAACATAAGTACTGAAGCTGAAAACTAAAAACTGTTCTTTCCCATCCACAATTTAAGCAAGAGGTTCTTTTCCTTTCTCATCTTTATGATCAGTAATAAGATAGTTAATTTTGCTGATTTCTTATCTGACAACATTCTTAACTTACACAGTGCATTTAATTGTGAATTTCTTTGAAAGAGTAATTCAGATTAATACATTTGACATGTCTTTCGAAAGATTCTACTTTGTGGTTATGGATCTACTTTAGAAAAACAGAGTGTAAATATCTGTGTGTCTTAATTTCAAGATTGTTATTTAAAAGTTCATCTCTTCTGTCCCCAAAATACACAATTTGATTCCTCAAGTTTTCTTTTAATGAAGGCTTTCCAATTTAAAAAGTTCCTTGTTCCCCTTATCAATAACAGTACGATTTATACAAGTAATATCTTGCATCAGCTTCTTGTGATGAGTTGAGAAAACAGAGTCAGCTCACAAAATGTCTCATTATTTTGAGCCATTTTATTTCCATGTTTTCTAAAAGTTCTATCATTTGCTCACATCAAATAGACTTTAAAAATACAATCAATAACTAATGTTTCACTCTACCCGTGTTAGATTTATGATATTTATGAATACACTTGACAGAAAAAGATTTGGTCATAAGTCACGAAAGTGGTCCCACCGAGATTTGAACTCGGATCCTTGGATTCAAAGTCCAAAGTGCTAACCATTACACCATGGAACCTCCCATGTGACAGGGGAGCAAATTGCTGCAGCAATGTGGACATTTCACATTTTTTATTTTCTACAGTCAAAGACAAACAGAATTACATAACTTTTCTATTCTGTTCAACTTTTGCCTATTGAACTATGTTAGGGAAGGATGTTGCACAAAGGACTCAAGTAACGCTATGACTCTGTTGAACAGTACTTTTTATGTGAGATAAGATTTTGCAATAAAAGATAAGATTCCCCCGTGAATGCAATCTCTTCTGCCAAAATGGAAAGCTCAACCTGGTACAGGTGGGTTGATGGTGTTATGCTTGTCAATCTGGACTCTGAAAACAGGGATCTAAGTACAAAGCTCAGTGGGACTTATCTAAACTTTACGATTTTTTTTCCATTCAGTTCTTAGAAGTATTAATTGGAAAAACATCTCATTTACTCATAAACTTGTACGTATCAACTTATATGTATGTATCTCCCTATATATCGCTATATGTCTATGTATTTTTATCGGAAAATATAAATATATACATTATAAAAATATGTATAATTAATAGAGGTGAAAATAAAGAACAGTTGTTGCCTCTCCGCATTTGAAACATGAGCTTCTTCTCCTTCCTCTTCTATATGTCCTGAAATTGAGATAGTCACTTTTTAATCAATTTTGATCTAACAGCATAGTTGATTTGTACAAAGCATATCATACGATCTGTGAATAATTCTAAAAAAGAAAATTAGATCAGTACCTTTGAGGCCTCCAAGCAAAAGCTTATATTTCATGATTGCAGATCGACTGTTGAAAATCAGCATGAGAAATGTTTTATTTCACAATTTCCATACTAATATACAAAAAACATTTGTACTATCTGAATGATACCGTCATTGTGGTTCTCTAGGTTTGATTTAAGAACACATCTCTTTCAAAATGTGCTATATTCGCCTTATCAATAGTGTAGAAATCTTCAAAAAGGAATGCTGGGAATCAGCCCTCTGAAATGCATTTGAGAAAAACAGGATAGGATTTTGTAATGTCGCACTATTTTGTGTAGGAATCTGATGTAAAAGTATTATAAAGTTCGTATTTCTGTAACTTGTTCAAGCTGTTGGACATTTTGAAAGGAGTCAACATTTGTCTCGTTCAACCTACTGGTATTGGATTGGAGCTATCAATAACAAAAGATGACAGAAATGTAAAAGGTTGAGATTAGTAAAATAGTACCTCAAAGAATTGGACTGGTACCTTTGCATGCAAAGTCCAAAGTGCCAACCGTTGCTCTTTGGAGCCACCCATGTGAGAGACAGAGAAATGGATGTAGTAGTTTGGAAATGTAGAATGTTTTAATATTCTTCAGTCAAATATGATCATTATTTTGTAAATTGCATGTCCTGATAAACGTTTGCACATTTAACACTGTTATGGAGAATGTAGCTGAAAAGAATCAAATCACATTGTAGCTCTTTACACTATGAGCATTCAACTGAGTTATCTTTTCATCAATGTAAGAAAAGCCCCTGCACTGATGCGCTCTCTTTTGTCTCAATGGAAAAATCCCTCATGTATGGCAGGGTTCCATGGTGTAATGGTTAGCACTCTGGACTCTGAATCCAGCGATCCGAGTTCAAATCTCGGTGGGACCTGCTTGAATTATGAGATTTAATATTTCACTAATTTCTTAGAATTTGGACTTGGAAAAACATAACGTCAAAGTTTTATACTGAAACTTATCAACGTATAAGTATGTATCTATGTACAGATGGCTATATCCATCTAGATAGCGATAATACAATATAAAGAAATGAAAAATTCATAAACATAAGTACTGAAGCTGAAAACTAAAAACTGTTCTTTCCCATCCACAATTTAAGCAAGAGGTTCTTTTCCTTTCTCATCTTTATGATCAGTAATAAGATAGTTAATTTTGCTGATTTCTTATCTGACAACATTCTTAACTTACACAGTGCATTTAATTGTGAATTTCTTTGAAAGAGTAATTCAGATTAATACATTTGACATGTCTTTCGAAAGATTCTACTTTGTGGTTATGGATCTACTTTAGAAAAACAGAGTGTAAATATCTGTGTGTCTTAATTTCAAGATTGTTATTTAAAAGTTCATCTCTTCTGTCCCCAAAATACACAATTTGATTCCTCAAGTTTTCTTTTAATGAAGGCTTTCCAATTTAAAAAGTTCCTTGTTCCCCTTATCAATAACAGTACGATTTATACAAGTAATATCTTGCATCAGCTTCTTGTGATGAGTTGAGAAAACAGAGTCAGCTCACAAAATGTCTCATTATTTTGAGCCATTTTATTTCCATGTTTTCTAAAAGTTCTATCATTTGCTCACATCAAATAGACTTTAAAAATACAATCAATAAATTAATGTTTCACTCTACCCGTGTTAGATTTATGATATTTATGAATACACTTGACAGAAAAAGATTTGGTCATAAGTCACGAAAGTGGTCCCACCGAGATTTGAACTCGGATCCTTGGATTCAAAGTCCAAAGTGCTAACCATTACACCATGGAACCTCCCATGTGACAGGGGAGCAAATTGCTGCAGCAATGTGGACATTTCACATTTTTTATTTTCTACAGTCAAAGACAAACAGAATTACATAACTTTTCTATTCTGTTCAACTTTTGCCTATTGAACTATGTTAGGGAAGGATGTTGCACAAAGGACTCAAGTAACGCTATGACTCTGTTGAACAGTACTTTT
Source organism: Lissotriton vulgaris (assembly GCF_964263255.1). Lineage (NCBI taxonomy): Eukaryota > Metazoa > Chordata > Amphibia > Caudata > Salamandridae > Lissotriton > Lissotriton vulgaris. The sequence goes on from NW_028240990.1 coordinate 385,885, forward strand.
TATGTGAGATAAGATTTTGCAATAAAAGATAAGATTCCCCCGTGAATGCAATCTCTTCTGCCAAAATGGAAAGCTCAACCTGGTACAGGTGGGTTGATGGTGTTATGCTTGTCAATCTGGACTCTGAAAACAGGGATCTAAGTACAAAGCTCAGTGGGACTTATCTAAACTTTACGATTTTTTTTCCATTCAGTTCTTAGAAGTATTAATTGGAAAAACATCTCATTTACTCATAAACTTGTACGTATCAACTTATATGTATGTATCTCCCTATATATCGCTATATGTCTATGTATTTTTATCGGAAAATATAAATATATACATTATAAAAATATGTATAATTAATAGAGGTGAAAATAAAGAACAGTTGTTGCCTCTCCGCATTTGAAACATGAGCTTCTTCTCCTTCCTCTTCTATATGTCCTGAAATTGAGATAGTCACTTTTTAATCAATTTTGATCTAACAGCATAGTTGATTTGTACAAAGCATATCATACGATCTGTGAATAATTCTAAAAAAGAAAATTAGATCAGTACCTTTGAGGCCTCCAAGCAAAAGCTTATATTTCATGATTGCAGATCGACTGTTGAAAATCAGCATGAGAAATGTTTTATTTCACAATTTCCATACTAATATACAAAAAACATTTGTACTATCTGAATGATACCGTCATTGTGGTTCTCTAGGTTTGATTTAAGAACACATCTCTTTCAAAATGTGCTATATTCGCCTTATCAATAGTGTAGAAATCTTCAAAAAGGAATGCTGGGAATCAGCCCTCTGAAATGCATTTGAGAAAAACAGGATAGGATTTTGTAATGTCGCACTATTTTGTGTAGGAATCTGATGTAAAAGTATTATAAAGTTCGTATTTCTGTAACTTGTTCAAGCTGTTGGACATTTTGAAAGGAGTCAACATTTGTCTCGTTCAACCTACTGGTATTGGATTGGAGCTATCAATAACAAAAGATGACAGAAATATAAAAGGTTGAGATTAGTAAAATAGTACCTCAAAGAATTGGACTGGTACCTTTGCATGCAAAGTCCAAAGTGCCAACCGTTGATCTTTGGAGCCACCCATGTGAGAGACAGAGAAATGGATGTAGTAGTTTGGAAATGTAGAATGTTTTAATATTCTTCAGTCAAATATGATCATTATTTTGTAAATTGCATGTCCTGATAAACGTTTGCACATTTAACACTGTTATGGAGAATGTAGCTGAAAAGAATCAAATCACATTGTAGCTCTTTACACTATGAGCATTCAACTGAGTTATCTTTTCATCAATGTAAGAAAAGCCCCTGCACTGATGCGCTCTCTTTTGTCTCAATGGAAAAATCCCTCATGTATGGCAGGGTTCCATGGTGTAATGGTTAGCACTCTGGACTCTGAATCCAGCGATCCGAGTTCAAATCTCGGTGGGACCTGCTTGAATTATGAGATTTAATATTTCACTAATTTCTTAGAATTTGGACTTGGAAAAACATAACGTCAAAGTTTTATACTGTAACTTATCAACGTATAAGTATGTATCTATGTACAGATGGCTATATCCATCTAGATAGCGATAATACAATATAAAGAAATGAAAAATTCATAAACATAAGTACTGAAGCTGAAAACTAAAAACTGTTCTTTCCCATCCACAATTTAAGCAAGAGGTTCTTTTCCTTTCTCATCTTTATGATCAGTAATAAGATAGTTAATTTTGCTGATTTCTTATCTGACAACATTCTTAACTTACACAGTGCATTTAATTGTGAATTTCTTTGAAAGAGGAATTCAGATTAATACATTTGACATGTCTTTCGAAAGATTCTACTTTGTGGTTATGGATCTACTTTAGAAAAACAGAGTGTAAATATCTGTGTGTCTTAATTTCAAGATTGTTATTTAAAAGTTCATCTCTTCTGTCCCCAAAATACACAATTTGATTCCTCAAGTTTTCTTTTAATGAAGGCTTTCCAATTTAAAAAGTTCCTTGTTCCCCTTATCAATAACAGTACGATTTATACAAGTAATATCTTGCATCAGCTTCTTGTGATAAGTTGAGAAAACAGAGTCAGCTCACAAAATGTCTCATTATTTTGAGCCATTTTATTTCCATGTTTTCTAAAAGTTCTATCATTTGCTCACATCAAATAGACTTTAAAAATACAATCAATAAATTAATGTTTCACTCTACCCGTGTTAGATTTATGATATTTATGAATACACTTGACAGAAAAAGATTTGGTCATAAGTCACGAAAGTGGTCCCACCGAGATTTGAACTCGGATCCTTGGATTCAAAGTCCAAAGTGCTAACCATTACACCATGGAACCTCCCATGTGACAGGGGAGCAAATTGCTGCAGCAATGTGGACATTTCACATTTTTTATTTTCTACAGTCAAAGACAAACAGAATTACATAACTTTTCTATTCTGTTCAACTTTTGCCTATTGAACTATGTTAGGGAAGGATGTTGCACAAAGGACTCAAGTAACGCTATGACTCTGTTGAACAGTACTTTTTATGTGAGATAAGATTTTGCAATAAAAGATAAGATTCCCCCGTGAATGCAATCTCTTCTGCCAAAATGGAAAGCTCAACCTGGTACAGGTGGGTTGATGGTGTTATGCTTGTCAATCTGGACTCTGAAAACAGGGATCTAAGTACAAAGCTCAGTGGGACTTATCTAAACTTTACGATTTTTTTTCCATTCAGTTCTTAGAAGTATTAATTGGAAAAACATCTCATTTACTTATAAACTTGTACGTATCAACTTATATGTATGTATCTCCCTATATATCGCTATATGTCTATGTATTTTTATCGGAAAATATAAATATATACATTATAAAAATATGTATAATTAATAGAGGTGAAAATAAAGAACAGTTGTTGCCTCTCCGCATTTGAAACATGAGCTTCTTCTCCTTCCTCTTCTATATGTCCTGAAATTGAGATAGTCACTTTTTAATCAATTTTGACCTAACAGCATAGTTGATTTGTACAAAGCATATCATACGATCTGTGAATAATTCTAAAAAAAGAAAATTAGATCAGTACCTTTGAGGCCTCCAAGCAAAAGCTTATATTTCATGATTGCAGATCGACTGTTGAAAATCAGCATGAGAAATGTTTTATTTCACAATTTCCATACTAATATACAAAAAACATTTGTACTATCTGAATGATACCGTCATTGTGGTTCTCTAGGTTTGATTTAAGAACACATCTCTTTCAAAATGTGCTATATTCGCCTTATCAATAGTGTAGAAATCTTCAAAAAGGAATGCTGGGAATCAGCCCTCTGAAATGCATTTGAGAAAAACAGGATAGGATTTTGTAATGTCGCACTATTTTGTGTAGGAATCTGATGTAAAAGTATTATGAAGTTCGTATTTCTGTAACTTGTTCAAGCTGTTGGACATTTTGAAAGGAGTCAACATTTGTCTCGTTCAACCTACTGGTATTGGATTGGAGCTATCAATAACAAAAGATGACAGAAATGTAAAAGGTTGAGATTAGTAAAATAGTACCTCAAAGGATTGGACTGGTACCTTTGCATGCAAAGTCCAAAGTGCCAACCGTTGCTCTTTGGAGCCACCCATGTGAGAGACAGAGAAATGGATGTAGTAGTTTGGAAATGTAGAATGTTTTAATATTCTTCAGTCAAATATGATCATTATTTTGTAAATTGCATGTCCTGATAAACGTTTGCACATTTAACACTGTTATGGAGAATGTAGCTGAAAAGAATCAAATCACATTGTAGCTCTTTACACTATGAGCATTCAACTGAGTTATCTTTTCATCAATGTAAGAAAAGCCCCTGCACTGATGCGCTCTCTTTTGTCTCAATGGAAAAATCCCTCATGTATGGCAGGGTTCCATGGTGTAATGGTTAGCACTCTGGACTCTGAATCCAGCGATCCGAGTTCAAATCTCAGTGGGACCTGCTTGAATTATGAGATTTAATATTTCACTAATTTCTTAGAATTTGGACTTGGAAAAACATAACGTCAAAGTTTTATACTGAAACTTATCAACGTATAAGTATGTATCTATGTACAGATGGCTATTTTCATCTAGATAGCGATAATACAATATAAAGAAATGAAAAATTCATAAACATAAGTACTGAAGCTGAAAACTAAAAACTGTTCTTTCCCATCCACAATTTAAGCAAGAGGTTCTTTTCCTTTCTCATCTTTATGATCAGTAATAAGATAGTTAATTTTGCTGATTTCTTATCTGACAACATTCTTAACTTACACAGTGCATTTAATTGTGAATTTCTTTGAAAGAGGAATTCAGATTAATACATTTGACATGTCTTTCGAAAGATTCTACTTTGTGGTTATGGATCTACTTTAGAAAAACAGAGTGTAAATATCTGTGTGTCTTAATTTCAAGATTGTTATTTAAAAGTTCATCTCTTCTGTCCCCAAAATACACAATTTGATTCCTCAAGTTTTCTTTTAATGAAGGCTTTCCAATTTAAAAAGTTCCTTGTTCCCCTTATCAATAACAGTACGATTTATACAAGTAATATCTTGCATCAGCTTCTTGTGATGAGTTGAGAAAACAGAGTCAGCTCACAAAATGTCTCATTATTTTGAGCCATTTTATTTCCATGTTTTCTAAAAGTTCTATCATTTGCTCACATCAAATAGACTTTAAAAATACAATCAATAAATTAATGTTTCACTCTACCCGTGTTAGATTTATGATATTTATGAATACACTTGACAGAAAAAGATTTGGTCATAAGTCACGAAAGTGGTCCCACCGAGATTTGAACTCGGATCCTTGGATTCAAAGTCCAAAGTGCTAACCATTACACCATGGAACCTCCCATGTGACAGGGGAGCAAATTGCTGCAGCAATGTGGACATTTCACATTTTTTATTTTCTACAGTCAAAGACAAACAGAATTACATAACTTTTCTATTCTGTTCAACTTTTGCCTATTGAACTATGTTAGGGAAGGATGTTGCACAAAGGACTCAAGTAACGCTATGACTCTGTTGAACAGTACTTTTTATGTGAGATAAGATTTTGCAATAAAAGATAAGATTCCCCCGTGAATGCAATCTCTTCTGCCAAAATGGAAAGCTCAACCTGGTACAGGTGGGTTGATGGTGTTATGCTTGTCAATCTGGACTCTGAAAACAGGGATCTAAGTACAAAGCTCAGTGGGACTTATCTAAACTTTACGATTTTTTTTCCATTCAGTTCTTAGAAGTATTAATTGGAAAAACATCTCATTTACTTATAAACTTGTACGTATCAACTTATATGTATGTATCTCCCTATATATCGCTATATGTCTATGTATTTTTATCGGAAAATATAAATATATACATTATAAAAAGTATGTATAATTAATAGAGGTGAAAATAAAGAACAGTTGTTGCCTCTCCGCATTTGAAACATGAGCTTCTTCTCCTTCCTCTTCTATATGTCCTGAAATTGAGATAGTCACTTTTTAATCAATTTTGATCTAACAGCATAGTTGATTTGTACAAAGCATATCATACGATCTGTGAATAATTCTAAAAAAGAAAATTAGATCAGTACCTTTGAGGCCTCCAAGCAAAAGCTTATATTTCATGATTGCAGATCGACTGTTGAAAATCAGCATGAGAAATGTTTTATTTCACAATTTCCATACTAATATACAAAAAACATTTGTACTATCTGAATGATACCGTCATTGTGGTTCTCTAGGTTTGATTTAAGAACACATCTCTTTCAAAATGTGCTATATTCGCCTTATCAATAGTGTAGAAATCTTCAAAAAGGAATGCTGGGAATCAGCCCTCTGAAATGCATTTGAGAAAAACAGGATAGGATTTTGTAATGTCGCACTATTTTGTGTAGGAATCTGATGTAAAAGTATTATAAAGTTCGTATTTCTGTAACTTGTTCAAGCTGTTGGACATTTTGAAAGGAGTCAACATTTGTCTCGTTCAACCTACTGGTATTGGATTGGAGCTATCAATAACAAAAGATGACAGAAATGTAAAAGGTTGAGATTAGTAAAATAGTACCTCAAAGAATTGGACTGGTACCTTTGCATGCAAAGTCCAAAGTGCCAACCGTTGCTCTTTGGAGCCACCCATGTGAGAGACAGAGAAATGGATGTAGTAGTTTGGAAATGTAGAATGTTTTAATATTCTTCAGTCAAATATGATCATTATTTTGTAAATTGCATGTCCTGATAAACGTTTGCACATTTAACACTGTTATGGAGAATGTAGCTGAAAAGAATCAAATCACATTGTAGCTCTTTACACTATGAGCATTCAACTGAGTTATCTTTTCATCAATGTAAGAAAAGCCCCTGCACTGATGCGCTCTTTTTTGTCTCAATGGAAAAATCCCTCATGTATGGCAGGGTTCCATGGTGTAATGGTTAGCACTCTGGACTCTGAATCCAGCGATCCGAGTTCAAATCTCGGTGGGACCTGCTTGAATTATGAGATTTAATATTTCACTAATTTCTTAGAATTTGGACTTGGAAAAACATAACGTCAAAGTTTTATACTGAAACTTATCAACGTATAAGTATGTATCTATGTACAGATGGCTATATCCATCTAGATAGCGATAATACAATATAAAGAAATGAAAAATTCATAAACATAAGTACTGAAGCTGAAAACTAAAAACTGTTCTTTCCCATCCACAATTTAAGCAAGAGGTTCTTTTCCTTTCTCATCTTTATGATCAGTAATAAGATAGTTAATTTTGCTGATTTCTTATCTGACAACATTCTTAACTTACACAGTGCATTTAATTGTGAATTTCTTTGAAAGAGTAATTCAGATTAATACATTTGACATGTCTTTCGAAAGATTCTACTTTGTGGTTATGGATCTACTTTAGAAAAACAGAGTGTAAATATCTGTGTGTCTTAATTTCAAGATTGTTATTTAAAAGTTCATCTCTTCTGTCCCCAAAATACACAATTTGATTCCTCAAGTTTTCTTTTAATGAAGGCTTTCCAATTTAAAAAGTTCCTTGTTCCCCTTATCAATAACAGTACGATTTATACAAGTAATATCTTGCATCAGCTTCTTGTGATGAGTTGAGAAAACAGAGTCAGCTCACAAAATGTCTCATTATTTTGAGCCATTTTATTTCCATGTTTTCTAAAAGTTCTATCATTTGCTCACATCAAATAGACTTTAAAAATACAATCAATAAATTAATGTTTCACTCTACCCGTGTTAGATTTATGATATTTATGAATACACTTGACAGAAAAAGATTTGTTCATAAGTCACGAAAGTGGTCCCACCGAGATTTGAACTCGGATCCTTGGATTCAAAGTCCAAAGTGCTAACCATTACACCATGGAACCTCCCATGTGACAGGGGAGCAAATTGCTGCAGCAATGTGGACATTTCACATTTTTTATTTTCTACAGTCAAAGACAAACAGAATTACATAACTTTTCTATTCTGTTCAACTTTTGCCTATTGAACTATGTTAGGGAAGGATGTTGCACAAAGGACTCAAGTAACGCTATGACTCTGTTGAACAGTACTTTTTATGTGAGATAAGATTTTGCAATAAAAGATAAGATTCCCCCGTGAATGCAATCTCTTCTGCCAAAATGGAAAGCTCAACCTGGTACAGGTGGGTTGATGGTGTTATGCTTGTCAATCTGGACTCTGAAAACAGGGATCTAAGTACAAAGCTCAGTGGGACTTATCTAAACTTTACGATTTTTTTTCCATTCAGTTCTTAGAAGTATTAATTGGAAAAACATCTCATTTACTCATAAACTTGTACGTATCAACTTATATGTATGTATCTCCCTATATATCGCTATATGTCTATGTATTTTTATCGGAAAATATAAATATATACATTATAAAAATATGTATAATTAATAGAGGTGAAAATAAAGAACAGTTGTTGCCTCTCCGCATTTGAAACATGAGCTTCTTCTCCTTCCTCTTCTATATGTCCTGAAATTGAGATAGTCACTTTTTAATCAATTTTGATCTAACAGCATAGTTGATTTGTACAAAGCATATCATACGATCTGTGAATAATTCTAAAAAAGAAAATTAGATCAGTACCTTTGAGGCCTCCAAGCAAAAGCTTATATTTCATGATTGCAGATCGACTGTTGAAAATCAGCATGAGAAATGTTTTATTTCACAATTTCCATACTAATATACAAAAAACATTTGTACTATCTGAATGATACCGTCATTGTGGTTCTCTAGGTTTGATTTAAGAACACATCTCTTTCAAAATGTGCTATATTCGCCTTATCAATAGTGTAGAAATCTTCAAAAAGGAATGCTGGGAATCAGCCCTCTGAAATGCATTTGAGAAAAACAGGATAGGATTTTGTAATGTCGCACTATTTTGTGTAGGAATCTGATGTAAAAGTATTATAAAGTTCGTATTTCTGTAACTTGTTCAAGCTGTTGGACATTTTGAAAGGAGTCAACATTTGTCTCGTTCAACCTACTGGTATTGGATTGGAGCTATCAATAACAAAAGATGACAGAAATATAAAAGGTTGAGATTAGTAAAATAGTACCTCAAAGAATTGGACTGGTACCTTTGCATGCAAAGTCCAAAGTGCCAACCGTTGATCTTTGGAGCCACCCATGTGAGAGACAGAGAAATGGATGTAGTAGTTTGGAAATGTAGAATGTTTTAATATTCTTCAGTCAAATATGATCATTATTTTGTAAATTGCATGTCCTGATAAACGTTTGCACATTTAACACTGTTATGGAGAATGTAGCTGAAAAGAATCAAATCACATTGTAGCTCTTTACACTATGAGCATTCAACTGAGTTATCTTTTCATCAATGTAAGAAAAGCCCCTGCACTGATGCGCTCTCTTTTGTCTCAATGGAAAAATCCCTCATGTATGGCAGGGTTCCATGGTGTAATGGTTAGCACTCTGGACTCTGAATCCAGCGATCCGAGTTCAAATCTCGGTGGGACCTGCTTGAATTATGAGATTTAATATTTCACTAATTTCTTAGAATTTGGACTTGGAAAAACATAACGTCAAAGTTTTATACTGTAACTTATCAACGTATAAGTATGTATCTATGTACAGATGGCTATATCCATCTAGATAGCGATAATACAATATAAAGAAATGAAAAATTCATAAACATAAGTACTGAAGCTGAAAACTAAAAACTGTTCTTTCCCATCCACAATTTAAGCAAGAGGTTCTTTTCCTTTCTCATCTTTATGATCAGTAATAAGATAGTTAATTTTGCTGATTTCTTATCTGACAACATTCTTAACTTACACAGTGCATTTAATTGTGAATTTCTTTGAAAGAGGAATTCAGATTAATACATTTGACATGTCTTTCGAAAGATTCTACTTTGTGGTTATGGATCTACTTTAGAAAAACAGAGTGTAAATATCTGTGTGTCTTAATTTCAAGATTGTTATTTAAAAGTTCATCTCTTCTGTCCCCAAAATACACAATTTGATTCCTCAAGTTTTCTTTTAATGAAGGCTTTCCAATTTAAAAAGTTCCTTGTTCCCCTTATCAATAACAGTACGATTTATACAAGTAATATCTTGCATCAGCTTCTTGTGATAAGTTGAGAAAACAGAGTCAGCTCACAAAATGTCTCATTATTTTGAGCCATTTTATTTCCATGTTTTCTAAAAGTTCTATCATTTGCTCACATCAAATAGACTTTAAAAATACAATCAATAAATTAATGTTTCACTCTACCCGTGTTAGATTTATGATATTTATGAATACACTTGACAGAAAAAGATTTGGTCATAAGTCACGAAAGCGGTCCCACCGAGATTTGAACTCGGATCCTTGGATTCAAAGTCCAAAGTGCTAACCATTACACCATGGAACCTCCCATGTGACAGGGGAGCAAATTGCTGCAGCAATGTGGACATTTCACATTTTTTATTTTCTACAGTCAAAGACAAACAGAATTACATAACTTTTCTATTCTGTTCAACTTTTGCCTATTGAACTATGTTAGGGAAGGATGTTGCACAAAGGACTCAAGTAACGCTATGACTCTGTTGAACAGTACTTTTTATGTGAGATAAGATTTTGCAATAAAAGATAAGATTCCCCCGTGAATGCAATCTCTTCTGCCAAAATGGAAAGCTCAACCTGGTACAGGTGGGTTGATGGTGTTATGCTTGTCAATCTGGACTCTGAAAACAGGGATCTAAGTACAAAGCTCAGTGGGACTTATCTAAACTTTACGATTTTTTTTCCATTCAGTTCTTAGAAGTATTAATTGGAAAAACATCTCATTTACTTATAAACTTGTACGTATCAACTTATATGTATGTATCTCCCTATATATCGCTATATGTCTATGTATTTTTATCGGAAAATATAAATATATACATTATAAAAAGTATGTATAATTAATAGAGGTGAAAATAAAGAACAGTTGTTGCCTCTCCGCATTTGAAACATGAGCTTCTTCTCCTTCCTCTTCTATATGTCCTGAAATTGAGATAGTCACTTTTTAATCAATTTTGATCTAACAGCATAGTTGATTTGTACAAAGCATATCATACGATCTGTGAATAATTCTAAAAAAGAAAATTAGATCAGTACCTTTGAGGCCTCCAAGCAAAAGCTTATATTTCATGATTGCAGATCGACTGTTGAAAATCAGCATGAGAAATGTTTTATTTCACAATTTCCATACTAATATACAAAAAACATTTGTACTATCTGAATGATACCGTCATTGTGGTTCTCTAGGTTTGATTTAAGAACACATCTCTTTCAAAATGTGCTATATTCGCCTTATCAATAGTGTAGAAATCTTCAAAAAGGAATGCTGGGAATCAGCCCTCTGAAATGCATTTGAGAAAAACAGGATAGGATTTTGTAATGTCGCACTATTTTGTGTAGGAATCTGATGTAAAAGTATTATAAAGTTCGTATTTCTGTAACTTGTTCAAGCTGTTGGACATTTTGAAAGGAGTCAACATTTGTCTCGTTCAACCTACTGGTATTGGATTGGAGCTATCAATAACAAAAGATGACAGAAATGTAAAAGGTTGAGATTAGTAAAATAGTACCTCAAAGAATTGGACTGGTACCTTTGCATGCAAAGTCCAAAGTGCCAACCGTTGCTCTTTGGAGCCACCCATGTGAGAGACAGAGAAATGGATGTAGTAGTTTGGAAATGTAGAATGTTTTAATATTCTTCAGTCAAATATGATCATTATTTTGTAAATTGCATGTCCTGATAAACGTTTGCACATTTAACACTGTTATGGAGAATGTAGCTGAAAAGAATCAAATCACATTGTAGCTCTTTACACTATGAGCATTCAACTGAGTTATCTTTTCATCAATGTAAGAAAAGCCCCTGCACTGATGCGCTCTTTTTTGTCTCAATGGAAAAATCCCTCATGTATGGCAGGGTTCCATGGTGTAATGGTTAGCACTCTGGACTCTGAATCCAGCGATCCGAGTTCAAATCTCGGTGGGACCTGCTTGAATTATGAGATTTAATATTTCACTAATTTCTTAGAATTTGGACTTGGAAAAACATAACGTCAAAGTTTTATACTGAAACTTATCAACGTATAAGTATGTATCTATGTACAGATGGCTATATCCATCTAGATAGCGATAATACAATATAAAGAAATGAAAAATTCATAAACATAAGTACTGAAGCTGAAAACTAAAAACTGTTCTTTCCCATCCACAATTTAAGCAAGAGGTTCTTTTCCTTTCTCATCTTTATGATCAGTAATAAGATAGTTAATTTTGCTGATTTCTTATCTGACAACATTCTTAACTTACACAGTGCATTTAATTGTGAATTTCTTTGAAAGAGTAATTCAGATTAATACATTTGACATGTCTTTCGAAAGATTCTACTTTGTGGTTATGGATCTACTTTAGAAAAACAGAGTGTAAATATCTGTGTGTCTTAATTTCAAGATTGTTATTTAAAAGTTCATCTCTTCTGTCCCCAAAATACACAATTTGATTCCTCAAGTTTTCTTTTAATGAAGGCTTTCCAATTTAAAAAGTTCCTTGTTCCCCTTATCAATAACAGTACGATTTATACAAGTAATATCTTGCATCAGCTTCTTGTGATGAGTTGAGAAAACAGAGTCAGCTCACAAAATGTCTCATTATTTTGAGCCATTTTATTTCCATGTTTTCTAAAAGTTCTATCATTTGCTCACATCAAATAGACTTTAAAAATACAATCAATAAATTAATGTTTCACTCTACCCGTGTTAGATTTATGATATTTATGAATACACTTGACAGAAAAAGATTTGTTCATAAGTCACGAAAGTGGTCCCACCGAGATTTGAACTCGGATCCTTGGATTCAAAGTCCAAAGTGCTAACCATTACACCATGGAACCTCCCATGTGACAGGGGAGCAAATTGCTGCAGCAATGTGGACATTTCACATTTTTTATTTTCTACAGTCAAAGACAAACAGAATTACATAACTTTTCTATTCTGTTCAACTTTTGCCTATTGAACTATGTTAGGGAAGGATGTTGCACAAAGGACTCAAGTAACGCTATGACTCTGTTGAACAGTACTTTTTATGTGAGATAAGATTTTGCAATAAAAGATAAGATTCCCCCGTGAATGCAATCTCTTCTGCCAAAATGGAAAGCTCAACCTGGTACAGGTGGGTTGATGGTGTTATGCTTGTCAATCTGGACTCTGAAAACAGGGATCTAAGTACAAAGCTCAGTGGGACTTATCTAAACTTTACGATTTTTTTTCCATTCAGTTCTTAGAAGTATTAATTGGAAAAACATCTCATTTACTCATAAACTTGTACGTATCAACTTATATGTATGTATCTCCCTATATATCGCTATATGTCTATGTATTTTTATCGGAAAATATAAATATATACATTATAAAAATATGTATAATTAATAGAGGTGAAAATAAAGAACAGTTGTTGCCTCTCCGCATTTGAAACATGAGCTTCTTCTCCTTCCTCTTCTATATGTCCTGAAATTGAGATAGTCACTTTTTAATCAATTTTGATCTAACAGCATAGTTGATTTGTACAAAGCATATCATACGATCTGTGAATAATTCTAAAAAAGAAAATTAGATCAGTACCTTTGAGGCCTCCAAGCAAAAGCTTATATTTCATGATTGCAGATCGACTGTTGAAAATCAGCATGAGAAATGTTTTATTTCACAATTTCCATACTAATATACAAAAAACATTTGTACTATCTGAATGATACCGTCATTGTGGTTCTCTAGGTTTGATTTAAGAACACATCTCTTTCAAAATGTGCTATATTCGCCTTATCAATAGTGTAGAAATCTTCAAAAAGGAATGCTGGGAATCAGCCCTCTGAAATGCATTTGAGAAAAACAGGATAGGATTTTGTAATGTCGCACTATTTTGTGTAGGAATCTGATGTAAAAGTATTATAAAGTTCGTATTTCTGTAACTTGTTCAAGCTGTTGGACATTTTGAAAGGAGTCAACATTTGTCTCGTTCAACCTACTGGTATTGGATTGGAGCTATCAATAACAAAAGATGACAGAAATATAAAAGGTTGAGATTAGTAAAATAGTACCTCAAAGAATTGGACTGGTACCTTTGCATGCAAAGTCCAAAGTGCCAACCGTTGATCTTTGGAGCCACCCATGTGAGAGACAGAGAAATGGATGTAGTAGTTTGGAAATGTAGAATGTTTTAATATTCTTCAGTCAAATATGATCATTATTTTGTAAATTGCATGTCCTGATAAACGTTTGCACATTTAACACTGTTATGGAGAATGTAGCTGAAAAGAATCAAATCACATTGTAGCTCTTTACACTATGAGCATTCAACTGAGTTATCTTTTCATCAATGTAAGAAAAGCCCCTGCACTGATGCGCTCTCTTTTGTCTCAATGGAAAAATCCCTCATGTATGGCAGGGTTCCATGGTGTAATGGTTAGCACTCTGGACTCTGAATCCAGCGATCCGAGTTCAAATCTCGGTGGGACCTGCTTGAATTATGAGATTTAATATTTCACTAATTTCTTAGAATTTGGACTTGGAAAAACATAACGTCAAAGTTTTATACTGTAACTTATCAACGTATAAGTATGTATCTATGTACAGATGGCTATATCCATCTAGATAGCGATAATACAATATAAAGAAATGAAAAATTCATAAACATAAGTACTGAAGCTGAAAACTAAAAACTGTTCTTTCCCATCCACAATTTAAGCAAGAGGTTCTTTTCCTTTCTCATCTTTATGATCAGTAATAAGATAGTTAATTTTGCTGATTTCTTATCTGACAACATTCTTAACTTACACAGTGCATTTAATTGTGAATTTCTTTGAAAGAGGAATTCAGATTAATACATTTGACATGTCTTTCGAAAGATTCTACTTTGTGGTTATGGATCTACTTTAGAAAAACAGAGTGTAAATATCTGTGTGTCTTAATTTCAAGATTGTTATTTAAAAGTTCATCTCTTCTGTCCCCAAAATACACAATTTGATTCCTCAAGTTTTCTTTTAATGAAGGCTTTCCAATTTAAAAAGTTCCTTGTTCCCCTTATCAATAACAGTACGATTTATACAAGTAATATCTTGCATCAGCTTCTTGTGATAAGTTGAGAAAACAGAGTCAGCTCACAAAATGTCTCATTATTTTGAGCCATTTTATTTCCATGTTTTCTAAAAGTTCTATCATTTGCTCACATCAAATAGACTTTAAAAATACAATCAATAAATTAATGTTTCACTCTACCCGTGTTAGATTTATGATATTTATGAATACACTTGACAGAAAAAGATTTGGTCATAAGTCACGAAAGTGGTCCCACCGAGATTTGAACTCGGATCCTTGGATTCAAAGTCCAAAGTGCTAACCATTACACCATGGAACCTCCCATGTGACAGGGGAGCAAATTGCTGCAGCAATGTGGACATTTCACATTTTTTATTTTCTACAGTCAAAGACAAACAGAATTACATAACTTTTCTATTCTGTTCAACTTTTGCCTATTGAACTATGTTAGGGAAGGATGTTGCACAAAGGACTCAAGTAACGCTATGACTCTGTTGAACAGTACTTTTTATGTGAGATAAGATTTTGCAATAAAAGATAAGATTCCCCCGTGAATGCAATCTCTTCTGCCAAAATGGAAAGCTCAACCTGGTACAGGTGGGTTGATGGTGTTATGCTTGTCAATCTGGACTCTGAAAACAGGGATCTAAGTACAAAGCTCAGTGGGACTTATCTAAACTTTACGATTTTTTTTCCATTCAGTTCTTAGAAGTATTAATTGGAAAAACATCTCATTTACTTATAAACTTGTACGTATCAACTTATATGTATGTATCTCCCTATATATCGCTATATGTCTATGTATTTTTATCGGAAAATATAAATATATACATTATAAAAAGTATGTATAATTAATAGAGGTGAAAATAAAGAACAGTTGTTGCCTCTCCGCATTTGAAACATGAGCTTCTTCTCCTTCCTCTTCTATATGTCCTGAAATTGAGATAGTCACTTTTTAATCAATTTTGATCTAACAGCATAGTTGATTTGTACAAAGCATATCATACGATCTGTGAATAATTCTAAAAAAGAAAATTAGATCAGTACCTTTGAGGCCTCCAAGCAAAAGCTTATATTTCATGATTGCAGATCGACTGTTGAAAATCAGCATGAGAAATGTTTTATTTCACAATTTCCATACTAATATACAAAAAACATTTGTACTATCTGAATGATACCGTCATTGTGGTTCTCTAGGTTTGATTTAAGAACACATCTCTTTCAAAATGTGCTATATTCGCCTTATCAATAGTGTAGAAATCTTCAAAAAGGAATGCTGGGAATCAGCCCTCTGAAATGCATTTGAGAAAAACAGGATAGGATTTTGTAATGTCGCACTATTTTGTGTAGGAATCTGATGTAAAAGTATTATAAAGTTCGAATTTCTGTAACTTGTTCAAGCTGTTGGACATTTTGAAAGGAGTCAACATTTGTCTCGTTCAACCTACTGGTATTGGATTGGAGCTATCAATAACAAAAGATGACAGAAATGTAAAAGGTTGAGATTAGTAAAATAGTACCTCAAAGAATTGGACTGGTACCTTTGCATGCAAAGTCCAAAGTGCCAACCGTTGCTCTTTGGAGCCACCCATGTGAGAGACAGAGAAATGGATGTAGTAGTTTGGAAATGTAGAATGTTTTAATATTCTTCAGTCAAATATGATCATTATTTTGTAAATTGCATGTTCTGATAAACGTTTGCACATTTAACACTGTTATGGAGAATGTAGCTGAAAAGAATCAAATCACATTGTAGCTCTTTACACTATGAGCATTCAACTGAGTTATCTTTTCATCAATGTAAGAAAAGCCCCTGCACTGATGCGCTCTCTTTTGTCTCAATGGAAAAATCCCTCATGTATGGCAGGGTTCCATGGTGTAATGGTTAGCACTCTGGACTCTGAATCCAGCGATCCGAGTTCAAATCTCGGTGGGACCTGCTTGAATTATGAGATTTAATATTTCACTAATTTCTTAGAATTTGGACTTGGAAAAACATAACGTCAAAGTTTTATACTGAAACTTATCAACGTATAAGTATGTATCTATGTACAGATGGCTATTTTCATCTAGATAGCGATAATACAATATAAAGAAATGAAAAATTCATAAACATAAGTACTGAAGCTGAAAACTAAAAACTGTTCTTTCCCATCCACAATTTAAGCAAGAGGTTCTTTTCCTTTCTCATCTTTATGATCAGTAATAAGATAGTTAATTTTGCTGATTTCTTATCTGACAACATTCTTAACTTACACAGTGCATTTAATTGTGAATTTCTTTGAAAGAGGAATTCAGATTAATACATTTGACATGTCTTTCGAAAGATTCTACTTTGTGGTTATGGATCTACTTTAGAAAAACAGAGTGTAAATATCTGTGTGTCTTAATTTCAAGATTGTTATTTAAAAGTTCATCTCTTCTGTCCCCAAAATACACAATTTGATTCCTCAAGTTTTCTTTTAATGAAGGCTTTCCAATTTAAAAAGTTCCTTGTTCCCCTTATCAATAACAGTACGATTTATACAAGTAATATCTTGCATCAGCTTCTTGTGATGAGTTGAGAAAACAGAGTCAGCTCACAAAATGTCTCATTATTTTGAGCCATTTTATTTCCATGTTTTCTAAAAGTTCTATCATTTGCTCACATCAAATAGACTTTAAAAATACAATCAATAAATTAATGTTTCACTCTACCCGTGTTAGATTTATGATATTTATGAATACACTTGACAGAAAAAGATTTGGTCATAAGTCACGAAAGTGGTCCCACCGAGATTTGAACTCGGATCCTTGGATTCAAAGTCCAAAGTGCTAACCATTACACCATGGAACCTCCCATGTGACAGGGGAGCAAATTGCTGCAGCAATGTGGACATTTCACATTTTTTATTTTCTACAGTCAAAGACAAACAGAATTACATAACTTTTCTATTCTGTTCAACTTTTGCCTATTGAACTATGTTAGGGAAGGATGTTGCACAAAGGACTCAAGTAACGCTATGACTCTGTTGAACAGTACTTTTTATGTGAGATAAGATTTTGCAATAAAAGATAAGATTCCCCCGTGAATGCAATCTCTTCTGCCAAAATGGAAAGCTCAACCTGGTACAGGTGGGTTGATGGTGTTATGCTTGTCAATCTGGACTCTGAAAACAGGGATCTAAGTACAAAGCTCAGTGGGACTTATCTAAACTTTACGATTTTTTTTCCATTCAGTTCTTAGAAGTATTAATTGGAAAAACATCTCATTTACTTATAAACTTGTACGTATCAACTTATATGTATGTATCTCCCTATATATCGCTATATGTCTATGTATTTTTATCGGAAAATATAAATATATACATTATAAAAAGTATGTATAATTAATAGAGGTGAAAATAAAGAACAGTTGTTGCCTCTCCGCATTTGAAACATGAGCTTCTTCTCCTTCCTCTTCTATATGTCCTGAAATTGAGATAGTCACTTTTTAATCAATTTTGATCTAACAGCATAGTTGATTTGTACAAAGCATATCATACGATCTGTGAATAATTCTAAAAAAGAAAATTAGATCAGTACCTTTGAGGCCTCCAAGCAAAAGCTTATATTTCATGATTGCAGATCGACTGTTGAAAATCAGCATGAGAAATGTTTTATTTCACAATTTCCATACTAATATACAAAAAACATTTGTACTATCTGAATGATACCGTCATTGTGGTTCTCTAGGTTTGATTTAAGAACACATCTCTTTCAAAATGTGCTATATTCGCCTTATCAATAGTGTAGAAATCTTCAAAAAGGAATGCTGGGAATCAGCCCTCTGAAATGCATTTGAGAAAAACAGGATAGGATTTTGTAATGTCGCACTATTTTGTGTAGGAATCTGATGTAAAAGTATTATAAAGTTCGTATTTCTGTAACTTGTTCAAGCTGTTGGACATTTTGAAAGGAGTCAACATTTGTCTCGTTCAACCTACTGGTATTGGATTGGAGCTATCAATAACAAAAGATGACAGAAATGTAAAAGGTTGAGATTAGTAAAATAGTACCTCAAAGAATTGGACTGGTACCTTTGCATGCAAAGTCCAAAGTGCCAACCGTTGCTCTTTGGAGCCACCCATGTGAGAGACAGAGAAATGGATGTAGTAGTTTGGAAATGTAGAATGTTTTAATATTCTTCAGTCAAATATGATCATTATTTTGTAAATTGCATGTCCTGATAAACGTTTGCACATTTAACACTGTTATGGAGAATGTAGCTGAAAAGAATCAAATCACATTGTAGCTCTTTACACTATGAGCATTCAACTGAGTTATCTTTTCATCAATGTAAGAAAAGCCCCTGCACTGATGCGCTCTCTTTTGTCTCAATGGAAAAATCCCTCATGTATGGCAGGGTTCCATGGTGTAATGGTTAGCACTCTGGACTCTGAATCCAGCGATCCGAGTTCAAATCTCGGTGGGACCTGCTTGAATTATGAGATTTAATATTTCACTAATTTCTTAGAATTTGGACTTGGAAAAACATAACGTCAAAGTTTTATACTGAAACTTATCAACGTATAAGTATGTATCTATGTACAGATGGCTATATCCATCTAGATAGCGATAATACAATATAAAGAAATGAAAAATTCATAAACATAAGTACTGAAGCTGAAAACTAAAAACTGTTCTTTCCCATCCACAATTTAAGCAAGAGGTTCTTTTCCTTTCTCATCTTTATGATCAGTAATAAGATAGTTAATTTTGCTGATTTCTTATCTGACAACATTCTTAACTTACACAGTGCATTTAATTGTGAATTTCTTTGAAAGAGTAATTCAGATTAATACATTTGACATGTCTTTCGAAAGATTCTACTTTGTGGTTATGGATCTACTTTAGAAAAACAGAGTGTAAATATCTGTGTGTCTTAATTTCAAGATTGTTATTTAAAAGTTCATCTCTTCTGTCCCCAAAATACACAATTTGATTCCTCAAGTTTTCTTTTAATGAAGGCTTTCCAATTTAAAAAGTTCCTTGTTCCCCTTATCAATAACAGTACGATTTATACAAGTAATATCTTGCATCAGCTTCTTGTGATGAGTTGAGAAAACAGAGTCAGCTCACAAAATGTCTCATTATTTTGAGCCATTTTATTTCCATGTTTTCTAAAAGTTCTATCATTTGCTCACATCAAATAGACTTTAAAAATACAATCAATAAATTAATGTTTCACTCTACCCGTGTTAGATTTATGATATTTATGAATACACTTGACAGAAAAAGATTTGTTCATAAGTCACGAAAGTGGTCCCACCGAGATTTGAACTCGGATCCTTGGATTCAAAGTCCAAAGTGCTAACCATTACACCATGGAACCTCCCATGTGACAGGGGAGCAAATTGCTGCAGCAATGTGGACATTTCACATTTTTTATTTTCTACAGTCAAAGACAAACAGAATTACATAACTTTTCTATTCTGTTCAACTTTTGCCTATTGAACTATGTTAGGGAAGGATGTTGCACAAAGGACTCAAGTAACGCTATGACTCTGTTGAACAGTACTTTTTATGTGAGATAAGATTTTGCAATAAAAGATAAGATTCCCCCGTGAATGCAATCTCTTCTGCCAAAATGGAAAGCTCAACCTGGTACAGGTGGGTTGATGGTGTTATGCTTGTCAATCTGGACTCTGAAAACAGGGATCTAAGTACAAAGCTCAGTGGGACTTATCTAAACTTTACGATTTTTTTTCCATTCAGTTCTTAGAAGTATTAATTGGAAAAACATCTCATTTACTCATAAACTTGTACGTATCAACTTATATGTATGTATCTCCCTATATATCGCTATATGTCTATGTATTTTTATCGGAAAATATAAATATATACATTATAAAAATATGTATAATTAATAGAGGTGAAAATAAAGAACAGTTGTTGCCTCTCCGCATTTGAAACATGAGCTTCTTCTCCTTCCTCTTCTATATGTCCTGAAATTGAGATAGTCACTTTTTAATCAATTTTGATCTAACAGCATAGTTGATTTGTACAAAGCATATCATACGATCTGTGAATAATTCTAAAAAAGAAAATTAGATCAGTACCTTTGAGGCCTCCAAGCAAAAGCTTATATTTCATGATTGCAGATCGACTGTTGAAAATCAGCATGAGAAATGTTTTATTTCACAATTTCCATACTAATATACAAAAAACATTTGTACTATCTGAATGATACCGTCATTGTGGTTCTCTAGGTTTGATTTAAGAACACATCTCTTTCAAAATGTGCTATATTCGCCTTATCAATAGTGTAGAAATCTTCAAAAAGGAATGCTGGGAATCAGCCCTCTGAAATGCATTTGAGAAAAACAGGATAGGATTTTGTAATGTCGCACTATTTTGTGTAGGAATCTGATGTAAAAGTATTATAAAGTTCGTATTTCTGTAACTTGTTCAAGCTGTTGGACATTTTGAAAGGAGTCAACATTTGTCTCGTTCAACCTACTGGTATTGGATTGGAGCTATCAATAACAAAAGATGACAGAAATATAAAAGGTTGAGATTAGTAAAATAGTACCTCAAAGAATTGGACTGGTACCTTTGCATGCAAAGTCCAAAGTGCCAACCGTTGATCTTTGGAGCCACCCATGTGAGAGACAGAGAAATGGATGTAGTAGTTTGGAAATGTAGAATGTTTTAATATTCTTCAGTCAAATATGATCATTATTTTGTAAATTGCATGTCCTGATAAACGTTTGCACATTTAACACTGTTATGGAGAATGTAGCTGAAAAGAATCAAATCACATTGTAGCTCTTTACACTATGAGCATTCAACTGAGTTATCTTTTCATCAATGTAAGAAAAGCCCCTGCACTGATGCGCTCTCTTTTGTCTCAATGGAAAAATCCCTCATGTATGGCAGGGTTCCATGGTGTAATGGTTAGCACTCTGGACTCTGAATCCAGCGATCCGAGTTCAAATCTCGGTGGGACCTGCTTGAATTATGAGATTTAATATTTCACTAATTTCTTAGAATTTGGACTTGGAAAAACATAACGTCAAAGTTTTATACTGTAACTTATCAACGTATAAGTATGTATCTATGTACAGATGGCTATATCCATCTAGATAGCGATAATACAATATAAAGAAATGAAAAATTCATAAACATAAGTACTGAAGCTGAAAACTAAAAACTGTTCTTTCCCATCCACAATTTAAGCAAGAGGTTCTTTTCCTTTCTCATCTTTATGATCAGTAATAAGATAGTTAATTTTGCTGATTTCTTATCTGACAACATTCTTAACTTACACAGTGCATTTAATTGTGAATTTCTTTGAAAGAGGAATTCAGATTAATACATTTGACATGTCTTTCGAAAGATTCTACTTTGTGGTTATGGATCTACTTTAGAAAAACAGAGTGTAAATATCTGTGTGTCTTAATTTCAAGATTGTTATTTAAAAGTTCATCTCTTCTGTCCCCAAAATACACAATTTGATTCCTCAAGTTTTCTTTTAATGAAGGCTTTCCAATTTAAAAAGTTCCTTGTTCCCCTTATCAATAACAGTACGATTTATACAAGTAATATCTTGCATCAGCTTCTTGTGATAAGTTGAGAAAACAGAGTCAGCTCACAAAATGTCTCATTATTTTGAGCCATTTTATTTCCATGTTTTCTAAAAGTTCTATCATTTGCTCACATCAAATAGACTTTAAAAATACAATCAATAAATTAATGTTTCACTCTACCCGTGTTAGATTTATGATATTTATGAATACACTTGACAGAAAAAGATTTGGTCATAAGTCACGAAAGTGGTCCCACCGAGATTTGAACTCGGATCCTTGGATTCAAAGTCCAAAGTGCTAACCATTACACCATGGAACCTCCCATGTGACAGGGGAGCAAATTGCTGCAGCAATGTGGACATTTCACATTTTTTATTTTCTACAGTCAAAGACAAACAGAATTACATAACTTTTCTATTCTGTTCAACTTTTGCCTATTGAACTATGTTAGGGAAGGATGTTGCACAAAGGACTCAAGTAACGCTATGACTCTGTTGAACAGTACTTTTTATGTGAGATAAGATTTTGCAATAAAAGATAAGATTCCCCCGTGAATGCAATCTCTTCTGCCAAAATGGAAAGCTCAACCTGGTACAGGTGGGTTGATGGTGTTATGCTTGTCAATCTGGACTCTGAAAACAGGGATCTAAGTACAAAGCTCAGTGGGACTTATCTAAACTTTACGATTTTTTTTCCATTCAGTTCTTAGAAGTATTAATTGGAAAAACATCTCATTTACTTATAAACTTGTACGTATCAACTTATATGTATGTATCTCCCTATATATCGCTATATGTCTATGTATTTTTATCGGAAAATATAAATATATACATTATAAAAATATGTATAATTAATAGAGGTGAAAATAAAGAACAGTTGTTGCCTCTCCGCATTTGAAACATGAGCTTCTTCTCCTTCCTCTTCTATATGTCCTGAAATTGAGATAGTCACTTTTTAATCAATTTTGACCTAACAGCATAGTTGATTTGTACAAAGCATATCATACGATCTGTGAATAATTCTAAAAAAAGAAAATTAGATCAGTACCTTTGAGGCCTCCAAGCAAAAGCTTATATTTCATGATTGCAGATCGACTGTTGAAAATCAGCATGAGAAATGTTTTATTTCACAATTTCCATACTAATATACAAAAAACATTTGTACTATCTGAATGATACCGTCATTGTGGTTCTCTAGGTTTGATTTAAGAACACATCTCTTTCAAAATGTGCTATATTCGCCTTATCAATAGTGTAGAAATCTTCAAAAAGGAATGCTGGGAATCAGCCCTCTGAAATGCATTTGACAAAAACAGGATAGGATTTTGTAATGTCGCACTATTTTGTGTAGGAATCTGATGTAAAAGTATTATGAAGTTCGTATTTCTGTAACTTGTTCAAGCTGTTGGACATTTTGAAAGGAGTCAACATTTGTCTCGTTCAACCTACTGGTATTGGATTGGAGCTATCAATAACAAAAGATGACAGAAATGTAAAAGGTTGAGATTAGTAAAATAGTACCTCAAAGGATTGGACTGGTACCTTTGCATGCAAAGTCCAAAGTGCCAACCGTTGCTCTTTGGAGCCACCCATGTGAGAGACAGAGAAATGGATGTAGTAGTTTGGAAATGTAGAATGTTTTAATATTCTTCAGTCAAATATGATCATTATTTTGTAAATTGCATGTCCTGATAAACGTTTGCACATTTAACACTGTTATGGAGAATGTAGCTGAAAAGAATCAAATCACATTGTAGCTCTTTACACTATGAGCATTCAACTGAGTTATCTTTTCATCAATGTAAGAAAAGCCCCTGCACTGATGCGCTCTCTTTTGTCTCAATGGAAAAATCCCTCATGTATGGCAGGGTTCCATGGTGTAATGGTTAGCACTCTGGACTCTGAATCCAGCGATCCGAGTTCAAATCTCAGTGGGACCTGCTTGAATTATGAGATTTAATATTTCACTAATTTCTTAGAATTTGGACTTGGAAAAACATAACGTCAAAGTTTTATACTGAAACTTATCAACGTATAAGTATGTATCTATGTACAGATGGCTATTTTCATCTAGATAGCGATAATACAATATAAAGAAATGAAAAATTCATAAACATAAGTACTGAAGCTGAAAACTAAAAACTGTTCTTTCCCATCCACAATTTAAGCAAGAGGTTCTTTTCCTTTCTCATCTTTATGATCAGTAATAAGATAGTTAATTTTGCTGATTTCTTATCTGACAACATTCTTAACTTACACAGTGCATTTAATTGTGAATTTCTTTGAAAGAGGAATTCAGATTAATACATTTGACATGTCTTTCGAAAGATTCTACTTTGTGGTTATGGATCTACTTTAGAAAAACAGAGTGTAAATATCTGTGTGTCTTAATTTCAAGATTGTTATTTAAAAGTTCATCTCTTCTGTCCCCAAAATACACAATTTGATTCCTCAAGTTTTCTTTTAATGAAGGCTTTCCAATTTAAAAAGTTCCTTGTTCCCCTTATCAATAACAGTACGATTTATACAAGTAATATCTTGCATCAGCTTCTTGTGATGAGTTGAGAAAACAGAGTCAGCTCACAAAATGTCTCATTATTTTGAGCCATTTTATTTCCATGTTTTCTAAAAGTTCTATCATTTGCTCACATCAAATAGACTTTAAAAATACAATCAATAAATTAATGTTTCACTCTACCCGTGTTAGATTTATGATATTTATGAATACACTTGACAGAAAAAGATTTGGTCATAAGTCACGAAAGTGGTCCCACCGAGATTTGAACTCGGATCCTTGGATTCAAAGTCCAAAGTGCTAACCATTACACCATGGAACCTCCCATGTGACAGGGGAGCAAATTGCTGCAGCAATGTGGACATTTCACATTTTTTATTTTCTACAGTCAAAGACAAACAGAATTACATAACTTTTCTATTCTGTTCAACTTTTGCCTATTGAACTATGTTAGGGAAGGATGTTGCACAAAGGACTCAAGTAACGCTATGACTCTGTTGAACAGTACTTTTTATGTGAGATAAGATTTTGCAATAAAAGATAAGATTCCCCCGTGAATGCAATCTCTTCTGCCAAAATGGAAAGCTCAACCTGGTACAGGTGGGTTGATGGTGTTATGCTTGTCAATCTGGACTCTGAAAACAGGGATCTAAGTACAAAGCTCAGTGGGACTTATCTAAACTTTACGATTTTTTTTCCATTCAGTTCTTAGAAGTATTAATTGGAAAAACATCTCATTTACTTATAAACTTGTACGTATCAACTTATATGTATGTATCTCCCTATATATCGCTATATGTCTATGTATTTTTATCGGAAAATATAAATATATACATTATAAAAAGTATGTATAATTAATAGAGGTGAAAATAAAGAACAGTTGTTGCCTCTCCGCATTTGAAACATGAGCTTCTTCTCCTTCCTCTTCTATATGTCCTGAAATTGAGATAGTCACTTTTTAATCAATTTTGATCTAACAGCATAGTTGATTTGTACAAAGCATATCATACGATCTGTGAATAATTCTAAAAAAGAAAATTAGATCAGTACCTTTGAGGCCTCCAAGCAAAAGCTTATATTTCATGATTGCAGATCGACTGTTGAAAATCAGCATGAGAAATGTTTTATTTCACAATTTCCATACTAATATACAAAAAACATTTGTACTATCTGAATGATACCGTCATTGTGGTTCTCTAGGTTTGATTTAAGAACACATCTCTTTCAAAATGTGCTATATTCGCCTTATCAATAGTGTAGAAATCTTCAAAAAGGAATGCTGGGAATCAGCCCTCTGAAATGCATTTGAGAAAAACAGGATAGGATTTTGTAATGTCGCACTATTTTGTGTAGGAATCTGATGTAAAAGTATTATAAAGTTCGTATTTCTGTAACTTGTTCAAGCTGTTGGACATTTTGAAAGGAGTCAACATTTGTCTCGTTCAACCTACTGGTATTGGATTGGAGCTATCAATAACAAAAGATGACAGAAATGTAAAAGGTTGAGATTAGTAAAATAGTACCTCAAAGAATTGGACTGGTACCTTTGCATGCAAAGTCCAAAGTGCCAACCGTTGCTCTTTGGAGCCACCCATGTGAGAGACAGAGAAATGGATGTAGTAGTTTGGAAATGTAGAATGTTTTAATATTCTTCAGTCAAATATGATCATTATTTTGTAAATTGCATGTCCTGATAAACGTTTGCACATTTAACACTGTTATGGAGAATGTAGCTGAAAAGAATCAAATCACATTGTAGCTCTTTACACTATGAGCATTCAACTGAGTTATCTTTTCATCAATGTAAGAAAAGCCCCTGCACTGATGCGCTCTCTTTTGTCTCAATGGAAAAATCCCTCATGTATGGCAGGGTTCCATGGTGTAATGGTTAGCACTCTGGACTCTGAATCCAGCGATCCGAGTTCAAATCTCGGTGGGACCTGCTTGAATTATGAGATTTAATATTTCACTAATTTCTTAGAATTTGGACTTGGAAAAACATAACGTCAAAGTTTTATACTGAAACTTATCAACGTATAAGTATGTATCTATGTACAGATGGCTATATCCATCTAGATAGCGATAATACAATATAAAGAAATGAAAAATTCATAAACATAAGTACTGAAGCTGAAAACTAAAAACTGTTCTTTCCCATCCACAATTTAAGCAAGAGGTTCTTTTCCTTTCTCATCTTTATGATCAGTAATAAGATAGTTAATTTTGCTGATTTCTTATCTGACAACATTCTTAACTTACACAGTGCATTTAATTGTGAATTTCTTTGAAAGAGTAATTCAGATTAATACATTTGACATGTCTTTCGAAAGATTCTACTTTGTGGTTATGGATCTACTTTAGAAAAACAGAGTGTAAATATCTGTGTGTCTTAATTTCAAGATTGTTATTTAAAAGTTCATCTCTTCTGTCCCCAAAATACACAATTTGATTCCTCAAGTTTTCTTTTAATGAAGGCTTTCCAATTTAAAAAGTTCCTTGTTCCCCTTATCAATAACAGTACGATTTATACAAGTAATATCTTGCATCAGCTTCTTGTGATGAGTTGAGAAAACAGAGTCAGCTCACAAAATGTCTCATTATTTTGAGCCATTTTATTTCCATGTTTTCTAAAAGTTCTATCATTTGCTCACATCAAATAGACTTTAAAAATACAATCAATAAATTAATGTTTCACTCTACCCGTGTTAGATTTATGATATTTATGAATACACTTGACAGAAAAAGATTTGTTCATAAGTCACGAAAGTGGTCCCACCGAGATTTGAACTCGGATCCTTGGATTCAAAGTCCAAAGTGCTAACCATTACACCATGGAACCTCCCATGTGACAGGGGAGCAAATTGCTGCAGCAATGTGGACATTTCACATTTTTTATTTTCTACAGTCAAAGACAAACAGAATTACATAACTTTTCTATTCTGTTCAACTTTTGCCTATTGAACTATGTTAGGGAAGGATGTTGCACAAAGGACTCAAGTAACGCTATGACTCTGTTGAACAGTACTTTTTATGTGAGATAAGATTTTGCAATAAAAGATAAGATTCCCCCGTGAATGCAATCTCTTCTGCCAAAATGGAAAGCTCAACCTGGTACAGGTGGGTTGATGGTGTTATGCTTGTCAATCTGGACTCTGAAAACAGGGATCTAAGTACAAAGCTCAGTGGGACTTATCTAAACTTTACGATTTTTTTTCCATTCAGTTCTTAGAAGTATTAATTGGAAAAACATCTCATTTACTCATAAACTTGTACGTATCAACTTATATGTATGTATCTCCCTATATATCGCTATATGTCTATGTATTTTTATCGGAAAATATAAATATATACATTATAAAAATATGTATAATTAATAGAGGTGAAAATAAAGAACAGTTGTTGCCTCTCCGCATTTGAAACATGAGCTTCTTCTCCTTCCTCTTCTATATGTCCTGAAATTGAGATAGTCACTTTTTAATCAATTTTGATCTAACAGCATAGTTGATTTGTACAAAGCATATCATACGATCTGTGAATAATTCTAAAAAAGAAAATTAGATCAGTACCTTTGAGGCCTCCAAGCAAAAGCTTATATTTCATGATTGCAGATCGACTGTTGAAAATCAGCATGAGAAATGTTTTATTTCACAATTTCCATACTAATATACAAAAAACATTTGTACTATCTGAATGATACCGTCATTGTGGTTCTCTAGGTTTGATTTAAGAACACATCTCTTTCAAAATGTGCTATATTCGCCTTATCAATAGTGTAGAAATCTTCAAAAAGGAATGCTGGGAATCAGCCCTCTGAAATGCATTTGAGAAAAACAGGATAGGATTTTGTAATGTCGCACTATTTTGTGTAGGAATCTGATGTAAAAGTATTATAAAGTTCGTATTTCTGTAACTTGTTCAAGCTGTTGGACATTTTGAAAGGAGTCAACATTTGTCTCGTTCAACCTACTGGTATTGGATTGGAGCTATCAATAACAAAAGATGACAGAAATATAAAAGGTTGAGATTAGTAAAATAGTACCTCAAAGAATTGGACTGGTACCTTTGCATGCAAAGTCCAAAGTGCCAACCGTTGATCTTTGGAGCCACCCATGTGAGAGACAGAGAAATGGATGTAGTAGTTTGGAAATGTAGAATGTTTTAATATTCTTCAGTCAAATATGATCATTATTTTGTAAATTGCATGTCCTGATAAACGTTTGCACATTTAACACTGTTATGGAGAATGTAGCTGAAAAGAATCAAATCACATTGTAGCTCTTTACACTATGAGCATTCAACTGAGTTATCTTTTCATCAATGTAAGAAAAGCCCCTGCACTGATGCGCTCTCTTTTGTCTCAATGGAAAAATCCCTCATGTATGGCAGGGTTCCATGGTGTAATGGTTAGCACTCTGGACTCTGAATCCAGCGATCCGAGTTCAAATCTCGGTGGGACCTGCTTGAATTATGAGATTTAATATTTCACTAATTTCTTAGAATTTGGACTTGGAAAAACATAACGTCAAAGTTTTATACTGTAACTTATCAACGTATAAGTATGTATCTATGTACAGATGGCTATATCCATCTAGATAGCGATAATACAATATAAAGAAATGAAAAATTCATAAACATAAGTACTGAAGCTGAAAACTAAAAACTGTTCTTTCCCATCCACAATTTAAGCAAGAGGTTCTTTTCCTTTCTCATCTTTATGATCAGTAATAAGATAGTTAATTTTGCTGATTTCTTATCTGACAACATTCTTAACTTACACAGTGCATTTAATTGTGAATTTCTTTGAAAGAGGAATTCAGATTAATACATTTGACATGTCTTTCGAAAGATTCTACTTTGTGGTTATGGATCTACTTTAGAAAAACAGAGTGTAAATATCTGTGTGTCTTAATTTCAAGATTGTTATTTAAAAGTTCATCTCTTCTGTCCCCAAAATACACAATTTGATTCCTCAAGTTTTCTTTTAATGAAGGCTTTCCAATTTAAAAAGTTCCTTGTTCCCCTTATCAATAACAGTACGATTTATACAAGTAATATCTTGCATCAGCTTCTTGTGATAAGTTGAGAAAACAGAGTCAGCTCACAAAATGTCTCATTATTTTGAGCCATTTTATTTCCATGTTTTCTAAAAGTTCTATCATTTGCTCACATCAAATAGACTTTAAAAATACAATCAATAAATTAATGTTTCACTCTACCCGTGTTAGATTTATGATATTTATGAATACACTTGACAGAAAAAGATTTGGTCATAAGTCACGAAAGTGGTCCCACCGAGATTTGAACTCGGATCCTTGGATTCAAAGTCCAAAGTGCTAACCATTACACCATGGAACCTCCCATGTGACAGGGGAGCAAATTGCTGCAGCAATGTGGACATTTCACATTTTTTATTTTCTACAGTCAAAGACAAACAGAATTACATAACTTTTCTATTCTGTTCAACTTTTGCCTATTGAACTATGTTAGGGAAGGATGTTGCACAAAGGACTCAAGTAACGCTATGACTCTGTTGAACAGTACTTTTTATGTGAGATAAGATTTTGCAATAAAAGATAAGATTCCCCCGTGAATGCAATCTCTTCTGCCAAAATGGAAAGCTCAACCTGGTACAGGTGGGTTGATGGTGTTATGCTTGTCAATCTGGACTCTGAAAACAGGGATCTAAGTACAAAGCTCAGTGGGACTTATCTAAACTTTACGATTTTTTTTCCATTCAGTTCTTAGAAGTATTAATTGGAAAAACATCTCATTTACTTATAAACTTGTACGTATCAACTTATATGTATGTATCTCCCTATATATCGCTATATGTCTATGTATTTTTATCGGAAAATATAAATATATACATTATAAAAATATGTATAATTAATAGAGGTGAAAATAAAGAACAGTTGTTGCCTCTCCGCATTTGAAACATGAGCTTCTTCTCCTTCCTCTTCTATATGTCCTGAAATTGAGATAGTCACTTTTTAATCAATTTTGACCTAACAGCATAGTTGATTTGTACAAAGCATATCATACGATCTGTGAATAATTCTAAAAAAAGAAAATTAGATCAGTACCTTTGAGGCCTCCAAGCAAAAGCTTATATTTCATGATTGCAGATCGACTGTTGAAAATCAGCATGAGAAATGTTTTATTTCACAATTTCCATACTAATATACAAAAAACATTTGTACTATCTGAATGATACCGTCATTGTGGTTCTCTAGGTTTGATTTAAGAACACATCTCTTTCAAAATGTGCTATATTCGCCTTATCAATAGTGTAGAAATCTTCAAAAAGGAATGCTGGGAATCAGCCCTCTGAAATGCATTTGACAAAAACAGGATAGGATTTTGTAATGTCGCACTATTTTGTGTAGGAATCTGATGTAAAAGTATTATGAAGTTCGTATTTCTGTAACTTGTTCAAGCTGTTGGACATTTTGAAAGGAGTCAACATTTGTCTCGTTCAACCTACTGGTATTGGATTGGAGCTATCAATAACAAAAGATGACAGAAATGTAAAAGGTTGAGATTAGTAAAATAGTACCTCAAAGGATTGGACTGGTACCTTTGCATGCAAAGTCCAAAGTGCCAACCGTTGCTCTTTGGAGCCACCCATGTGAGAGACAGAGAAATGGATGTAGTAGTTTGGAAATGTAGAATGTTTTAATATTCTTCAGTCAAATATGATCATTATTTTGTAAATTGCATGTCCTGATAAACGTTTGCACATTTAACACTGTTATGGAGAATGTAGCTGAAAAGAATCAAATCACATTGTAGCTCTTTACACTATGAGCATTCAACTGAGTTATCTTTTCATCAATGTAAGAAAAGCCCCTGCACTGATGCGCTCTCTTTTGTCTCAATGGAAAAATCCCTCATGTATGGCAGGGTTCCATGGTGTAATGGTTAGCACTCTGGACTCTGAATCCAGCGATCCGAGTTCAAATCTCAGTGGGACCTGCTTGAATTATGAGATTTAATATTTCACTAATTTCTTAGAATTTGGACTTGGAAAAACATAACGTCAAAGTTTTATACTGAAACTTATCAACGTATAAGTATGTATCTATGTACAGATGGCTATTTTCATCTAGATAGCGATAATACAATATAAAGAAATGAAAAATTCATAAACATAAGTACTGAAGCTGAAAACTAAAAACTGTTCTTTCCCATCCACAATTTAAGCAAGAGGTTCTTTTCCTTTCTCATCTTTATGATCAGTAATAAGATAGTTAATTTTGCTGATTTCTTATCTGACAACATTCTTAACTTACACAGTGCATTTAATTGTGAATTTCTTTGAAAGAGGAATTCAGATTAATACATTTGACATGTCTTTCGAAAGATTCTACTTTGTGGTTATGGATCTACTTTAGAAAAACAGAGTGTAAATATCTGTGTGTCTTAATTTCAAGATTGTTATTTAAAAGTTCATCTCTTCTGTCCCCAAAATACACAATTTGATTCCTCAAGTTTTCTTTTAATGAAGGCTTTCCAATTTAAAAAGTTCCTTGTTCCCCTTATCAATAACAGTACGATTTATACAAGTAATATCTTGCATCAGCTTCTTGTGATGAGTTGAGAAAACAGAGTCAGCTCACAAAATGTCTCATTATTTTGAGCCATTTTATTTCCATGTTTTCTAAAAGTTCTATCATTTGCTCACATCAAATAGACTTTAAAAATACAATCAATAAATTAATGTTTCACTCTACCCGTGTTAGATTTATGATATTTATGAATACACTTGACAGAAAAAGATTTGGTCATAAGTCACGAAAGTGGTCCCACCGAGATTTGAACTCGGATCCTTGGATTCAAAGTCCAAAGTGCTAACCATTACACCATGGAACCTCCCATGTGACAGGGGAGCAAATTGCTGCAGCAATGTGGACATTTCACATTTTTTATTTTCTACAGTCAAAGACAAACAGAATTACATAACTTTTCTATTCTGTTCAACTTTTGCCTATTGAACTATGTTAGGGAAGGATGTTGCACAAAGGACTCAAGTAACGCTATGACTCTGTTGAACAGTACTTTTTATGTGAGATAAGATTTTGCAATAAAAGATAAGATTCCCCCGTGAATGCAATCTCTTCTGCCAAAATGGAAAGCTCAACCTGGTACAGGTGGGTTGATGGTGTTATGCTTGTCAATCTGGACTCTGAAAACAGGGATCTAAGTACAAAGCTCAGTGGGACTTATCTAAACTTTACGATTTTTTTTCCATTCAGTTCTTAGAAGTATTAATTGGAAAAACATCTCATTTACTTATAAACTTGTACGTATCAACTTATATGTATGTATCTCCCTATATATCGCTATATGTCTATGTATTTTTATCGGAAAATATAAATATATACATTATAAAAAGTATGTATAATTAATAGAGGTGAAAATAAAGAACAGTTGTTGCCTCTCCGCATTTGAAACATGAGCTTCTTCTCCTTCCTCTTCTATATGTCCTGAAATTGAGATAGTCACTTTTTAATCAATTTTGATCTAACAGCATAGTTGATTTGTACAAAGCATATCATACGATCTGTGAATAATTCTAAAAAAGAAAATTAGATCAGTACCTTTGAGGCCTCCAAGCAAAAGCTTATATTTCATGATTGCAGATCGACTGTTGAAAATCAGCATGAGAAATGTTTATTTCACAATTTCCATACTAATATACAAAAAACATTTGTACTATCTGAATGATACCGTCATTGTGGTTCTCTAGGTTTGATTTAAGAACACATCTCTTTCAAAATGTGCTATATTCGCCTTATCAATAGTGTAGAAATCTTCAAAAAGGAATGCTGGGAATCAGCCCTCTGAAATGCATTTGAGAAAAACAGGATAGGATTTTGTAATGTCGCACTATTTTGTGTAGGAATCTGATGTAAAAGTATTATAAAGTTCGTATTTCTGTAACTTGTTCAAGCTGTTGGACATTTTGAAAGGAGTCAACATTTGTCTCGTTCAACCTACTGGTATTGGATTGGAGCTATCAATAACAAAAGATGACAGAAATGTAAAAGGTTGAGATTAGTAAAATAGTACCTCAAAGAATTGGACTGGTACCTTTGCATGCAAAGTCCAAAGTGCCAACCGTTGCTCTTTGGAGCCACCCATGTGAGAGACAGAGAAATGGATGTAGTAGTTTGGAAATGTAGAATGTTTTAATATTCTTCAGTCAAATATGATCATTATTTTGTAAATTGCATGTTCTGATAAACGTTTGCACATTTAACACTGTTATGGAGAATGTAGCTGAAAAGAATCAAATCACATTGTAGCTCTTTACACTATGAGCATTCAACTGAGTTATCTTTTCATCAATGTAAGAAAAGCCCCTGCACTGATGCGCTCTCTTTTGTCTCAATGGAAAAATCCCTCATGTATGGCAGGGTTCCATGGTGTAATGGTTAGCACTCTGGACTCTGAATCCAGCGATCCGAGTTCAAATCTCGGTGGGACCTGCTTGAATTATGAGATTTAATATTTCACTAATTTCTTAGAATTTGGACTTGGAAAAACATAACGTCAAAGTTTTATACTGAAACTTATCAACGTATAAGTATGTATCTATGTACAGATGGCTATATCCATCTAGATAGCGATAATACAATATAAAGAAATGAAAAATTCATAAACATAAGTACTGAAGCTGAAAACTAAAAACTGTTCTTTCCCATCCACAATTTAAGCAAGAGGTTCTTTTCCTTTCTCATCTTTATGATCAGTAATAAGATAGTTAATTTTGCTGATTTCTTATCTGACAACATTCTTAACTTACACAGTGCATTTAATTGTGAATTTCTTTGAAAGAGGAATTCAGATTAATACATTTGACATGTCTTTCGAAAGATTCTACTTTGTGGTTATGGATCTACTTTAGAAAAACAGAGTGTAAATATCTGTGTGTCTTAATTTCAAGATTGTTATTTAAAAGTTCATCTCTTCTGTCCCCAAAATACACAATTTGATTCCTCAAGTTTTCTTTTAATGAAGGCTTTCCAATTTAAAAAGTTCCTTGTTCCCCTTATCAATAACAGTACGATTTATACAAGTAATATCTTGCATCAGCTTCTTGAGATGAGTTGAGAAAACAGAGTCAGCTCACAAAATGTCTCATTATTTTGAGCCATTTTATTTCCATGTTTTCTAAAAGTTCTATCATTTGCTCACATCAAATAGACTTTAAAAATACAATCAATAAATTAATGTTTCACTCTACCCGTGTTAGATTTATGATATTTATGAATACACTTGACAGAAAAAGATTTGGTCATAAGTCACAAAAGTGGTCCCACCGAGATTTGAACTCGGATCCTTGGATTCAAAGTCCAAAGTGCTAACCATTACACCATGGAACCTCCCATGTGACAGGGGAGCAAATTGCTGCAGCAATGTGGACATTTCACATTTTTTATTTTCTACAGTCAAAGACAAACAGAATTACATAACTTTTCTATTCTGTTCAACTTTTGCCTATTGAACTATGTTAGGGAAGGATGTTGCACAAAGGACTCAAGTAACGCTATGACTCTGTTGAACAGTACTTTTTATGTGAGATAAGATTTTGCAATAAAAGATAAGATTCCCCCGTGAATGCAATCTCTTCTGCCAAAATGGAAAGCTCAACCTGGTACAGGTGGGTTGATGGTGTTATGCTTGTCAATCTGGACTCTGAAAACAGGGATCTAAGTACAAAGCTCAGTGGGACTTATCTAAACTTTACGATTTTTTTTCCATTCAGTTCTTAGAAGTATTAATTGGAAAAACATCTCATTTACTTATAAACTTGTACGTATCAACTTATATGTATGTATCTCCCTATATATCGCTATATGTCTATGTATTTTTATCGGAAAATATAAATATATACATTATAAAAAGTATGTATAATTAATAGAGGTGAAAATAAAGAACAGTTGTTGCCTCTCCGCATTTGAAACATGAGCTTCTTCTCCTTCCTCTTCTATATGTCCTGAAATTGAGATAGTCACTTTTTAATCAATTTTGATCTAACAGCATAGTTGATTTGTACAAAGCATATCATACGATCTGTGAATAATTCTAAAAAAGAAAATTAGATCAGTACCTTTGAGGCCTCCAAGCAAAAGCTTATATTTCATGATTGCAGATCGACTGTTGAAAATCAGCATGAGAAATGTTTTATTTCACAATTTCCATACTAATATACAAAAAACATTTGTACTATCTGAATGATACCGTCATTGTGGTTCTCTAGGTTTGATTTAAGAACACATCTCTTTCAAAATGTGCTATATTCGCCTTATCAATAGTGTAGAAATCTTCAAAAAGGAATGCTGGGAATCAGCCCTCTGAAATGCATTTGAGAAAAACAGGATAGGATTTTGTAATGTCGCACTATTTTGTGTAGGAATCTGATGTAAAAGTATTATAAAGTTCGTATTTCTGTAACTTGTTCAAGCTGTTGGACATTTTGAAAGGAGTCAACATTTGTCTCGTTCAACCTACTGGTATTGGATTGGAGCTATCAATAACAAAAGATGACAGAAATGTAAAAGGTTGAGATTAGTAAAATAGTACCTCAAAGAATTGGACTGGTACCTTTGCATGCAAAGTCCAAAGTGCCAACCGTTGCTCTTTGGAGCCACCCATGTGAGAGACAGAGAAATGGATGTAGTAGTTTGGAAATGTAGAATGTTTTAATATTCTTCAGTCAAATATGATCATTATTTTGTAAATTGCATGTTCTGATAAACGTTTGCATATTTAACACTGTTATGGAGAATGTAGCTGAAAAGAATCAAATCACATTGTAGCTCTTTACACTATGAGCATTCAACTGAGTTATCTTTTCATCAATGTAAGAAAAGCCCCTGCACTGATGCGCTCTCTTTTGTCTCAATGGAAAAATCCCTCATGTATGGCAGGGTTCCATGGTGTAATGGTTAGCACTCTGGACTCTGAATCCAGCGATCCGAGTTCAAATCTCGGTGGGACCTGCTTGAATTATGAGATTTAATATTTCACTAATTTCTTAGAATTTGGACTTGGAAAAACATAACGTCAAAGTTTTATACTGAAACTTATCAACGTATAAGTATGTATCTATGTACAGATGGCTATATCCATCTAGATAGCGATAATACAATATAAAGAAATGAAAAATTCATAAACATAAGTACTGAAGCTGAAAACTAAAAACTGTTCTTTCCCATCCACAATTTAAGCAAGAGGTTCTTTTCCTTTCTCATCTTTATGATCAGTAATAAGATAGTTAATTTTGCTGATTTCTTATCTGACAACATTCTTAACTTACACAGTGCATTTAATTGTGAATTTCTTTGAAAGAGGAATTCAGATTAATACATTTGACATGTCTTTCGAAAGATTCTACTTTGTGGTTATGGATCTACTTTAGAAAAACAGAGTGTAAATATCTGTGTGTCTTAATTTCAAGATTGTTATTTAAAAGTTCATCTCTTCTGTCCCCAAAATACACAATTTGATTCCTCAAGTTTTCTTTTAATGAAGGCTTTCCAATTTAAAAAGTTCCTTGTTCCCCTTATCAATAACAGTACGATTTATACAAGTAATATCTTGCATCAGCTTCTTGTGATGAGTTGAGAAAACAGAGTCAGCTCACAAAATGTCTCATTATTTTGAGCCATTTTATTTCCATGTTTTCTAAAAGTTCTATCATTTGCTCACATCAAATAGACTTTAAAAATACAATCAATAAATTAATGTTTCACTCTACCCGTGTTAGATTTATGATATTTATGAATACACTTGACAGAAAAAGATTTGGTCATAAGTCACAAAAGTGGTCCCACCGAGATTTGAACTCGGATCCTTGGATTCAAAGTCCAAAGTGCTAACCATTACACCATGGAACCTCCCATGTGACAGGGGAGCAAATTGCTGCAGCAATGTGGACATTTCACATTTTTTATTTTCTACAGTCAAAGACAAACAGAATTACATAACTTTTCTATTCAGTTCAACTTTTGCCTATTGAACTATGTTAGGGAAGG
The DNA here is from genome assembly GCF_964263255.1 of Lissotriton vulgaris. Classification (NCBI taxonomy): domain Eukaryota; kingdom Metazoa; phylum Chordata; class Amphibia; order Caudata; family Salamandridae; genus Lissotriton; species Lissotriton vulgaris. The sequence goes on from NW_028240990.1 coordinate 423,582, forward strand.
ATGTTGCACAAAGGACTCAAGTAACGCTATGACTCTGTTGAACAGTACTTTTTATGTGAGATAAGATTTTGCAATAAAAGATAAGATTCCCCCGTGAATGCAATCTCTTCTGCCAAAATGGAAAGCTCAACCTGGTACAGGTGGGTTGATGGTGTTATGCTTGTCAATCTGGACTCTGAAAACAGGGATCTAAGTACAAAGCTCAGTGGGACTTATCTAAACTTTACGATTTTTTTTCCATTCAGTTCTTAGAAGTATTAATTGGAAAAACATCTCATTTACTTATAAACTTGTACGTATCAACTTATATGTATGTATCTCCCTATATATCGCTATATGTCTATGTATTTTTATCGGAAAATATAAATATATACATTATAAAAATATGTATAATTAATAGAGGTGAAAATAAAGAACAGTTGTTGCCTCTCCGCATTTGAAACATGAGCTTCTTCTCCTTCCTCTTCTATATGTCCTGAAATTGAGATAGTCACTTTTTAATCAATTTTGATCTAACAACATAGTTGATTTGTACAAAGCATATCATACGATCTGTGAATAATTCTAAAAAAGAAAATTAGATCAGTACCTTTGAGGCCTCCAAGCAAAAGCTTATATTTCATGATTGCAGATCGACTGTTGAAAATCAGCATGAGAAATGTTTTATTTCACAATTTCCATACTAATATACAAAAAACATTTGTACTATCTGAATGATACCGTCATTGTGGTTCTCTAGGTTTGATTTAAGAACACATCTCTTTCAAAATGTGCTATATTCGCCTTATCAATAGTGTAGAAATCTTCAAAAAGGAATGCTGGGAATCAGCCCTCTGAAATGCATTTGAGAAAAACAGGATAGGATTTTGTAATGTCGCACTATTTTGTGTAGGAATCTGATGTAAAAGTATTATAAAGTTCGTATTTCTGTAACTTGTTCAAGCTGTTGGACATTTTGAAAGGAGTCAACATTTGTCTCGTTCAACCTACTGGTATTGGATTGGAGCTATCAATAACAAAAGATGACAGAAATATAAAAGGTTGAGATTAGTAAAATAGTACCTCAAAGAATTGGACTGGTACCTTTGCATGCAAAGTCCAAAGTGCCAACCGTTGCTCTTTGGAGCCACCCATGTGAGAGACAGAGAAATGGATGTAGTAGTTTGGAAATGTAGAATGTTTTAATATTCTTCAGTCAAATATGATCATTATTTTGTAAATTGCATGTCCTGATAAACGTTTGCACATTTAACACTGTTATGGAGAATGTAGCTGAAAAGAATCAAATCACATTGTAGCTCTTTACACTATGAGCATTCAACTGAGTTATCTTTTCATCAATGTAAGAAAAGCCCCTGCACTGATGCGCTCTCTTTTGTCTCAATGGAAAAATCCCTCATGTATGGCAGGGTTCCATGGTGTAATGGTTAGCACTCTGGACTCTGAATCCAGCGATCCGAGTTCAAATCTCGGTGGGACCTGCTTGAATTATGAGATTTAATATTTCACTAATTTCTTAGAATTTGGACTTGGAAAAACATAACGTCAAAGTTTTATACTGTAACTTATCAACGTATAAGTATGTATCTATGTACAGATGGCTATATCCATCTAGATAGCGATAATACAATATAAAGAAATGAAAAATTCATGAACATAAGTACTGAAGCTGAAAACTAAAAACTGTTCTTTCCCATCCACAATTTAAGCAAGAGGTTCTTTTCCTTTCTCATCTTTATGATCAGTAATAAGATAGTTAATTTTGCTGATTTCTTATCTGACAACATTCTTAACTTACACAGTGCATTTAATTGTGAATTTCTTTGAAAGAGGAATTCAGATTAATACATTTGACATGTCTTTCGAAAGATTCTACTTTGTGGTTATGGATCTACTTTAGAAAAACAGAGTGTAAATATCTGTGTGTCTTAATTTCAAGATTGTTATTTAAAAGTTCATCTCTTCTGTCCCCAAAATACACAATTTGATTCCTCAAGTTTTCTTTTAATGAAGGCTTTCCAATTTAAAAAGTTCCTTGTTCCCCTTATCAATAACAGTACGATTTATACAAGTAATATCTTGCATCAGCTTCTTGTGATGAGTTGAGAAAACAGAGTCAGCTCACAAAATGTCTCATTATTTTGAGCCATTTTATTTCCATGTTTTCTAAAAGTTCTATCATTTGCTCACATCAAATAGACTTTAAAAATACAATCAATAAATTAATGTTTCACTCTACCCGTGTTAGATTTATGATATTTATGAATACACTTGACAGAAAAAGATTTGGTCATAAGTCACGAAAGTGGTCCCACCGAGATTTGAACTCGGATCCTTGGATTCAAAGTCCAAAGTGCTAACCATTACACCATGGAACCTCCCATGTGACAGGGGAGCAAATTGCTGCAGCAATGTGGACATTTCACATTTTTTATTTTCTACAGTCAAAGACAAACAGAATTACATAACTTTTCTATTCTGTTCAACTTTTGCCTATTGAACTATGTTAGGGAAGGATGTTGCACAAAGGACTCAAGTAACGCTATGACTCTGTTGAACAGTACTTTTTATGTGAGATAAGATTTTGCAATAAAAGATAAGATTCCCCCGTGAATGCAATCTCTTCTGCCAAAATGGAAAGCTCAACCTGGTACAGGTGGGTTGATGGTGTTATGCTTGTCAATCTGGACTCTGAAAACAGGGATCTAAGTACAAAGCTCAGTGGGACTTATCTAAACTTTACGATTTTTTTTCCATTCAGTTCTTAGAAGTATTAATTGGAAAAACATCTCATTTACTTATAAACTTGTACGTATCAACTTATATGTATGTATCTCCCTATATATCGCTATATGTCTATGTATTTTTATCGGAAAATATAAATATATACATTATAAAAAGTATGTATAATTAATAGAGGTGAAAATAAAGAACAGTTGTTGCCTCTCCGCATTTGAAACATGAGCTTCTTCTCCTTCCTCTTCTATATGTCCTGAAATTGAGATAGTCACTTTTTAATCAATTTTGATCTAACAGCATAGTTGATTTGTACAAAGCATATCATACGATCTGTGAATAATTCTAAAAAAGAAAATTAGATCAGTACCTTTGAGGCCTCCAAGCAAAAGCTTATATTTCATGATTGCAGATCGACTGTTGAAAATCAGCATGAGAAATGTTTATTTCACAATTTCCATACTAATATACAAAAAACATTTGTACTATCTGAATGATACCGTCATTGTGGTTCTCTAGGTTTGATTTAAGAACACATCTCTTTCAAAATGTGCTATATTCGCCTTATCAATAGTGTAGAAATCTTCAAAAAGGAATGCTGGGAATCAGCCCTCTGAAATGCATTTGAGAAAAACAGGATAGGATTTTGTAATGTCGCACTATTTTGTGTAGGAATCTGATGTAAAAGTATTATAAAGTTCGTATTTCTGTAACTTGTTCAAGCTGTTGGACATTTTGAAAGGAGTCAACATTTGTCTCGTTCAACCTACTGGTATTGGATTGGAGCTATCAATAACAAAAGATGACAGAAATGTAAAAGGTTGAGATTAGTAAAATAGTACCTCAAAGAATTGGACTGGTACCTTTGCATGCAAAGTCCAAAGTGCCAACCGTTGCTCTTTGGAGCCACCCATGTGAGAGACAGAGAAATGGATGTAGTAGTTTGGAAATGTAGAATGTTTTAATATTCTTCAGTCAAATATGATCATTATTTTGTAAATTGCATGTTCTGATAAACGTTTGCACATTTAACACTGTTATGGAGAATGTAGCTGAAAAGAATCAAATCACATTGTAGCTCTTTACACTATGAGCATTCAACTGAGTTATCTTTTCATCAATGTAAGAAAAGCCCCTGCACTGATGCGCTCTCTTTTGTCTCAATGGAAAAATCCCTCATGTATGGCAGGGTTCCATGGTGTAATGGTTAGCACTCTGGACTCTGAATCCAGCGATCCGAGTTCAAATCTCGGTGGGACCTGCTTGAATTATGAGATTTAATATTTCACTAATTTCTTAGAATTTGGACTTGGAAAAACATAACGTCAAAGTTTTATACTGAAACTTATCAACGTATAAGTATGTATCTATGTACAGATGGCTATATCCATCTAGATAGCGATAATACAATATAAAGAAATGAAAAATTCATAAACATAAGTACTGAAGCTGAAAACTAAAAACTGTTCTTTCCCATCCACAATTTAAGCAAGAGGTTCTTTTCCTTTCTCATCTTTATGATCAGTAATAAGATAGTTAATTTTGCTGATTTCTTATCTGACAACATTCTTAACTTACACAGTGCATTTAATTGTGAATTTCTTTGAAAGAGGAATTCAGATTAATACATTTGACATGTCTTTCGAAAGATTCTACTTTGTGGTTATGGATCTACTTTAGAAAAACAGAGTGTAAATATCTGTGTGTCTTAATTTCAAGATTGTTATTTAAAAGTTCATCTCTTCTGTCCCCAAAATACACAATTTGATTCCTCAAGTTTTCTTTTAATGAAGGCTTTCCAATTTAAAAAGTTCCTTGTTCCCCTTATCAATAACAGTACGATTTATACAAGTAATATCTTGCATCAGCTTCTTGTGATGAGTTGAGAAAACAGAGTCAGCTCACAAAATGTCTCATTATTTTGAGCCATTTTATTTCCATGTTTTCTAAAAGTTCTATCATTTGCTCACATCAAATAGACTTTAAAAATACAATCAATAAATTAATGTTTCACTCTACCCGTGTTAGATTTATGATATTTATGAATACACTTGACAGAAAAAGATTTGGTCATAAGTCACAAAAGTGGTCCCACCGAGATTTGAACTCGGATCCTTGGATTCAAAGTCCAAAGTGCTAACCATTACACCATGGAACCTCCCATGTGACAGGGGAGCAAATTGCTGCAGCAATGTGGACATTTCACATTTTTTATTTTCTACAGTCAAAGACAAACAGAATTACATAACTTTTCTATTCTGTTCAACTTTTGCCTATTGAACTATGTTAGGGAAGGATGTTGCACAAAGGACTCAAGTAACGCTATGACTCTGTTGAACAGTACTTTTTATGTGAGATAAGATTTTGCAATAAAAGATAAGATTCCCCCGTGAATGCAATCTCTTCTGCCAAAATGGAAAGCTCAACCTGGTACAGGTGGGTTGATGGTGTTATGCTTGTCAATCTGGACTCTGAAAACAGGGATCTAAGTACAAAGCTCAGTGGGACTTATCTAAACTTTACGATTTTTTTTCCATTCAGTTCTTAGAAGTATTAATTGGAAAAACATCTCATTTACTTATAAACTTGTACGTATCAACTTATATGTATGTATCTCCCTATATATCGCTATATGTCTATGTATTTTTATCGGAAAATATAAATATATACATTATAAAAAGTATGTATAATTAATAGAGGTGAAAATAAAGAACAGTTGTTGCCTCTCCGCATTTGAAACATGAGCTTCTTCTCCTTCCTCTTCTATATGTCCTGAAATTGAGATAGTCACTTTTTAATCAATTTTGATCTAACAGCATAGTTGATTTGTACAAAGCATATCATACGATCTGTGAATAATTCTAAAAAAGAAAATTAGATCAGTACCTTTGAGGCCTCCAAGCAAAAGCTTATATTTCATGATTGCAGATCGACTGTTGAAAATCAGCATGAGAAATGTTTTATTTCACAATTTCCATACTAATATACAAAAAACATTTGTACTATCTGAATGATACCGTCATTGTGGTTCTCTAGGTTTGATTTAAGAACACATCTCTTTCAAAATGTGCTATATTCGCCTTATCAATAGTGTAGAAATCTTCAAAAAGGAATGCTGGGAATCAGCCCTCTGAAATGCATTTGAGAAAAACAGGATAGGATTTTGTAATGTCGCACTATTTTGTGTAGGAATCTGATGTAAAAGTATTATAAAGTTCGTATTTCTGTAACTTGTTCAAGCTGTTGGACATTTTGAAAGGAGTCAACATTTGTCTCGTTCAACCTACTGGTATTGGATTGGAGCTATCAATAACAAAAGATGACAGAAATGTAAAAGGTTGAGATTAGTAAAATAGTACCTCAAAGAATTGGACTGGTACCTTTGCATGCAAAGTCCAAAGTGCCAACCGTTGCTCTTTGGAGCCACCCATGTGAGAGACAGAGAAATGGATGTAGTAGTTTGGAAATGTAGAATGTTTTAATATTCTTCAGTCAAATATGATCATTATTTTGTAAATTGCATGTTCTGATAAACGTTTGCATATTTAACACTGTTATGGAGAATGTAGCTGAAAAGAATCAAATCACATTGTAGCTCTTTACACTATGAGCATTCAACTGAGTTATCTTTTCATCAATGTAAGAAAAGCCCCTGCACTGATGCGCTCTCTTTTGTCTCAATGGAAAAATCCCTCATGTATGGCAGGGTTCCATGGTGTAATGGTTAGCACTCTGGACTCTGAATCCAGCGATCCGAGTTCAAATCTCGGTGGGACCTGCTTGAATTATGAGATTTAATATTTCACTAATTTCTTAGAATTTGGACTTGGAAAAACATAACGTCAAAGTTTTATACTGAAACTTATCAACGTATAAGTATGTATCTATGTACAGATGGCTATATCCATCTAGATAGCGATAATACAATATAAAGAAATGAAAAATTCATAAACATAAGTACTGAAGCTGAAAACTAAAAACTGTTCTTTCCCATCCACAATTTAAGCAAGAGGTTCTTTTCCTTTCTCATCTTTATGATCAGTAATAAGATAGTTAATTTTGCTGATTTCTTATCTGACAACATTCTTAACTTACACAGTGCATTTAATTGTGAATTTCTTTGAAAGAGGAATTCAGATTAATACATTTGACATGTCTTTCGAAAGATTCTACTTTGTGGTTATGGATCTACTTTAGAAAAACAGAGTGTAAATATCTGTGTGTCTTAATTTCAAGATTGTTATTTAAAAGTTCATCTCTTCTGTCCCCAAAATACACAATTTGATTCCTCAAGTTTTCTTTTAATGAAGGCTTTCCAATTTAAAAAGTTCCTTGTTCCCCTTATCAATAACAGTACGATTTATACAAGTAATATCTTGCATCAGCTTCTTGTGATGAGTTGAGAAAACAGAGTCAGCTCACAAAATGTCTCATTATTTTGAGCCATTTTATTTCCATGTTTTCTAAAAGTTCTATCATTTGCTCACATCAAATAGACTTTAAAAATACAATCAATAAATTAATGTTTCACTCTACCCGTGTTAGATTTATGATATTTATGAATACACTTGACAGAAAAAGATTTGGTCATAAGTCACAAAAGTGGTCCCACCGAGATTTGAACTCGGATCCTTGGATTCAAAGTCCAAAGTGCTAACCATTACACCATGGAACCTCCCATGTGACAGGGGAGCAAATTGCTGCAGCAATGTGGACATTTCACATTTTTTATTTTCTACAGTCAAAGACAAACAGAATTACATAACTTTTCTATTCAGTTCAACTTTTGCCTATTGAACTATGTTAGGGAAGGATGTTGCACAAAGGACTCAAGTAACGCTATGACTCTGTTGAACAGTACTTTTTATGTGAGATAAGATTTTGCAATAAAAGATAAGATTCCCCCGTGAATGCAATCTCTTCTGCCAAAATGGAAAGCTCAACCTGGTACAGGTGGGTTGATGGTGTTATGCTTGTCAATCTGGACTCTGAAAACAGGGATCTAAGTACAAAGCTCAGTGGGACTTATCTAAACTTTACGATTTTTTTTCCATTCAGTTCTTAGAAGTATTAATTGGAAAAACATCTCATTTACTTATAAACTTGTACGTATCAACTTATATGTATGTATCTCCCTATATATCGCTATATGTCTATGTATTTTTATCGGAAAATATAAATATATACATTATAAAAATATGTATAATTAATAGAGGTGAAAATAAAGAACAGTTGTTGCCTCTCCGCATTTGAAACATGAGCTTCTTCTCCTTCCTCTTCTATATGTCCTGAAATTGAGATAGTCACTTTTTAATCAATTTTGATCTAACAACATAGTTGATTTGTACAAAGCATATCATACGATCTGTGAATAATTCTAAAAAAGAAAATTAGATCAGTACCTTTGAGGCCTCCAAGCAAAAGCTTATATTTCATGATTGCAGATCGACTGTTGAAAATCAGCATGAGAAATGTTTTATTTCACAATTTCCATACTAATATACAAAAAACATTTGTACTATCTGAATGATACCGTCATTGTGGTTCTCTAGGTTTGATTTAAGAACACATCTCTTTCAAAATGTGCTATATTCGCCTTATCAATAGTGTAGAAATCTTCAAAAAGGAATGCTGGGAATCAGCCCTCTGAAATGCATTTGAGAAAAACAGGATAGGATTTTGTAATGTCGCACTATTTTGTGTAGGAATCTGATGTAAAAGTATTATAAAGTTCGTATTTCTGTAACTTGTTCAAGCTGTTGGACATTTTGAAAGGAGTCAACATTTGTCTCGTTCAACCTACTGGTATTGGATTGGAGCTATCAATAACAAAAGATGACAGAAATATAAAAGGTTGAGATTAGTAAAATAGTACCTCAAAGAATTGGACTGGTACCTTTGCATGCAAAGTCCAAAGTGCCAACCGTTGCTCTTTGGAGCCACCCATGTGAGAGACAGAGAAATGGATGTAGTAGTTTGGAAATGTAGAATGTTTTAATATTCTTCAGTCAAATATGATCATTATTTTGTAAATTGCATGTCCTGATAAACGTTTGCACATTTAACACTGTTATGGAGAATGTAGCTGAAAAGAATCAAATCACATTGTAGCTCTTTACACTATGAGCATTCAACTGAGTTATCTTTTCATCAATGTAAGAAAAGCCCCTGCACTGATGCGCTCTCTTTTGTCTCAATGGAAAAATCCCTCATGTATGGCAGGGTTCCATGGTGTAATGGTTAGCACTCTGGACTCTGAATCCAGCGATCCGAGTTCAAATCTCGGTGGGACCTGCTTGAATTATGAGATTTAATATTTCACTAATTTCTTAGAATTTGGACTTGGAAAAACATAACGTCAAAGTTTTATACTGTAACTTATCAACGTATAAGTATGTATCTATGTACAGATGGCTATATCCATCTAGATAGCGATAATACAATATAAAGAAATGAAAAATTCATGAACATAAGTACTGAAGCTGAAAACTAAAAACTGTTCTTTCCCATCCACAATTTAAGCAAGAGGTTCTTTTCCTTTCTCATCTTTATGATCAGTAATAAGATAGTTAATTTTGCTGATTTCTTATCTGACAACATTCTTAACTTACACAGTGCATTTAATTGTGAATTTCTTTGAAAGAGGAATTCAGATTAATACATTTGACATGTCTTTCGAAAGATTCTACTTTGTGGTTATGGATCTACTTTAGAAAAACAGAGTGTAAATATCTGTGTGTCTTAATTTCAAGATTGTTATTTAAAAGTTCATCTCTTCTGTCCCCAAAATACACAATTTGATTCCTCAAGTTTTCTTTTAATGAAGGCTTTCCAATTAAAAAAGTTCCTTGTTCCCCTTATCAATAACAGTAAGATTTAAACAAGTAATATCTTGCATCAGCCTCTTGTGATGAGTTGAGAAAACAGAGTCAGCTCACAAAATGTCTCATTATTTTGAGCCATTTTATTTCCAGGTTTTCTAAAAGTTCTATCATTTGCTCACATCAAATAGACTTTAAAAATACAATCAATAAATTAATGTTTCACTCTACCCGTGTTAGATTTATGATATTTATGAATACACTTGACAGAAAAAGATTTGGTCATAAGTCATGAAAGTGGTCCCACCGAGATTTGAACTCGGTGACTTGGATTCAAAGTCCAAAGTGCTAACCATTACACCATGGAACCTCCCATGTGACAGGGGAGCAAATTGCTGCAGCAATGTGGACATTTCAAATTTTTTATTTTCTACAGTCAAAGACAAACAGAATTACATAACTTTTCTATTCTGTTCAACTTTTGCCTATTGAACTATGTTAGGGAAGGATGTTGCACAAAGGACTCAAGTAACGCTATGACTCTGTTGAACAGTACTTTTTATGTGAGATACGATTTTGCAATAAAAGATAAGATTCCCCCGTGAATGCAATCTCTTCTGCCAAAATGGAAAGCTCAACCTGGTACAGGTGGGTTGATGGTGTTATGCTTGTCAATCTGGACTCTGAAAACAGGGATCTAAGTACAAAGCTCAGTGGGACTTATCTAAACTTTACGATTTTTTTTCCATTCAGTTCTTAGAAGTATTAATTGGAAAAACATCTCATTCACTTATAAACTTGTACATATCAACTTATATGTATGTATCTCCCTATATATCGCTATATGTCTATGTATTTTTATCGGAAAATATAAATATATACATTATAAAAATACGTATAATAAATAGAGGTGAAAATAATGAACAGTTGTTGCCTCTCCGCATTTGAAACATGAGCTTCTTCTCCTTCCTCTTCTATATGTCCTGAAATTGAGATAGTCACTTTTTAATCAATTTTGATCTAACAACATAGTTGATTTGTACAAAGCATATCATACGATCTGTGAATAATTCTAAAAAAGAAAATTAGATCAGTACCTTTGAGGCCTCCAAGCAAAAGCTTATATTTCATGATTGCAGATCGACTGTTGAAAATCAGCATGAGAAATGTTTTATTTCACAATTTCCATACTAATATACAAAAAACATTTGTACTATCTGAATGATACCGTCATTGTGGTTCTCTAGGTTTGATTTAAGAACACATCTCTTTCAGAATGTGCTATATTCGCCTTATCAATAGTGTGGAAATCTTCAAAAAGGAATGCTGGGAATCAGCCCTCTGAAATGCATTTGAGAAAAACAGGATAGGATTTTGTAATGTCGCACTATTTTGTGTAGGAATCTGATGTAAAAGTATTATGAAGTTCGTATTTCTGTAACTTGTTCAAGCTGTTGGACATTTTGAAAGGAGTCAACA